>NC_134584.1:22576000-22890750 GCF_037038515.1 Microtus pennsylvanicus
GGTGAAATATTTCCCCTTTTGGGCAATGATCCTTAAGAAACAATGTGAAATTTCTAAATTTGTACAACTTTACCACCATTTATACCATCAAAAGGAAAGATAAATATGGTAAAGTGAGTATAATAAATTAGTAATCTTGTACCATGTGGGTGTGTTCATATGATATCACCAAGTTATCAGTACCCACAACATGGTAGGGAGTAATTCAGGCATCAGGAAAGAACTTGTTTGACTTTTCTCAATCTAATGTATGGCTTTACTACCTTTCCGAATTTTGTCATTATCCATTAGTTGACTTCTATAGAGTTAAGTGAAAAATATCTTTCCTTGCATTTAAGTAAACATTCTATCTTTGAAGATCCTTTGTAGTATATACAGAAGAAACTTAGACCTCTATATTCTTGTATAATATACTGCCATAAGATTCACAACTTAGCCAAACTGTTATGATTGTAGGTTTTTCTAGATTTTCATGATTGGAAAAATATTATGAGTATAAATAACCTTGTGTGAATTCAATTTTGATTTGATATGATCATGACTGGTATAACACTCTTAGAAGCTAAGTACAAAATAAAAGCTTATTTTTCTCATATTTCCCACATTTGTATTTTCAATCTTAATTGATTTTGTATAATCATAGCTGAAGTTCTTTATTAACTTAGTTTATATATTTTCTTTTAAAGTAGTGAATTTGACTACTTTTGACAAGGTTGAGCTCAGAAAAGGCACCTCTCTACTTGAGCAGAATAAGACATTTGCATTCTTATGTCAAATATCACTGGACATGGCCTAGGAACAAATATAAATTTTCCAGCAAAATATTTTTAACAAAGTATTAGTTTTTATAAAATGTTTATAGTAAAGGGACAAGGAAAATCATAAATCAAAAACTATTCAAAGACAGAATTGCAATCCAGGGAGACTGGTTAACACAAAATGGGCAACCATTTTTATTAGCTTTGCATACTATAAAATCATATTCTTAGCTTAAGGGCTAGTGGAAGAGTATGGTCTTGATACTCACAAAGATGTTATCTTAGACACATAGGTGGGAAAAGGTTAAATATACCCCAAGGTAATATCTCTAAAGATGTGAAACATTCCATTTAATTGCAAGAATTGAAATTTTAACCAGTGTTCAGGCAGCGAGATGTTTCTGTCATTTCTAGACTTTTGGAAGTTGATGACAATATTCTTCCTGATTACTTAAGTAGTGTTATAACCTTCTGGAGTCGCTGATGGAGTTGAAGAATAGATAGTTATAATTATAGTTTTTCTTAGTTACCATAAAATATTAAGTAGATATAAATACTGCAACTGTAATTATTACTTGATACCTGTTTTGTTGTATGTAATCTTGCTATGTTAAAGTTAAAACGTTTCTTTTCATTTAGAAATAAAGGGGGAGAAATATGTGAATTACATCTGAGATTTTAATTTGCTTAACAATTCCTGTTTTTAGGTTTACTTTATGTAGACAGTCTGTGTTTTATTCCTTCATGTACAAAATTCCCTTGATCATTTTTTGTGCTTTCTTTTGCCAGCCATAAATTGCCTTATTTTCTTATTTAAAATTTTTCTTAGTTAAGATATGTATTTCCCTGCTCCCATATCCATCCTTCCATATATCCCAACCATCCCATTCCCCCAAGCTCTCCACATCCTCCCCTTCTCACTTGTCTCTCCCCATCTCCCCTATCCCCCATCCCACCCGACCCCCCAGTTCCCAAATTTTTGCCCAGCAGTCTTGTCTACTTCCAATATCCAGGAGGATAACTGTATGTTTTTCTTTGGGTTCACCTTCTTATTTAAGTTCTCTAGGATCACGAATTATATGGCTAAAAACCAATTATAAGTGAGTACATCCCATGTTCCTCTTTTTGGTTCTGGGTTACCTCACTCAGGATCATGTTTTCTATTTCCATCCATTTGCATTCAAAATTCGAGAAGTAATTGTTTCTTACTGCTGAGTAGAAATCAAATATGTATATATTCCACACTTTCTTCATCCATTCTTCCATGGAAGGGCATCTAGGTTGTTTCTAGGTTCTGGCTATTATAAATAATGCTGATCTGAACATAGTTGAACAAACACTTTTGTAGTATGATAGGGCCTCTTTTGGGTATATTCCCAAGAGTGGTATTGCTGGGTCCTGGGGTAGGTTGATCCCACATTTCCTGAGAAACTGCCACACTGCTTTCCATAGTGGTAGCACAAGTTTGCATTCCCACCAGCAATGGATGAGTGTTCCCCTTACTCCACATCATCTCTAGCAAAGGCTATCATTGGTGGTTTTGATTTTAGCCATTCTGACAGGTATAAGATGGTATCTCAAAGTTGTTTTGATTTGCATTTCCCTGATCGCTAAGGAAGTTGAGCATGACCTTAAGTGTCTTTTGGCCATTTGAACTTCTGTTGAGAATTCTCTGTTCAGTTCAGTGCCCCATTTTTAATTGGGTTAAATAGCATCTTAAAGTCTAGTTTCTTGAGTTCTTTATATGTTTTGGAGATCAGACCTTTGTCTGTTGCGGGGAAGTATATATCTTAATTAATGGAGCCATTTTAGGGATGGCAAGAGCCTTGACTCTTGAGGGGCTTCCAGGGGTCCATAGAGATGTACCCAACTAGGTCCTTGGCGCAGCTGAGGAGAGAGAGCCTGAAATGGCCTGATCCTATAGCCATAATTAATGAGTATCTTGCATAAGACCATAGAACCTTCATCTGGCAATGGATGGAGATAGAGACAGAGACCCACATTGGAGCAATGGTCTGAGCTCCCAAGGTCCAAATGAGGAACAGAAGGAGGGAGAACATGAGCTAGGAAGTCAAGACCGCGAGGGAGGTACCCACTCACTGAGACGGTGGGGCTGATCTATTGGGAGCTCACCAAAGCCAGCTGGACTGTGACTGAAAATGTATGGGATAAAACCGGACTCACTGAATATGGTGGACAATGAGGGCTGCTGAGAAGCCAAGGACAATGGCACTGAGTTTTGATCCTTCCGCATGTACTGGATTTGTGAGATCCTAGCCTGGTCGGATGCTCACCTTCCTAGACCTGGTTTGAGGGGGGAAGACCTTTGACTGCCCACAGGGCAGGGAACCCTTACTGCTCTTTGGACTGGAGAAGGAGGGGGAGGGGAGTGGGGGATGGGGAGGGAAAAGGGAGGCCAGGAGGAGGCAGAAATTTTTAATAAAAAAACAAAAAGATTTGGTGGGAGTTTAAGAGAAACATTCCAACTGTTCAGTGCTGTGATGCTAGAGAAACATTGTAACTGTTCAGTGATGTTTGCTCGCTAGAGAAACATTGTAACTGTTCAGTGCTGTCTGCTCGCTAGGGAAACATTGTAACTGTTCAGTGCCGTTGTCTGTCCATGTGGCACTTGACGTTCTAATTGCAGAAAAGAAAGTCCATGTGCGTCAAAATGTAAAGAATATTTTATTGCTTCTGAATAGAACTATTAGTTTTTCAAAACTCTCTTCGAACAACAAATTTTTTTAAAAAATCTGATTATTTATTTTGCATTCTATTATAAAAAGGGTAATCAGTGTAAGTTTTCCTTTCTTGGTAATTCCCTAACAACTGCAAAAACAAAAACAATACAAATAAGCAAACGAAAAACCCAACTTTTAAGTTGACAAGTGCTACAATCACCTTATCTGGGAAATGAAAACAAAATTTATCTAGCATCTTTGTATTAAATATCCTAGCCATTGCTTGCAGAGGCTCTCAGTGCTGTGATTCCACAGGCTGGGTTTAAATAAAACACATTTCTTAGAAATTATGTTCTACAGAAAAATACTTAAAACTTTGTGGCAGCATTCATAATCAAGTCTTTCGAAGATTCGCCAAAGAATATAATGTTTCCATCTCATTCCTGAAGTGAACTTCAGCCCTTGAGAACACAGAGTCTCTACCTATGGTCTTTCATAGATACTTCCTATCCAAACATACATCCTATGGAAAGCAGCATGGCAAATGCTACATAACCTACATATGTGTTTTCACTTGTCATTTTTTCTCTGTGTCTTCTGCGTATACAAATAATTTGTTCTGAATAATTATTTGTAGAATCTTGAATATGAGATTAAGAAAGCAGGAGTTAGAAGCTGGACACCCATAAAAAGTCTTAAAAATCTAAATGGATTTTCCAAACAAAGGTACTGGAAAACCAAATCAACACTTCTTTGGGGTTGAAATGTGTGGGTTTTTTAAAATTCTTATTTGTATCTGAATGGAATACAGTTAGCCCATCAAATTCTAATTCATTTCAGAAATTTGCCCAGTGAACCCACACCATAAATTCTAATATATTTGGGACTGTGCATCTGAGAGGGGATGAACTAATCATGTAATCCTTTGTCTGCTGATACCATGGGGTTCTTCTGTCTTTTCTCTTACACATTAAGAAATTATTCAGTGAGAAATATGGCTCAATAAAGTCCCTTAAGTCTGAAAAAAAGTTTTTTTCTTACTCCTACATTAACTTCTTTATTATTAATTAATTATTTTTCCAACTCAATTATAGTTTTCCCTCCATCCCTTCTCTCCTCCTAATTCCTCCCCCCAAACTTCCTTCTCCCCACTCTTTCTCCTTTCTCTTCTGAGAAGAACAGGTGCCTCCCATATAACTGAGTCAGCCATTGCATACCAAGTAGCAGTAGACTAGATTCCTCCTCTCTGGTTGAGGCTGAACAAGGCAACATAGGAGGAGGAAATGGATTTCAAATTAGCTAACAGAGTCAGAAACGGCCCCTGATCCCATATAGAAAACTCACAAGAAAAACCAAGCTATGCATATATGGGCAAAAGGCCTAGGTGTGCCCACTGCATACTCCCTGGTTGACTGTTCAGTCTTCATGTGCTTTTATGAGCCCAGGGTAGTAGATTCTGTGGCTTTTCTTTTGTTGTCCATTACCCTTCTCTCGCAATCCTTCCTCCACCTCTTACCCAGGATTCCCTGATTTCTGCCTACTATTTTACTGTGTGTCTCTGCATCTATTTTCTTCTACTGTTGGATGTAGCCTCTCCGGTGGCAATTGGGTTAGTAAGCAATCTAAAAGTCTAGCAGAATATTTTTAAGATTCATTTTATTGATTTTTTTTCTATTTTTCCATTCATTTTTGATTCTATCATATGTCTCTGTACTGTCTAGACTCTGCATTCTGACCCTCCAGGCAGTGTCAGAGATGGGCTCACTCTCCTGATATGGCACTCAAGATGGACCAATCATTGGTTGGCCAGTCTCATAATTTCTGCATTAACTTTACCACAGCATATCTTGCAGACAGGGTATATTGTGAGTCAAATTTCATGTGACAAAAGATGACAGTTTAATATCTGCATACATACATCAAAATTATTTATCTATTTTCATCTCATCACATTGCTCTTTTTATCCTCCCTCCTCTTATCAATGAGTCTTCTCACTTGCGTTTTGTGTTTTGGTTTTAGAGCACTACTCACAAGAATTAAGACCTACAATGAAAATAACATCAACTGAAGGAAATGGAGAGCCATTTATAAAATGCCATGTCCTCAGCTAATAAAATTAATACATTATACTGATTGATACAACTTTGCAACTACAATTTAAATTGTGTTATCCACTTAGAGCATTGTTTCTGACAGCATTCACATTAGGTGGTCTCATGAGATTCAAATGAACAGTATATCCCAAGCTATCCTGGTCTCTCAGCAGCTTTCCCCAAATAAAAACCATTTTCTTCCCCATTTAACTGGATATTTGTAATGTTATATAAACTAAAATAGTCAGGATATATTCATATATATACATATATATATATATATATGTATGTATTTACTATACTAAAAATAATGCTTCAAAAATATGCTACATTTTTAGATGGTGAGATTATCCACTTGTATGAGATAATATTTGTGTTCAGCAGCTGATGGGCAACTTGGTTGTTTTCTAATTCTTTGTTATTATGAATAAAGCTGCTATGAACATTTTGTGCCAGCTCTTATGAGTACATGAATCCACATCTCTTGATATAATACCTAGAAGGAGAACTGTTCGTCCATATGGTAACTATTTGTTTCTCTTTGCAAGAAAATGTCAAACTGTTTTTCAACATGACTATGACATTTTGGATGTAATATATAACCAGCATTAGTGGTCTAAATTCCCTTAAGCAAATGATATTGTCATGCTTTTAAATTTTTATTCTAAACAATCTAGTAGCTTTTAAATGATATGTTACATTAATTAACATTTTTGAGGTGATTAGTAATTTTGAGAGACACTCTTTTCATGAAGTTATTTTATTTTGTTACAAAAGTTTTGCGTAAATTAATTATCTGTGAATTTTTAACGAGCGATAAATAATCTTTGTATTATAAAAATGAATGTTAATTTTGGAGACTTTTCCATGCCCCTTTCATATATAATGTGTTTTCATCTCTAAAATTTATGTGTTTTCTAAATTATACTTGCTTCAATCACTTCTCTTTTTTGGATGTTTACACTCCTCTTGGAGAATTGTGATAAATAAATAGCTAATGGGGGAATATTGGTACTTCAATTATGAGTTCACAGTACTTGCTATTACTTGAACAAGACTAGGCTGGAATTCTTATGATCCTTGGTTCTCTGTGTTGCGTCCAGTTGTCATTTTCTGGGCTGGTTTCCATTTCTGTAAACAGAGGATACTTTGAAGAAGTAGTTGTACTTTAGTATGAATATCAGGTTAAGATCTAAGGGTATGAAGGTATTATATTGATCTTGTTTCAATGGTAGATTCATTGTTAAGGTCCATGACCTCACTAACCCCAGGAAGCTGGTATGTTTCCTGTAGCAGTTATTATTTTGTTTCTTTCAGGTTGAGTGTACCTTAAATCTAATTAGACAGCTGCTTGTTGGCAGTGAATGTGAAGACCAGTTCTTCCACTTTTATGCAGACTTGCCATGCTGGTAATTGACATTGTTTTTTGGTGTTAAAACTTGAGAGAACTAGTTAATTGCTTAATTTCCATAAAACCTTGGATAGTATTTTTTTTTACCCATGGAATCTAGGAAGTAGGAAAGAGGCTATCATTTCAGACTCAGTTTAAATTATTTGGGCCCGGTGTCTTATGTCATAACTGTGGTGCATCTTCATCAAAAGTTACCCACCAGCATTTCTTTGTGTTTTGTTGTTGTTTGTTGTGTGTGTGTGTGTGTGTGTGTGTGTGTGTGTGTGTGTGTATACTATAGGAAATTAAAGCACCTAGACTTAAATATTCCTCATGATAGCCATAGACTAACAATACCTCAGTACCAGGCACTAGAAACTACCTTGCAAAAGCATGGTTAGGGTCATGTTCATGACTCCCAAGCAATGAAGAATTTCCCTGTAGCCTTTTTCATTTTTAAGCACTGTTTTCTATTTTTTATTGATCAATTCATATATATAAAAAATGCTTTTATCAAATCTCTAGCATAGTCTCACTTCTCCATATCTTTTTCCATACCCCATCCACTTCTCTGTGTGATTGTTTCATTAAAACACCCCAGTATGCCATTGTGCTGCCTCCTTTTTCATATGCATCAGATGTTCTACTAAAACACAGGTAGCCTGATGAAAAATGAAAGGAGAATGTTGTCAAAATGATAGTAAAAAGTAGAAACTTTAATTTAAGGTAAAACCAGAGAAAATAAACAAACAACTATAGGCAGGATTTTTGCCTGGGAAGAGGTGACAGATTGAAAACTTGGCAGAATAAAGCTGAAATGGCACTCAGAGAAAGCTAACCCTGAAGTTGTTTTCCTGAAGAAACAAGGATCAGAACCACACAAAAATGCTGTGGTTCATGTTTTGTGTTGTTATTCAAAATGTCAGCATTATAACATAATTATTAAATTGCATTTTCTGTAAACTCTATTTGTTCCCCCTTTGAAAAATGCAGAACAATTTTACAAGTATAATACTAGTATTGATTATAAATAATTTAACCTTTAAGACCTTGTAACTACCATTAAGTTTAAATCTCAGTTAAAAGTTCTTATAAAATTTAATTGCTTTCTAATCAGTTTGACTATGTTCTCTTAATGCAAATATTTTTTCCCTTAATGTAAGATGGCATGTCACATTTTCTTACCTCTTTTCTATAATCTTATAACATAAATACTTCCAATTCTAAGCAATAAACTTTTACCATCTCTAAATATGCAAAAGAAACATGTTCAAAATCTATCTTTTTAAACTCAGAAATTCAAAGTGAATGTTCTCTGAAAGGGATCAACTTTTCTGTTACCCAACATTTAGCAACTGAAGTTAGAAAAGGCAAGAGTTTTTAAAGAAACTGACAATGTTTACACCATCCTAATAAATCATATTAGCATGCTAATTTTAGTCCTAATTAGTTAACATGTTGAATTTTCCCTATTATCTTACTTCTGTTATACCTGCATTTGGAGATAAGATGATATGCAAAGAATCAACATCATGAGATCCAATGCCCAGAGGGAATGACTTTTGAAAAGGAGGAAGAGGCATTAAGCGGTAGTGGCACAGCCATATCTGATGGGAATGACAAAAGTCATTGAGCCAGCACAGCTGCAGGACAAAGTTCTAATGAAGATGATTCACATAATGGTATCCATGCCACCTTTGGTTTTGATCTCCACCTTTTACATACTTGGAGATTTTTAATATTTGTACAATTTGGGGATATTGAATTGATGCAAGTTTTCTAATGAATCATTTATGCCTTCCCAGTACTGCTGTTTCTAAGCTTCCTAAGGAAAGTCCCGAACATACTACCCCTACCACTTTTAGGGAGATACGTCTTCTTCACATATTGGACTTTGTGACATACACAAAGAAGCCAGATGCCTCTTACAAGGCTATGAACTATTCTTGATACATCTGTCCCTGTATTTACTCAGGACCAAGATAATCAAAACAAAGTAAACTAAAACAGTCAATAAAATTGGTTGGCTGCAGATCAAACGCTGCTTGCCATCAAACACTCAGACAATTATGTACATATATGACAACAAAGTTAGATTAGCAAAAGTTACCTCTGCCCTATACAGAGTCTTGTATTGATAAAAAAAAGTGACATAGAAAGATGGTAAAATAACGGGATGTCAGGGTTTTTCATTCTTAGAAAATGTAGCACGTTCAGAGTTACTTTGATGTCCTATGACCAAAGAACAAAAGAAGCCAGGATAAGACATATAAACAATTTCTATAAATATATTAAATGCAAAGTTTCATTAAGCCATAATTTGATTAGTAAATGCAGAAGCTTAGGCCTGAGCATTTTTATTGGGCCCTCTGACCATTAAGAATTAATAATGCCCTACTTTTACATGGCAATCTGCTTGTACTGGCTTGCAGATTTTGTTTTGGTCTAACATTCTTAAAGCCACAAAAGCTATTAACCTGAGAACAGACTGTCATATGCCTCTTTATTCTTAAAAATTGGCTTATTAGGTTGATAAGTAAAAAGAGTTATGAAAGATAACTGTTTATCAATAATGATTAAACATGAAGGAAAATGATTGTAAAAGATAATTCTGCTCGGTCGTAGTTTATCAGTGATGACTAAAACATATGCCAGAGGAAAAGAAGTACATGTCCAGAAATATAAACAACATGATATATGTTTTAGAACAACACGAATCCATCCTTGCCTAATAAGTTTTGTATAAATAAATAAACATTCTGGCTGCTAGTCAGTTAGGCTGCAAAAGTCTTCCACACACCATATCTGTTTCACTTTTTCCCTCGCTGGCTCCTTTCCTCCTTTTGGCACCTACCAAATGCTAGAGCTCGCCTTGGCAGTGTATGGAGGTTCTCTCCATAAACAATCAATGAAAAGGCCAGACTCATATTTGAACACATCACATTGTGCACAGTTCAAAGGCTCTGCTAAGTGACATTTAAATTTTATTTTCAGTATTTATTTATTTATAATTTAAGGGTATGTTCTTAAGTTTTTATGGCTTGTTGGAAGTGACCAAATGATGGCAACATAGGTTCTGGAACTAGAGTTTCAGTTGGATCTTAATTGTTTTAGTCCACAAGACTATACAGTGAATGCACATCTGATAGTCCAATAGGCAGAGCCACAGGAAATATATACGTGCATGTCCACATCAAGCAAGCCATTTTACAGAGCAGCGGGGACACTTGTCTTTTGGAAAAGTCACTGTCATATCTGTGAAAACCTTGTGAAGTCATGATTCTTCCCTTCAAAATTGGATTTGCTCCCAAAACACCTCAATAGTGTGGCTTCTACACAGGCAATGGAGTGACCTTGCTCCATCCCTCCCCCCAATAACATGAGGATTTGTAGTAATGACATTCACTATCTGTTCTAACAGTCAAATTTCCATAGAGTCAATCCCATAAAATTACCTGCTAACAGACCACATAGAAATTTATGTGGCACTGAGCAGGAGGGCAACATGTTCCACCTTTGCTAACAAACAAACCTGGGTGTCCTCAAAGCTAGTTATCACAAAAGAGATTAGACAAGGAGAGTGGGGGAATCCAGGATTCAAGGATATTTGGTAACTTTATGTTTGGTTTGGAATGTCAGATACTTCACCTTGAATGTTCTTTCCCAGGTCGGGTCACCTGTTCTGGAGTACTGCTTCTTTAGGTTCCACCTGCACCTTTTAGTGATTTTGATAGGCATATTATCATTGTCCTTGCCCATTGAATTTTCCAACTATGTCTGTAAATATTAAAAACCTCATGGCCTTACTCTTACTCTTCTCCTCATTGCTTCTGTTTCCTCCTCTTACTCTCCTTCTTTCCTCTTGTTCTTCCCCTCACTCTCCGCCTTCCTCCTCCTCCTCCTCCTCCTCCTCCTCCTCCTCCTCCTCCTTCTCTTCTTCTTCTTCTTCTTCTTCTTCTTCTTCTTCTTCTTCTTCTTCTTCTTCTTCTTCTTCTTCTTCTTCTTCTTCTTCTTCTTCTTCTTCTTCTCCTTACTGCTTCTGCTTCCTCCTCTTACTCTTCTTCTTTCCTCTTGTTCTTCCCCTTACTCTTCTTCTTATTCTTCTTCTCCCCCATGCCAACTTCACTTATTTTTTTTTCTCTTGCATGAAAAATAAAGAATATGTAGTGGGAATGTACTTGAGTTATTTTTTTACTCTCAGATCTTGCCGGCCATAGACATCCAATTCTGAGCTCTGAGGGCATACTGAGACTCATACTCAAGGCCCCCCGATATTTTGGCACCTGAACAGGGAGGCCAGCAGATTACAAATTACAATAGTTAATCACCATAAGTGTGCAAGGAATCAAACTTATTTCCTCTGGAAAGCAGCCAGTTTTTAACCACAGAGACACTTCTCCAACTCCTCAGCTCTGTGAGGTTTACCGTAAAATGCTTAACAAGCCAATTAGTATTCCCCTTCAAAAGTGAAATATTGTCAGACTTCAAGTGAAAATCTATGTTGCTTTTATTGGTTAATGGATAAAGCTGTTTTGGCTAATGACTTAGCAAAGTAAATCAGGTGGGATATCTGAATTGAGATATAGGGAAATTAGGTGGAGTCAAGGAGATTTCATGCAGTTGCCTAAGGAGAAAAACACTCACCAGAACGTTACTTGTAGGCCACAACCTTGTGGTGATACACAGATTAATATAAATGGGCTAATTTAAGATACAACCGTTATCCAGAAAAAAATATTTGAGTTATTGTCCAAACAGTGTTTTTAAAAATTTCTGAGTGATTGTTTGGGTCTCGGAAGCCAGGAAACAAAAGAGCAGTCTTTTCAAAAATTTCTTTATATTGCCACTTTCAGGGGAACCTAGATAATAAATCATCAATATAAACATGTAAAGCTTTTTGATTGTCACTTTTCAGCATCACAATCAATTCATATATTATCAGATTATTCTTCATAAAATGCATATCAGATTTAAAAAATGAAGATATGGCCTAAGTAACTTAGTAAGCCATAAAGAAAGATAAAATAATGAACTTCCCAGATAAATGTGTGCAAGCAGAAAAGATCAAAATCCACTGTTACATGTGGTTTTTTTTTTTTCACATGAGGCTTCTACCTTTTAAACCTCAGGTGTAAATAGAACAATTGCAGAAAATGAGAGAATAAAAGGGACTAGCTCGATGGTCAGGTAAAGGGTGATGGAGTAATCAAGAGGGAAATAGCAAGATACAAAGAAATAGCAAGGTTCCCATCTGATCAGGAAATAGGAAAATTGGGGTTGGGCTTTAATTAGAGAAAGGAGAGGAAGATAAATACAGAAGATGGTAAAAGAAGGATTAATTAACAGTAAGGTTGCCTGAAAAGGTCATAGGAATTATATTACTAAGTTCGTACCTCTTGAAATCAAGACTACATATAAGTTTGTTTAAATATAAACATACAGTTCAAATTAAACTATTTAATCTGGGTAATGTTATCTCAAAGATCAAAAACTCCAAAGCAAAACATGAAAACTCTTCTTCTGAGTTGTTCATAAGGGCTGTTTAAGAGAATACCAAAAGATAACAAGCTTTTGGTACTTTTCTTCACTATCTTCCAGAGGGGGAAGCTAAGTCTATATTCCTGAAGACTGCAGGCACTTAAGACTCAGGGTTCAAAGCAAATGAGCTGGAACTGACTTGAATGTCTCCTCCCTGAGGATACTGTTTAGGCACCAGTGGGTGCCATCAAAGATTTAAAAAAAAAAAAAAGAGGCTCAACAATCAATGCTACCCAGCTAGGATGGCTTTGAACCATAGTGATGACAAAGCTTGTTATAATAATTCTATGAGTACATTAGCGACATAAATACCATGACAGAAATCAATAGCTCTTTAATTCTACTTAAGAATCTATCAACAAAAATGGATGTTGAAATTTGTCAAATGCTTTTTCAGCATCTAATGAAATGATCATATGGTTTTTTTCTTTCAGTTTACTTATATGATGGATTACATTGATAGATTTTCGTAAGTTGAACCAGCCCTGCATTTCAGGAATGAAGCCTACTTGGTCATAATGGATAATTTTTCGGATGTGTTATTGAATTCGGTTTGCCAGTATTTTGTTGAGGATTTTTGCGTCAATGTTCATGAGTGAGATTAGCCTGTAATTCTCTTTCCTGGTTGAGTCTTTGTGTGGTTTTGGTATCAGAGTAACTGTAGCTTCATAAAAGGAATTAGGTAATGACCCTTCTGTTTCTATATTGTGGAATACATTAAGGAGTATAGGTATTAGGTTTTCTTGGAAGTTCTGGTAGAATTCCGCATTGAAACCATCTGGTCCTGGGCTTTTTTTGGTAGGGAGGTTTTTGATAACAGCTTCTAATTCTTCGCTACCAACAGGTCTGTTTAGATTGTTCACCCGGTCCTGGTGTAACTTTGGTATATGGTATTTATCTAAAAAAGTGTCCATTTCTTTTACATTTTCCAGTTTTGTGTTATACAGGCTTTTGTAAAAAGATCTAATGATTCTCTGAATTTCCTCTGTGTCTGTGGTTATGTCGCCCTTTTCATTTCTGATCTTATTAATTTGGATATTCTCTCTCTGCCGTTTGATTAGTTTGGATAGGGGTTTATCAATCTTGTTGATTTTCTCCAGGAACCAGCTTTTTGTTTCATTGATTCTTTGGATTGTTTTCTGTGTTTCTATTTTGTTGATTTCTGCCCTCAGTTTGATTATTTCCAGTCTTCTACTCCTCCTAGGTGAGTCTGCTTCTTTTTTTTCTAAAGCTTTCAGGTGGGCTTTTAAGTCTCCAATATGTGCTTTCTCTGTTTTCTTTAAGTGGGCACTTAGTGCGATGAACTTTCCTGTTAGCACTGCTTTCATAGTGTCCCATAAGTTCGAGTATGTTGTTTCTTTATTTTCATTAAATTCAAGGAAGACTTTAATTTCTTTCTTTATTTCTTCTTTAATCCAGGTATGGTTCAGTAGTTGACTGTTCAGTTTCCATGAGTTTGTAGGGTTTCTGGGGGTAGCATTGTTGTTGAATTCTAACTTTAATCCATGGTTTATGTTATAAGTCTTGGAGAGATTAGGGATACAAGGGTCATACCTAAATATAATAAAAGCTATATACAGCAAGCCGACAGCTAACATCAAATTAAACGGAGAGAAACTCAAAGCCATCCCATTAAACTCAGGAACACAACAAGGCTGTCCACTCTCACCATACCTCTTCAATATAGTGCTTGAAGTTCTAGCAATAGCAATAAGGCAACATAATGGGATCAAGGGGATTCAAATTGGAAAGGAAGAGGTTAAACTTTCGTTATTTGCAGATGATATGATAGTGTACTTAAGCGACCCACAAAACTTCACCAAAGAATTTTACAGCTGATAAACAGCTTTAGTAATGTGGCAGGATACAAGATCAACTCCAAAAAATCAGTCGCCCTCTTATACACAAAGGATATGGAAGCAGAGAGGGAAATCAGAGAAGCTTCACCTTTCACAATAGCCACAAACAGCATAAAATATCTTGGGGTAACTCTAACCAAGGAAGTGAAAGATTTATTTGACAAGAACATTAAGACATTGAAGAAAGAAATTGAAGAGGATACCAAAAAATGGATGGACCTCCCTTGCTCTTGGATTGGGAGGATCAACATAGTAAAAATGACAATTCTACCTAAGGCAATTTATAGATTCAATGCAATCCCCATCAAGGTCCCATCAAAACACTTCACAGGTCTTGAGAGGACAATAATCAACTTTATATGGAAAAACAAAAAACCCAGGATAGCCAAAACAATCCTATACAATAAAGGATGTTCTGGAGGCATTACCATCCCTGACTTCAAACTCTATTACAGAGCTACAGTAATGAAAACAGTGTGGTACTGGCATAAAAACAGAGAAGTCGACCAATGGAATCGTATAGAAGACCCAGATTTACCCACAAACCTATGAACACCTCATTTTTGATAAAGGAGCTAAAAGTATACAATGGAGGAAAGAAAGCATCTTCAACAAATGGTGCTGGCACAACTGGATGTCAACCTGTAGAAGAATGAAAATGGACCCATATCTATCACCGTGCACAAAACTCAAGTCCAAATGGATTAAAGACCTCAATATCAGCCCGAACACACTGAAAATGATGGAAGAGAAAGTGGAAAATACCCTACAACAGATGGGCACAGGAGATCGCTTCTTATGTATAACCCAAGAAGCACAGACATTAAGGGCCTCATTGAATAAATGGTACCTACTAAAACTGAGAAGCTTCTGTAAAGCAAAGGACACTGTCACTAAGACACAAAGGCAACCTACTGACTGGGAGAAGATCTTCACCAACCCCGCAACAGACAAAGGTCTGATCTCCAAAATATATAGAGAACTCAGGAAACTGGACTTTAAAATGCTAATTAACCCAATTAAAAAATGGGGCACTGAACTGAACAGAGAATTCTCAACGGAAGAAGTTCAAATGGCCAAAAGACACTTAAGGTCGTGCTCAACTTCCTTAGTAATCAGGGAAATGCAAATCAAAACAACTTTGAGATATCATCTTACACCTGTCAGAATGGCTAAAGTCAAAAACACCAAGGATAGCCTTTGCTGGAGAGGCTGTGGAGGAAGGGGTACCCTCATCCATTGCTGGTGGGAATGCAATCTTGTGCAACCACTATAAAAGTCAGTGTTTAGGTTTCTCAGGAAATTCGGGATCAACCTACCCCTGGACCCAGAAATACCACTCTTGGGAATATACCCAAGAGATGCCTTATCATATGACAAAAGCATTTGTTCAACTATGTTCAGAGCAGTATTATTTGTAATAGCCAGAACCTGGAAACAACCTAGATGCCTTCAATGTTAGAATGGATGAAGAAAGTATGGAATATATACACATTAGAGTGCTACGCTGCGGTAAAAAACAATTGACTTCTCAAATTTTGCATGCAAATGGATGGAAATAGAAAACACTATCCTGAGTGAGGTATCCCAGACCCAAAAAATGAACATGGGATGTACAAACTCATAATTGGTTTCGAGCCATAAATAGGGGTCACAGAGTCTACAATAGGTGAACCTAAAGAAGCTAAGTAAGAAGGGGAACCCAAGGAAAAACATATAGTTATCCTCTTGGCTATGGGAAGTAGACAAAATTGCCGGGGAGAAAATTGGGATCTTGGGGGTGGGGTGGGATGGGGGTAACGGGAGATGGGGAGAGAAAAGTTAGAAGGGAAGGAGGTGGGGCCTTGGGGAAACAGGAGTATTGGGATAAAGGAAGGTTGGACAGGGAAGCACGGAACCACAATTCTTAGTTAAGGGAGCCACTTTAGGTTTGGCAAGAGACCTGACCCTAGAGGGGCTCCCAGGTGCCTAAGCCGAGGTCCCCAGTTAGTTCCTTGGGCAGCTGAGGATAGGGAACCTGAAATGACCCTATCCTAGAGCAATACTGACGAATATCTTGCATATCATCCTAGAACCTTCATCTGGTGATGGATGGAGATAGAGACAGATACCCACACTGGAGCACTGGACTGAGCTCCCAAGGTCCCAATGAGGAGCAAAAGGCGGGAGAACATGAGCAAAGAAGTCGGGACCACGAGGGGTACACCCACCCTCTGAGACAGTGGAGGTGATCTATTGGGAGCTCACCAAGGCCGGCTGGACTGTGACTGAAAAAGCATGGGATAAAACTGGACTCTCTGAACATGGCGAACAATGAGTGCTGATGAGACGCAAAGGACAATGGCACGTGGTTTTGATCCTACGTAATGTGCTGGCTTTGTGGGAGCCTAGCCAGTTTGGATGTTCACCTTTCTAGATATGGACGGAGAGGGGAGGACCTAGGACTATGCACTAAATGGAAACCATTACAGAAAACAATAATCAAACAAAATTTAGAATTGTATGTCCCATCTTCAAACAAACTGCACCTTCTAAGGTTTAGGCATCATTATAGAACAAGTAGTAGAAAGAGTGCAAAAGACAGAGAATCGAAGTTTACTATGAGATTGTCCTAGGAATTCCAGAAGCTTCACAAATAAAGCACCACCACCATGAATACCGATGCATTATGTGAACAAGGACAACAGAAACAGACATGCTATAGTGAACATGGAAAAGCCCAAGGAATGACACTTAAACAAAGAACTACAGTCAACTAAAGAAAGGTTAGAGTGGGAGAGATATTCTTACCCAGTGATGAGCACACCAACTCAATATCCAATACCAAACACTTACCTCTGAAAATATACATGCAAGTAACATCTGGCAGAATGAGCAGGTTTTATTTTAGATTTAAGAATGTGTGTGTGCATGTATTTAGAAATCTATATTAGATGTAATAGCAATTAAAGAAAAAGTAAAAATGAATTTAAAAGGGATATTAAGACGGAGCATTTATAGGAAAGAAAGGGAAGGGGCTATGATGCTTTTATATAATTATTAAAACAGAAAAATGATTAAATATTGTTTAATGTTAAATTAATCTTAGAATTGAAAATTTGGAAAGTATTAGTATATTAACAAACAATGTACAACTTTTTAAATATATGATTGATAAGATGTACAAACATTAAAATTTGCCAAGTTTATTTGAAGTTTTATAAAGCTAGGCATGTGAAAGGAATATGATGAAGCTCTAAAATAGAATCAAAAGCCTTTTTAAATAATTATGAGCTAGAAAACATCATTTTGAGTGAGGTAACAGACACAGAAAGACAAGTATCATATGTACTCATTCATAAGTGGTTTTTAAACATAAAGCAAAGAATATAAGCCCACAAATCACAACAATGAGGACCCTAAGAGAGACATACATAGATCTAATCTACATGAGAAGTAGAAAAAGACAAGATCTCCTGAGTAAATTTGGATCATGAGGACCTGGGGGGGGGGGCATTGAAGGGGAGGGGAGAGGCAGAGAGAAGAGAAGAGAAAAATGTAGAACTCAATAAAAATTAATAATAAAAAAGCTAGAACACACAGAGAGACAAATGCCAACAGGTCAGAGCTCTTACCTTGTAATCCTAATGACCTGAGTTCCCTACCAGAGAACTAAATAAGCAGCAAGTGTCTCACATATGTAATCCCAACACCCCTTAATCCAGATTGGAGGCTGAGAGTAGAAAAGCCCTGAAACCTACAAACCAGCCAGACTGGAACAAACAGAGAGGCAAAAACAGAGACGCTGTCTCACCCAGTAGAAGTAAGGAGCCACCTCCTGAAGCTTCTCCTCTGCCACACACACACACACACACACACACACACACACACATTAGCATAGTACAAACAAGCATAAAAATACAAACACACAAGCACACACACCCCAATAATTTTTTTTTTTTTGGTTTTTTGAGACAGGGTTTCCCTGTGGTTTTGGAGCCTGTCCTGAAACTAGGTCTGTAGACCAGGCTGGTCTCGAACTCACAGAGATCCGCCTGCCTCTGCCTCCCGAGTGCTGGGATTAAAGGCGTGCGCCACCACCGCCCGGCAATAATTTTTAAAATAATATGAAATGGTGTATTCTGATAAATAAATGGTGTCTATATATTCAAAAAATACATATGAGAAAAGTTGAATGATAAATTATATTTGAAAATAAATAACATAAATATATTATATATCACTATTTTAAATTCATTTAATTATAATTGGTGATGCCTAAAACCTGTTTGTTTATCACATGAGAAAAATGCCATTGATTATAAGTACAAATAACACAGAACAGAAAATGAAAAAAGATTTTAAGATTAACTGCTCCCAAAGTGAAACAATATAAATATATAATTTTCTTCTATTAGAAATTAAAAGCAATGTCTGCCACACTGTGTGCATCCATAAGTGTAGGTGTATACAGGACAAGAAGGGTCTGTGAGTAGGAGGACAACGGTGTGGAGTCATTTCTGTCCTTGTGTCTCTATGTGGCAAACTGAACTCAAGGTCTTCAAGTTTGCACTGAAGGACATGGGCACTGAGTTATGTTGTGGGACCACGTCCATTTTTTTTTTATAAAAACAGAGTATAAAAATGGAATAACAAAGAATACCAAATTATACTGCAGGAAAAATAGCTGTTGTAAATAACTTTGTAAAATATTTTAAAGCTATATTTACATCAGTTTCTACTTCTATTTCTTCCCTCAAACTCTTCTATGTACATGCCTTATTTTCTTTTATATTTATGTCTTCTTTTACTTTAATTGTTGTTATATAATATACATGGATATTTCTAAATACATGCATGCATGAACACGTTATACATAATTATATCCATGTAAATATGTTATATATAATTATGAATAATCATTGTGTATATTTTCATGTATATTTTCAGGATAAGTAATTTTTGATATAATATTTTGGGCTTTCTCTATGGGATATATCATTAAAAATGACCAAACCAAAAGAAAAATTGAACTCAAAATTTTGGAACTGGTGGTGGTGGTGGTGACTCAGGTCAAAAACTTTGTTATACAGCTGAAATAGAAAAATTAAACAGTGATACAGGAAATAGTTCAGATATCATTGTGAAGCAAACTGTACATACAATATAGCAAAATGGGAAAATACATGATTTGGGAGGGTTACATTTAGAAGAATATGTAGGTTCTCAGTAGGCTCATAGACTCGTACATGGAAATACAGATTGCAACATGTAGCTCACAGTCAATAGCACTGGAAGAGCAAATAGCAAAGTATATCTTGGATCAAAATATAGAGAAGGAAAAATATGCATTTGTCTATATACAATTTCATCAATTTTATGACAGTGCTTACAATTTATTTTAACATATTACATCTACCATTTTCCTTAATTCCTTTCAAATTCACCCTCTGCAACACAACCTCTTGCAGTGAATGTGTGTGTGTGTTCAGAAATGCTAAATATGCAAAACAACTTAAAAACATAAGTAAAAGTATTAGCTGATGCCTAAACTATACAGCATTTTAACAGCTGGAGCCTCCTATCCTTGGAGTTTTCTACTGTTTTTCCTAAGCTTCTTTTCTGAAATCTTAACATTGGCTTATCACACTATGAGTGCTTTTCCCTGGACAGGGCACTGTTGTGCTGCTAGACTCAGTACAGTGATCATCTTCTCTGAAGATTATTCTTCACCCAGATATTCAAAATATCCTTTTCTAGTGCTTGTTGGCCTCCACAATACTGTATATTTTCCCAACCAATTATAATCATTCTGGATATTGGTTCATTTTCTTTATTTTTTTCTTCCCTACCTCTTTTCACTGAAATAAATGTCAGCATAGGCATATTTTTCTCGATTGCTTATTATTATTCACTATTTAGTAGGTCTTTCATGTGCCAAATTTTTGACCATGAATTCACTCATTAGTAATATCTGATCAAGAGAATGATTATCTCCTGATGGTTTATTTACTGTATTAAAGCCACCTGTTTCTATATGGTCATCAGCTTTAGGGAAACTAAAAAAAAAGCACTTTCAGAAATCAAACCTTTTATGCACAGCTTGATATCCTTGGGGCTATTTTTAATATAGATCATTCTTTCGTCAGTTGTTTATCTAACGGGCAATCATGTCTTGTCAATCCCTCCCTCTGAACAGCTTCAAATGTGTCATTTTATTTATGTGGTATCTCCCACCACCTTAGGACTGTAGCTCATCATCTTACACCTGGACTACGGAAATAGCCTGTCTTCTGGCAAGTGTACACATGTCATTTTCTGCATCATTCCTTCCTAAATGAGTTTTTAATTTGTCTAAATCATAGCTTTCAAAATGTGGCTTAGAAATGCAGAAATTATCAATGATTCTAAAGCCATATGTAAAATATCTTCGGTTTAGGTTTGAAAGTACTAAAGACTCTTTTGATACACATGCACACACAGTACATGCACATTCACACACACACATATACACATACATAAGTATCACACACACACACACACACACACACACACACACACACACACACACCTTGTTCTTTGAATGCCTCTGTGTTTTTCTTTCTTTCATTAACATCATTTTTTTTTAATTCAAAATGGTTTCCAGCATGGTTGGGAGAATTTCTATAAATTCATCTTCTGCTGCCAAACATTAATAACTGCTCTGAAAATCTGAAATAATTTTTTCAGTGTGGAAAAATTCTAAACCTTCCAAATCTTTTCTGACATCCCCAGTATACTTTGGTTTCTATGTGATGCTTGTGTGTTATTAAGGAATGTAATCTAAACATTAAAAGTTAAGAGGATCACACCAGGGGAAGAGATAAGGAAGGCAGAAATGTAATATCTTCAGAGCTCTGTGCAGTGTCTGAGTTCAGTGCCCATCCCCCCAGAGTATCACTCGAGAGAATGTGTTACTTGCTCATTTAGATCATCTGTTAATGAGAAGAGATGGAGAACTCCACAAATGTTCATATTCTTCATAATTCCACCAGTGAATGAAGAAATTGTTGCATTTCCATATCATATGGTCCCGACAGTACAGTCTGTTGCAACAATCGAGAATTTCCCTTGATCCATACAAAGATAGAGGTTTTACTATGTTTGGGAAATGCATGATAGATTTAATGCTGAAAAAGTATATGTATACATAATAAATATATACTAAATATGGCAGATACCTTCATATTATATAATTTTAATTCTTTCTGGCTATAAATTCATGTTTTATCTCCCTCATTTGATGTGGTTTGTATTCAGATTTGCTCTTTTGAATGTGTTGCATAGGTCAACATTGTGTTGACAAAAGCGCAGCGAGTTTTGTTCTTGATATTTGCAGAAATCATGCCTAGTTGGTGGATTGATTGGTACCATTAACTTGGTTGTTGTCAAACAGGACTTACACCATGCTGGAGGCAATTTATGTTTTCATTGTTTTCAACTTGACATGCTATAACGTGCTATAACAACTATGATTTCTTGAATCACTAACACCCACTAATATCTTCCATCTTTCTGAATATCTCTCTGTTGTAATCTCCTACCTTCTGTCTCATTCTTTTACTTTTATGAAATTGTGAAAATAACCTTAACTTATGCTGTTATATTTTTATTTTAAAAACGTGTGGGCATTTAACATGGGTTGTGTTAGTACTGAACAACTCAATATAATCTTGTGAATGCGATAATATTAGCCTTAATAGTAAATTTATTATTTTCCTTGTAAGAAAAATGAGTCCTTGGTTTTTAAATACGTTAGTCACATGTTTCTCAAGTTTACTACCTTTTTTATCAAAAATTTTCAGATATTTTGTTCATTTTCCCTTCTCCCCAGATTTCTTCCTGATACTATTCACCTTTTTATCCACAAAACATGATGTTCATTTCATCTATCCTTAAAAATCTAGCAAACAAAAACAAGAAACATGCACAAAATGCATATTTTACCTTTTAATTAAAGGTAAATTTTTGAATAATATAAATATATATTTTTAAATGGGTCCTATATATAATTATTGTCTTTTCAATATTGTATATTAAATGCCTTATTTTGTTCTACAAGGATATGTCTCTGGTTAAGTGTGGGTAATTTTTAGAGGGTTCTAGTTTTGTTGTTAGCTTCCACATCAAGCAGTGTACAATTCCTATCTAATCCCAGCTGCAATGGTAGCTGCCACTTTTTGTCTCCAGGAAATCCTACACTTGTATCAATATAGCCATACACAGGAACACACAAACTAATTAAAAATAAGCCACAGTAATCTTTATATAACAAATTAATTTCTAAATTTGCTTGTTTAAGAAACAAGCATTCCTTTAAAAATAGAATAAGGAGAAAAAATTATAATGGCTGCCTGTGTGTTAACAGATTTATTTAATAAAAGGTAGTTTAATTTGTTGAAATGTTTGAGTATTTTCAACATCTCACAAGAGTCACCTTTAACTTTCTGCACATAATAACAATATTTTCATGTAGGCATTCACTACCTACATACTTTGACAATTAATTTTATGTGTCCACCTAACTCAGCCAGTTGGCAGGTATATATTTGCTCAAAATTTTCTCTGGAGAAAGTCTTAAGTTGCAGTCACCATTGATACTGGAAGATTAATTAGAACAGTTTGTTCTCCCCAGTGATGCCATTCTTTATCAAGTCATTTGAAATAGAAGGGTTGCTCTTCCATGAAAAAAAGTAAATTTATCTTACTTATTGTCATCATGCTGAGACATCACTCAGTTCACAAAGCTAGAAGGAGCAATTTTAAATGTTTTCTCTGCCAATGTTAACTCAGGACTTTCACTTATAAGGGAATAAGTAGTTTCTTCTTGAACCAATGAGGATGGCTGAGGCCTAGGAATCTGAACTCCAGTTTGTGCAACTAAAAAGCTTATTCATGGTAGCAGTTCCATGAGACTTTGGAAGTTACCGATCAGAGATAGTCATAAATCAAGACATTCTCCAGATAAAGTGTGGGAGCCACAGATAATCAAGTTACAGAAAAGTGTGGAAGTCTTTGCCATCAAACTCATAAACTATCTGATGGCATTCTTTACTTTTGGATAGTGAATGCTAGGAGTCGTTTAGAATATATGCCTATGCCATAGTTCATGTTTAGTTTATTTAATTATAAACTTAAGTCAGAAAACTTTATCTACAGAAAATTGTGATACTTTTTTAATTTTATTTTTTATTGATTTTTATTGAGCTCTACATTTTTCTCTGCTCCCCTCCCTGCCTCTTTCCTCCCTTTAAAAACTTTCAAGGTACCCACGCTCCCAATTTACTCAGGATACCTTGTCTTTTTCTACATCCAATGTAGATTAGATCTATGTATGTCTTTCTTTGGGCCCTCATTGTTGTCTAGTTTCTCTGGGATTTTGATTTGTGGGCTGTTTTTTTTTTTTTTTTTTTTTTACTTTATGTTTAAAAACAACTTATGAGACAAGGTTGTCCATATCTAGTGAGACTTTTCATGCAAATATCAGGCTCAATAACAAGAGAACATGATGGAAGAATACCACAGCAAACACCCCTGTGTCAGAATAAACTATCAGAGATGAATTTTGAGTATTAATCACTAAGTTTCCTGTGGGACTTACATCTTCATTCTTTTTCATAATATTTCACACTACTTCTTGAAGTTTATTTCATTAAAGAGAAATTCTGCTAATTGAAAGAAACATTGATTTGTCTTATAAGACAATGCCTTGGCCTTCTCAGGTTATTGTAAAGATATCATAAACTATATTATTTAAAAATGTCAAGCTAAATAACAGATACTTCATAGAACAAAGTTTCTCTGGGGAAAACATGGCAACATTTAGAGAGGTGAGACAAGATTTTACATATGTAAATAACGATAAATTTCCATTTGTTACTTGAATATAAAATTGAGTCATTTTATGAACCTGAGACAGGAGTTGTTATGTATACTTTGTTAGAAGTGAGTTTTAGGAAAACATTTTCTGAAAATTTGTACTATTAAATAATGATGAAGATATGTCTTGCTCAGAAAATACATAGAGACCTAGTGAAGTATAATATATGAGTGTATGTAGAACGTAAAGGGATGTATTATGGTATTTTAAAAGCTCTTCAGGAAGTGTTTATGTTAGAGAGCCAATATTGATCTTATCTTTTTACAAATTGCTGACTTTAATTGAAATTTGGACAAAGAAACAAAATAAAACAACAAAAAGAATTTAACTATACTTAAAAAAATAATTGGCTTTATTTTTTTTTATTTTTTTATTTTCAAGGCAGGGCTTCTCTGTAGCCAGGCTGGCCTTGATCTCAGAGAGATCCATCTGCCTCCCGAGTGTTGATAATAATGACTTGCCCCATCACCACCTGGAGAGAAATATCTTTCATGCAAACATTACTAAAGCTTTTCTAAGACATCTCGGGATTGAAAAATCCAAATAAAAGGACTTGCAGACTAAATGTCTTTGGAACAACCAGTTCTCCCTAATCCTTATTAGGAGGCAGAAACAGATTAGTTCCTGCAGTCTCATTTGATAAGAATGCATATCTTATTCACATGATTCTATTCTCATGAAAACCCTCCTAGAATCCTATGTCTAAACTTATAAACTTGCAGTCAGGTATTTAAACTGTGAATTCTGAGAATACACCAATATTCAGATCATTTTAGCCTATGTTAACAAGAAAATAACATACACGTGGATTCTGAAGACTATTACAAATCTAACATTATTTGTCTTTCCTTCGGTGTGTATTATAGATCTATCTATCTATCTATCATCTATCTATCTATCAATTATCTATCTATCTATCTATCTATCTATCTATCTATCTATCTATCTATGTATCTATCATCTGTCTATCTATCTATCTATCTATCTATCTATCTATCTATCTATCTATCATCTATATCTAGCTAGCTAGCTCTCCCTCTCTCTATACATATATATCTACCCATCTAATTACCTCTCTGTCATATATCTTTTGCAATAGTTTTGCTAATCAAATTAAACCAATTTTGATGTTTTGAATATAGACAACATAGTTCATGTAGATACATTGTGAGTTTTGGAAAGATAACACCAATTAGAAATTAATATGAATTGTGTGCGATAAGAGAAAATGGGCCAGAAAGAAACCCAGCTAGGAGGAGATAGGCTCAGTCTCAAGGAATAAGAAAGGGAATTATGTTTTTTATTCTGATTGTATATCTAAAGAATAATTTTCATTCGTATTATAAACTTAGCTCAGCACATTCATGACAGCAAAGGCGTAAGTGAACTCTTCCACATGCACCTTGGAGTTACAGAAAATCTTTGAGTAATACAGAGAAATAAAAGGTTTAGCGATTCTTCTTTCAAACCCTTATTCTGGTGGCAAAGTATACAATTCATTTACTTTGCATGAGTCGACATTGCAGACAAGAAAATTGGTAAGGAAGAAGCCCAACAATTCAGGGGGAAACTAATGAGTTCCAAAGCAAGGCATTGGTACTACGGAAAAGGAAAATGGAAATAAAAATCTTGTCAAGATTCGTCACTTCGATTTGCAAATAATTGGCTGTGGATGTTCGAGGAAAATACAGTTAAAAAATTCCTCTGTAGATCACTAATAGAGTAAAAAGAAGTATCTAGGTAACAAATGCTTTAAGAAGAAAGTATTTGTGAAGTGAAAGTAATTAATAGGGTAAAATTTATTTTCAAAGATTTGCTGAATAGCCAAGAATTCTAAGTAAAGAAGAAAATAAATGTCACAAAAGTTGTATAAAGGCAGAGTATAATAAAAATAAGAAATTTATGAACTTTGGAAATAATTGTCATTAGAATTTCTAGTAACAAAACAAAGTCATGAACTGGTTGAGAACGGATTATGAAGCAAAAAACAGGAACACGTCAGCTGAGTTTCAACGTTCTGCTAACTTTTGCCTTTCTTTCATAAGAAAATGAATACAGATAAAAATAAGATGATAATTAGGAAGTTTTTCAATGCTCTTGATTGCATTCCTCACAAAATGACATTATGCCTTTAAGGAAATAGGGCAACATCAGAGGTTGAGGAGAAGCACACAGAATTAGATTCAAAGCCAAGCTTCAAAAGAAGTGGGAATACTCTCCAACCGGAACAAGTGAGGAGTGAGAAATATAGTCCACATAATGGACTATATACACTCTGTCTCTGCAAGACCAGTTTTAGTAGTTTCCAAATTTCTAACTGCCCATCTTGTTGATCTCATATGCCTGTCCTGCAGAGGAACTAAGCAACCTAGTTCCCTGTGTCGTTAAGAGAATACAGTCTTCTTATATACCAAATACAATGGAAAATTCTTATTTTTAAAGATTTTGTTTTTATTATAATCTTACATATATGACCATTTTATTTCCAATTATGCCTGTATAAATGAATGTACACAGACAATGACATATTCTATAGAAGATACAAACCAGGTAGAATATTCAATACCATATAAAAGTAGAGAATGTTTCTGGATGGTTATAATATGCTATCCTTTGAGATAAATGATTACCATTCTTGTTATAATTATTACAAGGTGTATAACTTTGTTTTTGATATATACAGAATAACAAACAAGTTCAGTAATCTAGGAACTCAAAAATTGCCTGATTTACAAGTGCAACAAAAGTTAGACCTCAGCAGGTTACATTGACCGTGTTTGTTTAGGTCTTAATTCAGCAGTTTTCAACGCCATAAAATAATTAATGTTCTCTTCCCAGTAGTTGATTAGTGCTCCTTTCCTCTCCACCTCTAACCAAGTGTTTGGGTTCAGAATGTAGAGAAATAACTGGAAAACATGCTCTACCCTATATGGACAGAGATTAGAGATAGATCCGTGAGGCAGCCTACACTTAACTGGCTTGCTGCGATTACCTGGGATGGCAGGCTGCAGCAAGAGCAAACTATTATTCCAGGTTTTGAAAGATTTTCTCAAGATTACAGTGGACCCATGGAATGATGGTCCAGGAAACTGGCCTAAGTGAACTACCTGTCTTTGTGGATCCCCATGATTAAAAAACATTAGATAGTGTGGAGAAATGTAATCAAACAGAAACTGAACCACTTGTACCATATAGAGATGCTGTGGAAGCTTGTTTGGATGTCTTTAGTAATTTGCAGATACTGCTCAGAACCAGCATAATAACATGTCTAATATCAAATTTTTTCAGAAGCTCTCTCTTTTTCTTCTAATCTTCTGGAAATCCCCACTTCTACTTTTGGCCATTATGAGACCTGGAGACTAAAAGTGAATAGGAGAAATAGCAAAAGTAAAAACCAAATGAAAATGTTAATATCCCATGATTCTCTTCAAGATTACCACAGCCATTTTTCTCTTAAACTAGGAATACATGAACATTTATACTATTATTAATTTGCTTCTGTAATATCTGAAAATCATCTGGTTAGTACATGAGGAACACAAAAATTAATGATAATGCCTGTAATATTAAGCTATAGAGGGTTTAGCTAAATAAATACTTTTTTTTTTTTTTTTTGGTTTTTCGAGACAGGGTTTCTCTGTGGCTTTGGAGCCTGTCCTGGAACTAGCTCTGTAGACCAGGCTGGTCTCGAACTCACAGAGATCAGCCTGCCTCTGCCTCCCGAGTGCTGAGATTAAAGGTGTGCGCCACCATCGCCCGGCAATAAATGCATTTTTTATAACATACAACGATAAACCTAATATTGATTTTGGCTAAAATTATCATTATAACAAACAAATTTACAAAATTTATGCTGTGATTTCAGATAACCTGAGTTCACATAAATAAATGAAGAAAACATACGCCACAATTAGGGATTTAAAACGGACATGGAGCAGATGTGGTAATATATCCCGATATTCCTACCAGTTAGGAAGTAGAGGCAAGAACTTCAGGAGTTCAACACTATAATGAAACACATATCTCTAAGAACTAAAAAAGAAAGACCTTGGTCAAAAAAAGCATTGGGAAATTATATTAAAGAGCAAAGAAGATTAATGCATCAACATAAATATAAAGAGACATCATATTAACTTCTAAGTACTAAATGTTTATGCTGTGAAGTAAATTTCTTTAACATTATGAAAAACTTCATTAATTTTTTTCAAATGGGTGAACCCCTCATGGTCTTGACCTTCTTGCTCATATTTTCACTCCTTTCACTCTTAAACTGGACCTTGGGAGCTTAGTTCAGTGCTCCAATATGGTTCTTTGCCTCAGTTTCCATCTGTTGTTAAATGAAGGTTCTATGGTGATATTTAATTGATTAAATTATTGATTAGAGTCTTAGCTAGGGTCATCCCGGTGGATTCCTGGGAATTTAGCTAGAGCCAGGTTTCTTACTAACCCTTTAATGGCTTCCTCAATTAAGATACTTCTTTCCTTGCTCTCATATCTGCCCTTCCTCCATCTCAACCATCCCATTCCCTCAAGTTCTCCTCAACCCTCCCTTTTCCCCTTCCTTCTTCCCCTCACCCCTATGCTCCAGATCATGTCAGGTTATCTTATCTTTTTCTAATTCCCAGGTGGGACTATATATGTTTTTCTTTGGGTTCACCTCATTACTTAGCTTCTCTAGGATCATGAACTATAGGCTCAATGTCCTCTGCTTATGGCTAGAATCCACTAATGATTGAATTCATACGATATTCATTTCTTTGGGTCTGGGTTACCGCCTTCAGGATAGTGTTTTCTAATTCCATCAATTTGCATGCAAAATTCAAGATGTCATTTTTTCCCCGCTGAGTAGTACTCTAAAGTATAAATGTGCCACACTTTCTTTATCCATTCTTCAGTTGTGGGGCATCTAGGTTTACCCACTAGGACAGTTTGCCTGAGCTAATGGGAGCTCACCAACTCCAACTGGACAGAGAGCAGGGGATCAAACTAGTCCCTCTGAATGTGGTTGACAGTTGTGGCACTAAGATTTGTCTCTACTGCATGTACTCTTTTAGGGATCCAGTTCTCTTTGGATGTATACCTTGCTCAACCTAGATGCAGTAGGGATGGCCTTGGACTTTCCACAGGGCAGGGTGCCTTGCCCTCTTCTAGGATTGGAGGGGCAGGGGTAGGAGGATGTGTGGAGGAAGTGGGAGGAGGAGAGGGAGTAGGAATTTTGATTAGTATTTTTTAAAGTAATAAAATAATAACAAAAAATAAAATAAAGTAAAAAGTTTTGCAAATTCTCAAATGTAAGTCAATGAAATTTTTATTCTTTTTGCATAAAACAAGGAACTTAGCAATAAAGAGGTAAAATAACTCTGTTAAGCATGTGGTAAGTATCAGAATTACTAATACAAGACTATAAATATTAGCTTGGTTTTTGACAGATTTTATACATCTGGAAGAGCGGACCTGAGGTGCATAATTACCTTCATCAAATACTCTTGTAGGCAAGTCAATGAATCACTTTCTTGATTAATGATTGATATGGGAAGAGGCTCAGCTAATTGTGGTTATGTCATGCCTGAGAAGGCAGTCCTGGGTTGTATTTTGAAAAATTGAGTAAATTCTTGTCTAGCAAAGCAAGTACGTACATTTT
The DNA here is from genome assembly GCF_037038515.1 of Microtus pennsylvanicus. Taxonomy (NCBI): domain Eukaryota; kingdom Metazoa; phylum Chordata; class Mammalia; order Rodentia; family Cricetidae; genus Microtus; species Microtus pennsylvanicus. Next base: position 22,605,860 of record NC_134584.1, read on the forward strand.
TCCACAGTTCCTTCCTCTGCAGCTAAGTTCCTACCCTGACTTCTGATGATGGACTGATTGGGATGTGAAAGCCAGATAAACCTTTCCCTCTTCAAATTGCTTTTTTATCATGGTGTTTATCATGTTGATAGAAAGCAAACTAGAACAAGTAATTATTGATGGAATTGTGCAAATAATTTGTAAGTGCTCTGTGTTTTCTGGTGAAAGAATAAAGGCACAGAATTCAAAGAAAGGATGCATAGTGGCCTTTTCTCCAATTGTGTTAATTCAAGCAAGCCCAATTTTTCATTTCACTGAGTCTGTTAGAAATTAAGTCTGATCTTATTAACATTGTCTAAGCTGGATGCTTTGAGGGACAAATCCCTATTAAGCCATAAAGAAACAATTAGTAAATTATATTAGATGTGATTATAATGTGACAAATTATTTTATGAGCATGGCAAGCTATAGATGCAAATAAAAATGAACTTTACATCATTAACTCTAGATGAATTTATATGTTTATTATGAGCATTTTCTTGCTGAAATATTTTTTTTCCTTTCATTTTAGTCTGGGTCTTCCAAGACATATCGTAACATTTGCATTATAGACAAAAACTATTTGTCTTAAATCAATAAAAATTTACCCTGCATATTATTCCAGAGTAATCTATGCAAAGGATGATGGTATGCTTTCAAAGCATGAATATTCTTCTTCTCTCAAACTTATGTAACCATAGGCATTTCTAACACAGATCTGCCTTTTCCAATGTTTTGTTTTTCTTTCCTGATTTTTTGTTTTTAAATGTTCTTTTCTTTTGCCCCCCCCCCCCCCGCCCCTTTGTTACTTCGGCTTAAACTCAGGGTTTGTGTTTGTAGGCAAGATATTTTTCTGTTATACCAGATCTCTAGGTACTCTATATGTATTTAAAATAAGTAAATCATAAACAGTTTGAGAAGTTACTGCATCATCATTAGGAACCACTAAATGTTCCTAATGTAAATGTTTCAAGAGAAACAATGCCTAGTTTGAATTGTAAAAACTTGTCATTTAACATTTATACTTTAGTGATAATTAATTAACAAATGACAGTAAACACATACTCATGCATATAGAGATATACAATTGAACTGACATAAAAATCATCAATATAATGGAATTAAATGTCATTTTAACAAGTCCTTCCATTTAGTTTTGTATTTTATATCTATAAACATAAAAATTAGCTACAGAAAATAAAATATTACACAGCATTATGCTGGTCATTTATTTAATTCTACAAAATTATATTTGTGGTTTTACAAATTAACAAGTTCTTATAGATATTTTTAAAATAATTAAAGTTTTGTTAATATACATTTTGTGTAAATATCATTTGGCAATTTTTGAAAATGTTGTAGGTGGAAATCTATATGTTAGATACATTAAAATGCCATTTCTACTGCATGTCCAGTTGAGCAGTCCAGGCAAGAGCAGTTTCTTCCCCAAATGGCTTGAAAACTCCATTAGAAGCCTCTTAGATGCCCATCTTCCTCTTGAAGTAATTGGTGCTGCCAGGAGCAAAACTGTCTCATTATCACAAAAAGTTCTAAGTTATTAAAATATTTTAAATGCCACATTCTGTAGTCCCAGCATTTTCCCAACTACTTTTATTCCCTGTGTCGGCCCAATACAGTTTCATTGTTCATTAACCAATAAAAACAACACATAGACAAAAGGACCTCCCACACCACAGACTTTTTTTTAAATATTTTCAAAAAAATATCAAGACTTAAAGATAAAGGTGTTGCTACTTTACATTGTTGTTCAAAGTTGAAAAAAACTGAGACAAAAAAAATGAAGTACTGGTCAACACCTGTTCTGGCAAAATCTCACACTAATGTTGGGAATCCAGAGGAAATTGCAAGAGCTTAGAGAAACATGCTAGGGATTCATGTCACCTTGTGGACTCGTAGCTCTGCCTCCTGAAGTATCATGCCTTTCCGAAGCTTCATTTCTGATGGGTTTCAGATGTTTCAGAATGCTTCTTGGCTGTGTATTTGAAAAAATGAGCAAGCTCGCTCTTGCTGCTCTGCAGTGATTGTCTCCCTAAATGGAGATGTTTATGCACTGCTCTCCTAGAATATTTTCATTCTCTGAACATCTTCTTGGGGAGTGATATCATTGGTAATATCTCCTAACAATGATCTCATAATGAAAAAGGACAATATCCTATTCCCCCCTCAGAAGCTACGAATCTTAAAAAGAGAATAAAGGACACATCAGGTCAAAAGTTTTGAAAGACATGGTCTTTTGCATCATTGCTAGACTAAAAATTTTTCTGGCAGACACCAAGATTGATCTTTGCTTGTACGCATTTCTTAATTTTTTCATTGTATGCAATTGAGTGATGCTGAAGATTTTGAAAATGTTAAGTGTTCCTCTATGCTTCCAGTTCTTTCAAAAATCTTCATTCTCTTGTAATTCACTATGTGAAGAAAGAATCTGAGAAACACTTTATTTTCCTTACAAATGTTATCCACAGCCCACTTTTCTGTAGTTTATTGCTAGTGGTAGAGGGGTTTAATCTAGCTTTTCTACAAACAACCAGAAACTTTTCCCTACCCCTCTCAAATCTCATATAGTTATTCCAACTTGTGTCAAATCAGCTATGTATATATACTAGAAAAACAATTTAAGAACTATTAAAATTGAAGAAGTTAATAATATTTTAATAAAGATCATGGGCATTCATTCAGCAAGAAACAGGAAAAACAGGCAGGTGACCTTGTTTTATCTGTAGATCTCTTGTGAATCTGTGCCTCTCTTTGTTGGCTTCTAGTATGAAGGATGGTCTTACCCTACAATTATTCCTCTCCAGAAAGGTCCTAATATCTGCTGTGTGATGATAGGTCTTATCAATTTGATGGGATTGAGAATCATCTAGAAGAAGACTTCTCAGCATTCTCTAAAGCAACAATTGTTGAGGCTGCCATCATGTAATGATTTCAAACTTCTGTTTACTTTGTCTTCTAATATAGAATCAACACTAGGAAATGTTAAGTGTATGCCAGTCCTTAAATTATCAGAATGAGAGTCTATACAGTCCAGTTTATAATCTGAGCATCTATAACTTGCAAATCAACATTTTGGATTACTTTGCTGCTATCACACATACAAATACACAGCAGCACTATTACCACCACCTCTAACACCTCACACACATACATTTTATTTCAATAAAGAATCATGGCAAATAAAATACTTCATGTATAAGCTTATGAATCAGATTTAATATCAGTTCATCTTTCCAAATAAACTTTGTATTGTTATCCACATATTACACAATTCCAATACATTACCATTTTTATAAAATATTTGATAGTTTTCTCACTAGCATTTTTTTTTCAGTTCAAAATAACACAGTGTGTTTTGTGAACTTTGCCATTTTGCAAAACTTTTCCTGAGATACCGTTGTCCTTTTTGAAAACACTCTTTGATTTTGTGTATTTGCACTTGATTTTTACTGGACCAAATCCATACAAACTTTTACTGTGCAACTATTTAATAGATTGTATGGTATTAAGTTTCTCACATTTTCTGTAAGATGAGGTAAAATATATAAAAGCTGCTTAGGGAACTGCAAACCTCTTCACTAAGGCATGATCAGACTCTAGGATTTCTTTAAGTAGTATCTCACACTGTCCTTAGAATAATGCAAGCTCCTTTTCTGACCCAGTAAAATTCTTCATTCAGAAGGTGTTTTTCTCTTCTTAGAACACTTAATAAAAGAGCTTAGAACCACGTATTGTCCCCTTGCCCCTTGGAGACAGAGTTGTAACTTCTATAATTTATAGTATTTCTGTAAAGAACATAAGCAATTGATGTTTGAAGTATGATCATAGGCAAGGTAGTGCCCCTGGGTTGTGTTCTTTGTGGAAGAACAGAATCCTGTCTTCTTCTGTTGCCAGATAGCCAGCAGACACAGCTGGTCCCATCACATTTACACTGACCAATTCTTTGTGATTTTCCATCTCTCTGTCTCTATTTGATCCCAGCTTGTGTGATCCCCCTCCCTTGTTTTCCCTTTAAAATGTTGAATTATCCCTGCACAAATGGGAGTAGAGTGCAGAATCTTCTCTCCTGTCAATCATCCCTACTTTCCCTGCTTCGGGCTATGTCTAGCTGTTTCACCTTTGATGCTCAGCTGGATGCCTCTCACATAGCTCTCAGGAAATTACAGGGAAGTTGTTGCCTGAAGCTCTGGTCTTATTTGGAGTTTCTACTACAGAGAGTGGGCATGACCAACTCGTTCCCTTGTGAGAGGGCGATTTCTGTCCCCTTGTCACATTGACTCTTGTACATGACTGCCCATGCCTATAATCTTATGGAACATTAAATTAAGGGCAAATGTCCACTACTTTTCTAATAATAATAATAGTTATATTAATGAAGCAAGGAATTTGAGCTTGTTTCTTCAAAAGTACCACTTGAACATGAAAGAACATTTTTTATAATGTTGGTGTTATGAATTATGAGGCAAACTATATCAATTACTTGAAAACTGTTGTTTTCCAAAATGCAGCAACTGTTTGAACTGATGTTTTTTTTTTTTTTTAAGATAAACACAATGGCATCTTTGGCTTTCTGGTATTTAAAAATCCTTCATGACATCTTTCAGGCTCAAGTTAAGAAAATTCTTTCCTTTTAGCTAATGCAATATGTTTAAATACATTAATTTCTCATTGTATGAATTAATTCTTTGTCTCTGCCACTGCAAATTACATGGTCTCCAGCACCTTGTTTCTAGTCTTAGAGGGCAGGTGTTCGCCTATCTAGACTGCCCAAAATTGTAGTATATAGCAAATGAAAGTTCTAAACGCTAGCAACTACTCTCTGTAATTAAGCCATTAAACCATTACTCAGACGATTCTTTTTGTCAAAGGCAGGAGAATAAATGTAATCAAATTGTGAAAATATACAACACTATTTTGGATAGATATTATTAAAGGAATAGTGTTTTTCTTAAGTTGATATTTTTGATATTAAATTTTATATTAGATTGGTTTTTAAACATAACCAAATAGAAAAAGAATATAAAGTTTATTACAATGATTACAAAACTTATAATTAGTACTGTATTTCAAGGTCAAAATGTATTTTCCTTCAATTAAGCATTAATATTTACTCAAAATGATATAGGCAATATTTATAAATCCAATCATTTATGAAATCCTGTGTTATTGATCATTGTTTATAAATGTTTATTTACAGTTAAAGGGGGATATGATACAGATATAAATACTTTGCATTGTTATAGATCTTGGTTTATTGATGAGAATATAAGGTCATTTTTGTTATATGTATATTTCTGCTCTTGATTAAGATATTGTATTTGCGCAGCTCATTTAAAAATGTAATAGTTAAGTAATATAGGTTAATAGAGAGTCATCTATAATAGTCAAGCTTGTAGTCATGTTAGTTAGATTTTCTAGATGTACAGAACCATATTTCAGATAGATAGGTATTCTTCAACCTCTTCAAAGAGCTTCAGAATGTGGAATATAAAATGTTTAAGAACTTAGGACTTTTCATGACGAGACACTTCTATTGCTGGCAGCACCAATCTACTTCAAGAGGATGATGGACATTAAAGAGGCTCATTATAGAGTAGGTTAGACATGTGGGCAAGAGACTGCTCTTGCCTGGACTGCTTGATGTTAGGCTGTATAAACTGGACATGCAGGACCCACAGAAAAATGACTGCTGAAGTTGCATAAAGAAGGTGAGACAGTCCTTTGGGTTCCCGCTTAATGAAAGCCTTAATGTGAGACATTTCTGCAGGATGTAAAAGAAAGTGACTGACAAACTGCCAATACAGGTGGAACTGTCTTTGAAATTTCCTACTTCATGGAAAAGTCTGCTGGATACTATGGGCCTGTAGGCTGAAGATAGAAGCTTCATTGGTACAGGAGAACTTTAGATGACTGTCCAGGCAGGGAGATGTCTCTGTTATTTTTAGAGTTTTGGAAGTTGATTATAATGCACTTCTTTTTTATGTAGGTAATATTATATCCTTTTGGAGACTTTGATGGAGCTGAAGAATAGATAGTTATAGTTATTAATTTTCTTAGTTATGATAAAAGATCAAGAAGATATAACTATTGTAACTATAATTTGATTAATACCTGCTTTGTTATATGTAATTTTACTATGTTAAAGTTAAAACTTTTCTTTATTTATTTAAACAGAAAAGATGAAATGGTTTTGGAGGTCCTGCTGTATATGTGCTGCTTTTATTGGTTAATGAATAAAGAAGCTGTTTTGGCCAGTGGCTTAGCAGACTAGAGCTAGGCAGGGAAAACTAAACTAAATGCTGGGAGAAAGGTGGAGTCTATGAGGAGCCATGTAGCCCCACTGGAGACAGACACCGGAACATTACAGGGTAAGCCACAGCTTCATGGCAATACACAGACTAATGGAGATTAGCTAAAAATGCACATAAGCTATGGACCAATCAGTATTGCAAATAATATTGTTTCTCTATGACTATTGAGGGGCTAAGCAGCTGGGAACAAACAATCTTCTACTACAGTAGGTTGCTTGATCAAGGGTTTTAATAGAAAGAAAAACATTTTTATTGTAGTCTTTCACTGGTTTCTTTGAAATGTTTAGTTAATTGACATGCATGTGCAATGTGAATTTGACTGTTAATTGATGAAACAATTTCTCCTAAGGAAGAACCTAATGCCAGTACAAAACTAAGCATTAATTACTGTTTATAATGTTTGGTCTTTCCAGAAATTTTAATACTATAGCTTCAATTTACTAACCTATTCTTGAAATGTACTGATGACAATTGATAGAGAGATGTTAGATGTTCTGTTTTCATTAAATAAAATGAATGAAAGACAAGTGATTTAAATTGACACATAGTAACACTCTTGTTATGTAAGTGTGTGTGTGTATGTGTGTGTGTTGCATGTACCCACACACAAGCACATGCTCCCTCAAATAAAGTATTTTTAACTGAGAAATTTGCAACTATGATTTGCCCTCCATATTACAATCTCTCACTTCTCAGATTTAAAGACTATAAATCAGAGTACAATGGTCATCTATTCTGTGCTTTTTATTACTTTATAAATGCTCAGACACCACATTCATTACAATAAAGGACATTATTAGAGAAATAAATTTATACATGATGAAAAAGTGATATAAACATTATTTTCAAGGCTTGGAGACAATGTAAATCGGAAGCTAAAACAATAGCTATTGTTTTAATAACATACATAGGCACGGGCGCTAAAATATGTTCACATTGTAGTATATTCTGCATTACAAAATATAACTTTTTGATCTCTTTCATTAATAAATTTCCACATTTTAAATCAGATGTCCTCAAACTAACAGATTCCTCTTGATTGTTTACCTTAAATGTAAGAAATTGTTCTGATTTCATAACTATTTATGATGCTTTGAACATGATAATTAACCTCCTTACATCTAAATTATTCAAAATCAAAATATCTCATATTTGTATTGATTTTTATTGAGCTCTACACTTTTCTCTGCTCCCCTGAAAGGCAGGGAGGGCAGCAAAATATCTTATTGTTATAATTTAATGCATGCAATTTTCTTTTTGAGAGTTCATATTAGAATTTAGAGCTCAGCTTGCTAGGCAATTTGTGCAAGGATAGTTGAGCTAATATGCATTGAACCACTGATTTTTACATCTTATTCAAATTCTTAGGTTTATGGTTCTCTTTTTCTAACTTCAGAACTTGTACCTCACAACCATTAAAGCAAAGCAAAATGGGGCCACCTTCAGTCCTGCTAGCATTTTCAAGTTTATTCTTCTCAAAGGTTTATAAACTTGTAATACATATAATTGAATTTCATTGCAGTTTCCACATTGCCTTATATTGCTGCATGAGAAAATGTTAGATGATAAACGTCTTGCATAGTACACAGGTTGACTTTGGCAAGTAACCTGATTAAATCTAAAGAAAGAACTTATCGTCCTACTGACTGGAGTTTCTGATATGTTTGAGATGGTTCTGAAAAAAATTGTAACATATATAATGAGTTAATTAAACTCAAAATCAAAAACTAAAGTTTTCTTAAATGTCTTAAGGAAAAAGTTTATTAACATTATTTCCTTTTATACATTGTGAAGTTTTAACTACAGCTTTTTTCCTTTATCCAATGTAGATTTAATATGATCCTGAATTTGAATGATACCTCAAATAATATAAAATACACAATTTAAAAAATCCTTTTGTTCTCTCTGATCTGTAATCTAGGAATCAAATTCTGAGCCCCAAAAATCCTAAACCAGTAGCCTACTGGTCCAATGCTCACTTACTCTCTTTCTTTCTTTCTTTCTTTCTTTCTTTCTTTCTTTCTTTCTTTCTTTCTTTCTTTCTGTCTATCTGTCTGTCTTCCTTCCTTCCTTCCTTCCTTCCTTCCTTCCTTCCTTCCTTCCTTCCTTCCTTCCTTCCTTCCTTCCTTCCTTCCTTCCTTCCTCTATTTCTCTTTCTCTTTATTTTTCATTTGTTTCTTGATAATTTCATAAATGTATGTAATGCTTTTTGATTTTTCTCTCCCTCAATACTCTCATACCTTTTTCCAATCCTTGTTATCCTCATCATTTCCTGACAGACTCTGAGCACAGTTTAATCAGGACATCTGTGGAATTGCAACAATTCTCTAGGACCTGGTTAGGTACCAGTGGGCACACAACTGAAGATAAGGTCTCTTTCTCCTTCTAAATCTTTCAATAACATATAGTTCAACAATAGTAACTAAGGATCCCTGCCTCTCTTTACCAGCCCTGTCTACAATTGGTAAGCTCTTTCTGTGGAGGCATCAACACCTGTTGTGCATTCATGATAGTAATGGCTGTGTCTTTACAGAATATGTTATTTACTTTCCACTCTTCCTGTATTCTAGCTGTTACATTCTTTCCACCTCATATTCTGCTATGTTGCCTCAGCCTTACAGAGATGTCACAAAAGTCTCATTTAGAGCTGATCTGATTCTCACTTTCTCACTATGTGTAGTGTCAGATGAGTGCTTTTTAAAACCCTTCTAATAGACACTCTTCATTCCCATGTGAATAAACAGCACACATTTCCATAGCTAATTTAAAACTTCAGCTCAATGATCTCATATACAGAACGCAAATTTTACAATTTTTTTTTAGAGAACAGTTTCCCAAATGCTTCAGTGTCTTTCTAATTTAAATCCATAGTGCTTTGGCAAACAACATGATACTAGATTAAGGTCAGACATAATCAGGAAGAATCCTCAGGAGGAAATGATTTAATCTTAAACTTAGCTAAAAGTTAACTTATCTGACATAAACCAAGGGGTCAAACTATAAATAACTTACTCATTTTAAAAATGAGAGTTATTAAATCTATGGAGTGAGAATCAGAATTTAAAAATTTCCAGTAATCCAGGTTCATAAATTGAATATAAGATATGAATATTACTTTTTAAAGAAAATATTACTTTCTATTTATATTCTGTTGCTCTTATGCTTAAATAATACATGTGTGTCATAACATTAATATGATACAAACTAATTATAAATTCCAGATGATTAGCTCTCTAAAAGCTTAAAGAAAGATCATATATATGACTGTTGAAAGTATGTCCCATAGGAACTTAGAGCTCAGTAGAGATTAGGTACAGAAGAGGACAGAGAACAAAAGAAATATGTTGAGTAATAGATAGTGAGTCTTAGAACTTTCACAATAGGTAATATGGAGAAATGTAAGAAGCTGCACCTGGCGAAATGCAAGAAAGGAGGGTTCTAAATGAAATGCTATAAGCAAATGAGTAATCTTTGAGGCAAGTAGATAATTTTAAACCAATGTAAGCATGTGTATAAGCATATAACATGTAACCTGGTTATGAATTTTAAGTATTAACAGCATAATCATAATCATTTTTTCTAGCCTGTTTTTATTGATTACTTGGGAGTTTCACATAATGCACCCTAATATCATTTACCACCCAGTCTTTCCAAGTGCAACCCATTCATTTGTGTCCTTTCCCCAAAAATGAAGGAGAAAAGAAAAAAAAAACACAAATCCAATTTGTGCCACCCATATTCAATCATTGTTTTAGAGTACACTGTTATAGAAGTGCTTCCTGTAAGGAGTTGTGGTATGGGAAGTCCTTTTGTATATGTGTTGTCTTTATTTGTTAATGAATAAAGCTGTTTAGGCTAGGGGCTTAGCAGAATAGAACAAGGCAGGAATTCCAAACAGAGAGAGCAGGAAAGAAGGCAGAGTCAGGGAGAGGTGTCTTGTAACAGATGGAGGAGACAGATGCCTGGAACCTTACTGGTAACCCAAGAGCTTCGTGGTAAAATATAAAATAATAGAAATTGGTTAATTTTGTGTTGTCAGAGCTAGCTAGAAATATGCTTAATCTATTAGCCAAACAATATTGAAAATAATATAGTCTCTGTGTGATTATTTCGGGTCTGGACAACCAGGAAACAAACAAGCAGTCTCCCACAACAGATGTATGCCATCTTGTGCCAGCAGCAGTCTCAAGATCTCCTACTTTTCAAGTTGCTTTATTGTGTCAATAGGCAATCTTGAGTGAGTGACCTATGTAGTCCCAGTTAATAGATGAATATTCAATGACACACAAGGATAAGTCACAAAAGAACATTACCTGCTGATGACACTGCCTACATAATGCAGGAATAAAACTTTAATGCTCTGTATTCACAGGAATTTATTTTATCTAATAAATTGATTTACTTTTGAATTTTTAAATTTAATTAAATTATACTTTAAAATTTCATACATGCATACAATGAAATAGGACCATATCCACGTTCAATATATCCTTTCAAATTTCTCTCAGATCCCTTTCCCTACATAACCTTAAAATTTTATGTCTTATTTTGTTTTTGTTTTTTTTTTGAAATCAATACATCATCATTTATTATAACATTTTCCCAGTTCAGAGACTCCATAGGTGCTCTATTGTGGAACTATCCTTTAGAGAATGCAGAACCTACTAGTGGGCGTTGGTTTAAAAAAGAGTTAATCTAATTAATCTAACTCCCCTGAAGGTATCAATACTCAATAGCCCCCTACTTAAGGGTAAGACTTTGCTAGCTCTTTCTGCATATACACTGGGATTTTACTTAGCTTAAGAATGTGCAGTCCTTGTTCGGATAGCCTCTGCTGTTGTGAGTTAGTGAGAGTATAAATCGTGTTATATCCAGAAGAGAGTGTTTCAGAGAACTCCTTCCCATCCATTGGCTCTTAATTCTTTATGTTTCCTTCTACAGGATGATTTAAGAGCACTTAGCCTTGGCAGGAGCTATGGAGGGTTTGATAGACATGTTTCTTTTAGGCCTGAGCTCTCCCTTATTCTCAACACTTCGATCAGATAAGAGTTTTTAGAAAGACTGCACCTCATTGTTGAAAGAAGTTCCTCAAACCAAAGTTGAAAGTAACTCCAGTCTATAGATAAACACCTAGATATTTGGAAAGCCGTTTCATAAGCTGGTAGTTCAGCAAAACAACCACAAGTAGTTCTATCCTAGGATTTATGAGCTAAGAAGCCATAATTCTTTGACCAAGTTTACAGTATCAACCATGCTTCGAATTCAATCAGAAAGTTTACCTGTAACTGTGAAGTCAATATTTCACCAGTGAACTTACCTTGTCTGGCAGATTGGAGCTATAGCCTGCAAAGTCAGAACCAGCTAAGACTATTGATAACTTTTCTCCTCCAGGTCCCTGTTAGAACCTCTGGCATTATGAAACCCAGTCAGCAAGAAGATATTTCCTAGTAAGTTTGAGATTGATTTCTCTATTTCTCTTGCAGCAAGAATTTTTAAAAGCTTCATTGGAAATGAGAACACCTGTAGCAGTAAACACAACAGCAGTATTCAAAGATTATGTATGCATAAACTGAAACAATAGAGAGGAAGTGGAAATATATATTTCAATAAAGAATTTAACATTCCTTAGCAACCAACTTATAGTAAGTAGCAATATATTAAACGGTGGGAGGAAGGCAAGAGAAAGAATTTAAGGAAGCATAAATTTGAGGAACTTTTTAATAGCTTAAATTTCATCTATTAGTATAATTGTTGTATATTTGTAAAATTTATTTTGGTATTATTCTGTTCTGCACTTATGTTCTCCTTTGATGGTATCTAATTTCATTTCTTTTTACATTAGTCAGTTTTTCCCTTTATAAATAACATGTATCTTATCTTTAAGAAAAAAAGTTAATGCTTTTTGAGCTAGAAAATGGAAGCCCGATTTTAGCTCAAAAATAATGAACTTTACTTTGTTATTTTTGAAAGTAGTTTGCCATAAAGTATTTCAGTATTATCACTCAACATGTTGGGCTGATTTGAACACCCTTTTCAAAATGTCTAAACTTAAGCTCTAGTATAATTATTGATGTGACAGGATTATGATAGAAAACTCACAGCAAAAAGCTTAAGTGTAAGCAGATAATAAAAGTGAATCCACAACATGACAGATCTTTTTGTAAGAGGAGACCTCAATGTGAGTAGTAAAGACCAAGGAAGAAGAAAACAGGTCGCCACTGAAAAGTCACAACAAGAAGAATTGAAGAAATCAAGTTTGGGGTCGTTTTGTTCGTAAACTTCCAGTAAACAAAACTGTAAGGAAGTAAAGCTATATTGTTCAAGGATCCCAATGGCATTTTATCAGAACCACTTCTATCAGTCAGCTGGCCATTAACACAACATGCTAAGTGATGAGCCAACCATTTCTTTAGCTCACATATTGGTAGTTTGCTTGGTTTCTAATGAGAAAAGAAAAGATGATAGAAATATATTTGGTGGTGAGTTGTCATATGACCAAGAAGAAGACAGAAATACCACTTTTGAGATCACGACACTAAGAACGTCCATTAGTTTTCATAGCCTAAATATTCAAAGCAATTCAAAATGCTAACATAAGGAGTATTCAAGATTTGTGATATTTAAAATGAAACATGTTAGAACACTATTCCAATCCATGTCAAGCTACTAAAAATACTTTTAAAATTCATTTTACAATCTCATTGTAAAAAAATAATTAGTGGGAACTTTTTAAATCATTTACTTTGAAATTGAACGTTGATTCTCTCCTTTTCTTCACTATCAAATCTCTTGAATGTGATTCTAGCTAATTAATCCCAAGAAAGAATGGACATAAAGTATAAAACTTACCTAAATTCTACTGAGTGTTTTCCAGTTAAATCCTCTTTGGTAATTTCCTATATCTGCACTTCTCAATTGATTTTGCCTAACTTTGTGTTTGGAACTCGAAGTGCAGTGGTGACAAAGTGGCTTCTAATTTCAACAGTCATGTACATTTACGTGGTTAATGTATTGGGCAGCAAAGCACCAATCTACACAAAGGGCATTAAATTATTTCTTGTTATTTTTGTTGTTGTGTAGCAGTGGAAGAGATAAGGTCTCTTTCCTTTGCCAAGATATAGAAAGCCCTATAATATCTTATAATTTAATGACATTTTATCAGCAGTTATAATAAAATACTTCTTCCTACTCATGCCTTGAATTACATATGAGTTTTTAAATAAAATTTGTGATTCAAATTTTTTAACACTCCATTTCTAATGATTGTACTTATCTGAAATACGCTTTATGTAAATATCACAGAAACATTTACTTTATTTAATTAAATGTTGTATGGAAAAAGAAAATATATATCAGTAAATGTTTCAATGTGCAGCCACTATTCAAGTTAGATTTTTAGTACACGACCATATTATGTATTAGAGCTCTTTCACTCAAGAGATTCTTAAGACCTGACCATATTTTAATGAACTTCTCTCCCATGTAATCATCAAGAAAAAAAAAACAAATCCCCAGTCCATAATCTGAATTTCATATGCTGTATAAAGCAGATATATTGTAGTACATAAGAATGATCTGGGTGATATCTGTGTGATTTCATAGGAGTTGGGAGAGTGGAAACCACAAATAGAATATATTGTATGAAAATAATCCTATTTTTAATTAAAATAAATATCAGTTTTTATCAGGACAATCTCCAAAATAACAGCTTCCACAAGAAAATGTCAGTGTAATTAACAGCAATAGAATAATTTTAACACTTTCAAAAAAATTATTAGGCATGTTTCAATTGTATAAAATGGCAAACAGGTAAGTTCTCTGAACTTTAGCAAAATCAAGTGGTTATAATTCAATAGATAACTCCTGTATGTTTCTGTAGACTTAGGTCCTAAATTTGGAAACGTTCTGATTAGGGACTGGAGCACTGGCTAAGATGGCAAAATCTTTGTTGTGTCAGTTAGAGGAAATGAATTCAGATCCCCAGTTTCCAGTGAAAAAGCTAGCTACAACCATGCCAGCCTGTAATGGAGCTCTGGGCAAGAGCATAAAGGGAAATTTGTCTGAGGCTCAATGGCCGGCCAGCCCAGCTAATTTCCTTAGTTCCAGATTTAGTGAGAGGCACTTTTTCAAAATCTATGGTATATAGTGAGTGAGGAAGACATCAATGTCAACTTCCTTCCTGCACGCACACACATAAATTTATTAATGTACACACCACACACAAGCACGCATTTTCTTTCCAATTAAATAATTTGCTGGGAAAATAACTTAATCTTCAAATTACTGGTTCTTTTTAATAAAGTAATATGTATTTCTAGGAACAAAATGAAGAGAAAATGTTAAGAACTTGTGTCTTCCTTACATTTTCAAATTGCAGTTTGAATAGCCAAATTCTTGGTAGACAATGAATTATATGTATTAATGAAACATTTATAAAAAATGACAACCTTGAAATTAAAATGAATCCAAGTATATGATCAGGCATTAACAACATGGGTTTCCTAGAAAAACTAATAAAAATATTTTAAAATTTTCTATTAGTTACAAGAACACATATGTAAAAATCATTAGTCAACTTTTAGTGAGTAAATAATGTCTGGTATTGTTTTGCCTATTAATAAATACAGTATTAAGAAATATATATGTGTGTGTGTGTATACATTGATTTGCATGCATGTGTGCTATACTGAGAAAGTATGTATTGATATAGTTGCTGTTGATTCATTTAGAGTTTTGGTATAGAAAAGTTTAGCAAAAATATAAGTGTTAATACACAGGCAATGATGTCCAACAGGACAAGGAAACATTAAAATTATATAACTTTTTATTTACAAAGCCAAAATTTAGGGTAAGAACTGAAAGACGATTTTTACCAAATCTTGTTAGCTTTTTCAGAGTGATTATGTTTTACGACACTGTGACACAATCTGGAGTCACTGACAGGAGAAAACCTCAATGAAAAACTTATCACACCAGGTTAGCCTGAGGGCAAGCTTGAGGGTCACATTTGTGATTGAACAACACATGTGGGGGTGCAGACCATTGTGAAATTCCATCTTCCCGTAGGATATGGTACTGGAATGTGTGAGAGATCACATAAAAGCCTTGAGGAGCAAGCCAGTAGGCAGCACTCTTAAGGACTTCTGCTTTAATTCCTGCCTGTAGGTTTCTGCCTGGAGTGCCTGCCCTGACTTCCTTCAGTCATGTCATTTGGAATTAACTGAAGGTGAAGAAAAAATAGACCCTTTCCTCCCCAGTTTGTTTCCTTATACTGTTCTATCACAAAATAGAAACCTTTAATAAGACACTGTTAAATTTTTTAAATTATAGTATCTTTATACTACATTATATATTTTTATTATGACAATAAAATTTACTTATTCTAAAAAAATCACTTAAGATACTGTGCTTGCAAGATTGCTTGGTGGTTAACATAATTTTTAAATTTAACCTGCAGATCACATAGAGAAAGGAAACAAACAAGTCCCTTCAAATTTCTGTCTGACCTTCACTCATGTAGACTCACAGAAGCACAAATGTGTATACACACACACTGAAAAGACACATATAAAAGAAACATGTTTCCATACCATTATCAATTGTTGCAGAAGATTAGTTGTGCTGATTTGAAATAATCTTATGAACATCACACTTAACCAGAGGATATTTGATTTTCTAGATGTAATAATTATCTAAAAATTAACACATTCTATCAAAGACAAAATAAGAAAATGGCAATGCATTGATTCAGATGTTTATTTTCCTTATTTTTATAAATTTAGTACATGTTTGGAACATTTTATGTGACACTATTCTATAATTACTCTCAAGGGCTTAAATGAAATTACTGTCAATCACCAACCAAGTATTAACAAACATTTAAGGGCAACATTTTTCCAATAATGACATAATTGAAGAAAACAGCTGTTTTAAATAGGAAGCATTTTATAATTTCCTCTTGTTTGTTTTCAATGTAACCCATCTTTCATTAGTGTAATAAAAACACATTTATCCTGCACTACCATCACTGAAATCTCTTCCTTTGTTGATCACATTAATGTTCATATTTACCTTCCTACTTTGGGCCTTTTGCATGGTGCAGTTGTCTCATTTCTATGCATTCTAAGTAGCCATACTACCACTTCAGATTTCATTTTTATAATTTGCCTTAACACACTATCTAGAACTTCAGCTTGACTTTTTCTTTTTTTTTACAGTAACCATGAGATCCAGATTATGTCTAAAAATTGTGACGTTTACTTTCCATATCCTCCTGGTATACCAGTTTTGGCCACCTTTGGCATCTCCTCATCTGATCATATACTATCTTTGGGGTGCTGTTTGCAGAGAACTTCTTTCTATATTTTAATTTTAAGATACATAATCATCCTGATACATAATGTTCCTTAACTTAAAAGTATTCTCCTGTAGTCATCAAATTGTTGATTTTTTCACACTGATAGAATATTTTTTTCTCTTGAAGGTTATTTATTTATTTATTTATTTGTTTATTTATTAAAAATTTCTGCCTCCTCCCCGCCACCGCCTCCCAGTTCCCTCCCCCTCTCCCAATTAAGTCCCTGTCCCTCTTAAACCCAAAGAGCAATCAGGGTTCCCTGCCCTGTGGGAAGTCCAAGGACCACCCACCTCCATCCAGGTCTAGTAAGGTGAGCATCCAAACTGCCTAGGCTCCCACAAAGCCAGTACATGCAGTAGGATCAAAAACCCATTGCCATTGTTCTTGTGTTCTCAGTAGTCCTCATTGTCCGCTATGTTCAGCGAGTCCGGTTTTATCCCAGGTTTTTTCAGACCCAGGCCAGCTGGCTTTGGTGACAGAATATTTTTATCCATGATTTAAATTTGCTTTTATGGTACTAATTAACTTTTGACATTTTATCATATCTTATTTTGTTAGCTTTACCTTGTCCTCTCTCAATGTTTTCCTTTCATTTTAGATGATGTTTTAAAGATGGTAGAGAAAACATATAATCCAAGTTTTTAGGAGGCCTTAACAAAAGAATAATGAATTCAATGTATGCCTTACCTACACAATAGGTTTTAGCCAACCTGTGTCTATGAAGGGATGGTTTAACCAAAACAAGATTGCATGTAGCTATTGGATTTTTTTCCTTTTATTTCTCTCAAAATATTTATGTGTTTATCAAAGTATAGCAGTGATTCTTTTAAAATTATTTATTATTAAAATATTTACTAAATTATATACCTCACTTGAAATAAAAGTATTTCATTTTTAATTCAGTCTTTTACTGATTTTTCTTTTCAAAAACTGAGGCTATATAGCCCAATTGTCATCACAATGGCTATAAAGCAACTAATGGAAACAGTTGGAGAAACCCACAGCCAAATCTGAGGAAGAGTTTGGGGAATCATGTGGAAGAGAGGAAGTAGGAATTGTAGGAGCCAGAGGGTTCAAGGACACCACAACAAACCACATGGTATCAACTAGCTTTGACTCAGCAGGACACACAGAGACTGAATTGCCAACCAGGGAGTCTGCATGGGCCTAACCTAGGCCCTATACATATATGTTATAGTTGTGTAGCTTGATCTTATTGTAGATTCCTACAGTGGGGGACAGGGCTATCTCTTACTCTTTTTGTCTGTTTTTTGGGATACTTTCCTAATATAATTTGGCTTTGCCCACCCTTAACTCAAGAGGAGATGCCTAGTTTTACTACAACTTGATATAATTTGTTGGACTGATATCATGAGAGGCCTCCCAAATTTCTGAAGAGAAATGGACAAGGAGTAAATGGGGCAGACAGAGGAGAGGTAGGGGGAAGGGTTGGGAAGAGAATAAAGGAGAAACTGTGGTTGATATGTAATATCAGAGAAAAATAAATTTTAAAAATTGATGACAGTTTATTATGTAACAACTCAACATCAGCTGGTTCATTCATGAGTCATGAATGAGCTAACAATAAATTGGAGGCTTATAAAAATAATAGTCAAAACCAGTAGTGTTATATTATAAGATATCATAAATATTTGTTCTAGACAAACATAATATTCCTAGTACATAGTAAAACAAAATCTGTAAAGCAGAAGTAATTCACAATTTTTAACCTAAGTATTCTTTTGATTGACTCACAACCATAATTGTATCAATTTTACTGTTCTACTGCTGAGCATTTAATACACATTATGGAACCATTGTTCCATCTATCCATTCTTTCTTTAATTTGCCATTTTCTAAAGATTTATTGTCTTTATTCATAATTTGGATGTAGCCAAATTAAAAGGTTACTGTTAGAAGAAATAAAAAATAACGCAACAAACACTACTCAAAGTCCATATTCATTTTAAATATTCCTATTAGACACTCAGTATTTCTAAAAATAAAATATTGAACACTTTATCAAAGACATATGTGCATGCATGTATATGTATTCACTATATAATGCTAAATATTTAGTCCAAGTTTTTGCACATTTTATACAAATTATCTACCACTAAGATATGCTCCTAAGATGCAATAGTATATTAAGAAGGCTTAATTTATTTAATCAGTCTTATATTTAGATTCATTTCAAATTAAACCTTATAATTAAAATATTTTTTACTTTATTTTTGGTTGACTGCAAGTGTTTCAAGTATTCTAAGTTCTTAGTTTGCATGTATATTTTCTACTTTTAATTATTTCATGAAAATAAATGATGAACCTCTATAATTTATATCCCAAATTATACCAGACATGAATAATTACAAAAGAAATAGCAATATATATATATATATATATATATGTATACATATATATATATATTTGTTGCTAATTCAATGTTATAATGATTTTGCTCATCAAAATCATAGGCCAGATCCCAGTCAATACATACATATATATATATATATATATATATATATATATATATATATATATATGTTACTATTAATGTTTGGTGTAATTTGGGGTGCTGTATAATTGTGGCACTTGTATTATAAACCATATAACTTCTAAATAGTAGAGATTTATTTCTCTCAGTGTTAATATTTCAAATTTGTGATTAGGTTAATATGTGTTTGTGGTCTCAAATGAACTCACTTTGTGATCTAGTCTTTGTACCCTCACATGCCAAAATAGAGAAAGTTGATACTCTGTTTAGATAAAGATTTTGACATAATTTATAATGGTTCCAGTTTATGATTCAATTTGAGATTTCCAAAACCCTTAATTCAATTATCTCAAAACACTTTAGATCTTCCTACAGGAAAATTGGAGACAAAGAATCTTTCAATCCATAAATAAATCCAAACTTATAATTTATGTGATGGTCTTTTATAAATTTTATTGATATTTTTGGATCTTATATAGTTGTTTAGTTATTTTGTTTGTTTATAATTAACACTATCCATATGCCTTGCTTCTACTTTAAAAGTACTCTATTATATCTACAGCATAACCATGCTATATCAACGTACCTGTACATTCAACATTTCAGAAGTAATTTCCTGAACACAACAGTTCTCTAAATATTATTGTTTAGGACAAAAATAACATTTTGTTCTTACTGTTCCTCTGCATTCTGTTATTGTGAAGTCTTCCATTTCAAAGGTCACTATTAATACATATTCATCTAATCATTTATTATTAATAATGTGAATCACAGCATGGGGAAACTAATTAATATTTATTTTTAAATTAGAAATTAATTGAATTTGTTGTGATTGTGATATAGTAGCACTCAACAAGCATAAATATATCCAGAAAAGTTTATTTTTACTTTAGAAACTGAAAAGAGTCAAGTTATCATTCTTTGTAATCAAGACTAATATACAAATGAAATGGAATATTAATCATAGAGACCTTGACTGTCAAATAAAGAGGTCAAGTTCTCAAATATTTATTGATTGTATTTGTTCTGTATGTGTGGTATTTGTGTGTGTGTGTGAGTGTGTGTGTGTGTGTGAGTGTGTGTGTTTACAGTTAGAAAATGACTCTGCAAACTTTGGGAGATGATGTGACAACTTACAGAGTTGTTGCCTTCTACCACTTTCTGGATCCTGCCTATACCCAAGCTGATCTACAATTGTGACTAATCTTGATTCCTCATGATTTCTTAGTAAATAAATGAATATTAAATATTTACTTTACATTAAAACATATAAAATCAAACTCAATTATCTTTTTTATAAGAAATTTTATATTTATTGCCAGTATTATGTAGCACTGCTACTCTTAAATATGTATATTTAAACTCATACCATCAAAAATATGCATACATATTATAGGACAAATTTTTAAGTAATTGTTAATATTGAATGTCAAATTGATAAGAATGCAAGCCATCATGAAAATATACTGCTAGCCAAATTTGTGAGAGAACTTCTAGATTTAGATTAGGGTAACGAAGTTGGAAACACTCATCCCAACTATCGGTAACTTCATTCCATCCATGATCTGAGGACCAAAATTAAATAAAAAGGACAAAGTGAGCTGAACACTACACTTGACTACTTATTGTTTCTTGTGTTGGCAGTGTGGTAAAATGCACCATAAGCTTACTGCTGTGACATTCATATTATGTGACATTCGTATCAATCTTCAACTGAAAGCTAAAATAAACTCTGAAATAGTTAAGTTGATTTTGGCCATATATTCTCTCACATCCATAAAAAAGGTAATTCAAAGAGTCAATTCACTTAAGTTTCTCATATGTATTCCAACACAACTGGCAAAAGTAATTTAGCATTATGTTATTTAATAGACAGTGTTTGGTGTAAATTTTTTTAGTTATCAATACATCTAAGTCAAACCACCCTGATAATTCTACTTCCACAAGCTATGGAAACAATTGAATGTATGATTGTTGTTATCTTGTGAATATTATTACTGGGTTCTTATAATTCATGATTGAGCCTCAATATATTCACGTCTCTGAACAATCCCTTAGGAATTTCCATCTTTGTCAATAAAGAAAAGACAGAGAAAAGGAGAGTCTTTCATTCATGCTATAATTTTAATACTGAAGACAATATAAGATGATAAATATATTACCATTTTAGTTTTTGTGTAGACCAACATCAGTCACTTTCTGCTTCACTTCTCAGTCTATGTGTATGTGTGCCCCTTTCTTTGTCACTAACCAATTACAGATTTTGAGAAATGTCTCATATGACTCTTCCTATGAGTTCCCTAAGTGTTAAGGCATTCATTAGCATTATCATTCATCAGCACTTATGTACTTTCTTTTGTGTTGTGTTTTAATCTACTAGAGTCCATCTTGATATTCTCTAAGCAAAACCAAAAATGTATGCAATCTACATTTTCAACACAAACATGGAACTGCTATAGTGATAGCATGGAATACATACCAATGTTTATATTCCTGACTACTAGAATAAGAATTGTAGATTGTAAAGTCGGAATCTCCTGTCCAGTGTTCTGTTCTAATGCCTTCACTGAGGATTTCCAACAGTAAAGATAATGTCTCAGCCATGGACATATCATAACTTTTCAACAGATTCCAACAATTAGATTCAACAACACAAATCCTTTCAGAAAACTTTTTCAAATTAATGCTAATCCTTCTCTGTAGTATTGGACCACTTTTTAATGAGATAATATTGTAAACAAATCTAATTCCTGAAATCAAACAGTAGGAAGGAAAAAAGCACAAGTCTTGCACAACAACTTCCACAATATAAGCAAAACTAAATGATTCTGAGAATTGGGGCCCAGGATAAAGAGAAAACCCAAAGTTTTCCATCAGTGTGAGTTGCGGACTGGTTGCACTGTGGGGATGCAGGCAGCAGTGGATGGGCTGGTATGCATGTCCTGAGCCTAGGAGTGCTAAGCTGCAGCCTGCTGCATCTGGGGCTTAAGCCACAGACAGGGGAGTCAGTGTGCAATGCCAAAAAGTGGACTGGTCCACATATACAGGCACCAAATGATGGAAGAAGATACAAAATAATCCCACACAATTTCAGAATTGTGTATAATAAATGGTTATTTATTCAGGGGAGACTTAGAGATCACTGTACTAGATCACAATCCTCTGCACTAACAAGGTACAGGAACAGAGCCTAGCAGCTTGACATGAGAGCTGGAAGCAAGACAGTGAGTGTAGGCTTTACAGTTGCATTTATAGTATAAGAGACCGTGTCCAAGTGTACTGGTATCTTAAAGGCTATTAACTGAAGTAGCAGAAGGAGCTCCCACAGTACATAAGTGATTCCCGAACATATAGCTTGTGACCCCATTAGGGTTCACATATCAGATATTTACATTATATTTTATAGTAGCAATTTTATGGTTTGGTTTCTCCACACTATGAGGAACTGTACAAAAGGATTGATGCATTAGGACTGTTGAGTGAGATGCACTACTACTGTTAAAGATAGTTCCTCACCTTTGCAATACAGTTATGGTGGCCTTTATATATACATATTTAAAGACTTATTTTAGTCTTGGTATGTGTGCATCTTTGTGTCAGTATATGCATGTGTGAGTGCAGGTACCTTAAGAGGCCAGCAAGATATTTTGAATCTCTTGAGACATAGGCAGATGTGAGCTGTCCAGTTTGGTTGCCAGGAACCAGGTTCACTGTAAGAACAGTATATGCTGTTAAAAACTGAGAATCTCTCCAGATCCACAGTATGATTTTAAAATAATTTATAATATATTTATTATTGGCTAGGTTATTTCAATCATTTAGAGTAGGTTGACATTTAAAATATATTTAAATTTTAAGAATATTAGTAAATTTAAAAGTGGGTGAATTGCCATTTTTACTATGTTGATCCTCCCAATCCAAGAGCAAGGGATGTCCATCCATTTTTTGGTATCCTCTTCAATTTCTTTCTTCAATGCCTTAAAGTTCTTGTCAAATAGATCTTTCACTTCCTTGGTTAGATTTACCCCAAGATATTTTATGCTGTTTGTGGCTATTGTGAATGGAGAAGCTTCTCTGATTTCCCTCTCTGCTTCCATATCCTTTGTGTATAAGAGGGCGACTGATTTTTTGGAGTTGATCTTGTATCCTGCCACATTACTAAAGCTGCTTATCAGCTGTAAAAGTTCTTTGGTGGAGTTTTGGGGGTCGCTTATGTACACTATCATATCATCTGCGAATAACGAAAGTTTAACTTCTTCCTTTCCAATTCGAATCCCCTTGATCCCGAGCTCCCAAGGTCCCAATGAGGAGCAGAAGGAGGGAGAACATGAGCAAAGAAGTCGGGACCACGACGGGTGCACCCACCCACTGAGACAGTGGAGCTGATCTACTGGGACCTCACCAAGGCCAGCTGGACTGTTACCAAAAAAGCATGGGATAAAACTGGACTCTCTGAACATGACGAACAATGAGGGCTGATGAGACGCCAAGGACAATGGCACGCAGTTTTGATCCTACGCAATCTGCTGGCTTGGTGGGAGCCTAGCCAGTTTGGATGTTCACCTTCCTAGATATGGACGGAGGGGAGAGGACCTAGGACTTACCACAGGGCAGGGAACCCTGACTGCTCTTTGGACTGGAGAGGGAGGGGGAGAGGAGTGGGGGGAAGGGGAGAGGGGTGGGAGGAGGGGGAGAAGAGTGGGAGGAGGGGGAGAAGAGTGGGAGGAGGGGGAGGGAAATGGGAGGCTGGGAGGAGGTGGAAATTTGTTTTTTTTTCTTTATTCTTCTTTTATCAATAAAAAAAATTAAAAAAAGTGGGTGAAATTTGAATACCCTTGGCAGAATATATAAGGGTGCTAAAGGCCTTTTCTTCCTGACAGTGGAACTCTTTCAGACTCTAAATCACTTTGAACTTATTCATAGTATTTCAAGTTGTCAAATTACTTTTTTTATGTATTAAAGGAACTATAGTAGCAAAATGCATCATCACCTTCCATTGTAATGTAATTTATGATTTAATATTAGAGCAAGGGGCACTAAAGACTAAATTGATAACTTTCCAGCAGTGTAGACTGAACATCTCATATGTCAATTACAACATCTATACTTATCAATCTGAAGGGATTTTGACAAGTTATAAAAGTTTAAAATAACTGCACTTCATGAGCACATAGTATATTGAGCTCTCCCATATGTCAAAAGCAATCACTTGTGAAATTTCCAGTGGTTTTTAATTTATAAAAAGTACTTTTAGCTGCTTCCCATCTTAATTTTCATAAATAAAACATAAGTTTCTCAAATACTAGATATATTCAAGTAATTCATTTTCCAGAGAAAATCGTGGAGAATATATTTTCTTTGGTAAAATGCAGAATATATATTACTACACATATCTTATATGTGTATTATTTTATTACTATTGACATACATGTTGCTATTTATATTGTCATGGGTAAAAAGTTTATAAAAATCTGACCCATAAATTAATTAATTATATTTGTAAATATATTTTAACTTTCTATGCCTTAAACAGAATACCATTTGATCTAGCAGACATCATAAAATGATTTGGTTAAGCCGGGCAGTGGTGGCACATGCCTTTAATCCCAGCACTCGAGAGGTAGTGACATTCTACAATAAATCAATTTTAAGCAGTGTCATTCTACATAATCAGCACCATAGAAAAGTCCAAAAGAAAAGTTTCAACCTAAAAGTGGTAACACTCAACAAATCACAAAAAGTACATAATTTCAGTTCTATAAATCAAAAGTGAGAGACAAAAGTCCTACAGTAAAATAATTAAATAATGTGAATTAACAAAAACTCATTAATTGTTATTAACAACTCTCAAAATCAGTAGTCTTAATTACCCAATAAAAAGACACACTATAAAGGAATGGATGTGAAAACAGGAAAAATTCTTCTGCCACATCCCTGAAATACACAATACCATCAAAGAAAGATATCACAACAGGAAAAAAGAGGTAGAAAAGCATATTCCAAGCAAAGAGACCTTAGAAGAAAGTTGTGTAGCCATTTTAATATCTCATAAAACAGATATTTAACCAAAACTAACTAGAAAAGAAGGGGTAGAATATTATATACTCATCAAAGAACATCATTACCAAACAGAACATTGCAATTATAAACACCTATGCATTAAACACATATGTAAAAGAAACATTACAACAGCTAAATCACATGTTAACTTTCCTACACTGATAGTGGGAGACTTAAATACCCAACCCTAGCCAATACACAGGTCCTCCATACAAAATCTAAACAGAGAAATGATGGAGGTAAATGATTTTATAAAGCAAATCTTATAGATACATAGGTTTTATAGAGATGCAGATTTTATTGTTCTACCAGATTTTTGCAGAATATTTCTCTCAAATACAAAAGAGTATACTTTATACTACACAGCATAGAGAAACTTTTTCACAATTGAACACCAACTTGAAAAAAAGCAAGTCTCAACAAATACAAGAAATTGGAACTAACAACCTATCTATTCACCACAAATTAATTCTGGATATTAACAAAAATTAAATCAACCATAGGCATACAAACTATTTCAATTTAAACAGTGTACTGATGAGCAAATATGTGTAAAACTGAAATTAAGATAGAAATTTAAGACATTTTGTGAATGGAATGATAAAGAAAACACAACATAAATAAATCTGTGAAATACAGTGGAAGCAGTTTTAGGAGGCAAGTTAATATCCCTAATTGTTCACATTGAAAACAGCTCAAAGATTGGAGTAATCACTTATTGGTTACTTAATGGCAAACCTGAGAGTTTTAGAATGAATAATACTAAAAAATATACATGATTCAACAGGAGTAGGAGACAAGAACTCATAACAAAATAACAAAATAAATAAAAGAGAAACAAATAGAACAAAAAGTGTTAATGAAACAAAGTTGGTTATTTTTCTGATTTTATATTTTATTTTATTGAGCTATACATTTTTCTTCCCTCCCCTTCAACCCTATCTCATGGTCCCCACGCTCCCAATTTACTCAGAAGATTTTGTCTTTAATAACTTCCCATGTAGATTAGAATCATGTCTATCTCTCTTAGGGTCCTCATTGTCTAGGTTGTCTGGAATCTGGATTTCTTTGCTGTATGTTTAAAAACCACTTATGAGTTAGTATGTATGATAATTGTCTTTCTGTGTCTGGGTTACCTCACTCAATATGATGTTTTCTAGCTTCATATGTGTCTGCAAATTTCAAGATGTAATTTTTTTTCTGCTGTGTAGTACTCCGTTGTGTAAATATACCACATTTTCCTTCTCCATTCTTTGGTCTTGGGGCATTCAGGTTGGTTCCACATTCTGGCTATGACAAACAATGCTGCTATGAACATAGTTAAGCATATGTCCTTGTGGTACAATTGAGCATCCTTTAGATATATACCCAAAAGTGGTATTTCTGGGTCTTGAGGAAGGTTGTTTCCTAGTATTCTGAAAATAGTCACACTGATATCCAAAGTGGCTGTATGAGCTTCCATTCCCACCAGCAATGCAAGTGTTCCCTTTTTCCCACAACCTCTCCAGCATAAGGTGTCATCAGTGTTTCTGATCTTGTCTATTTTTACAGGTGTAAGATTGAATCTCTGAGTTGTTTTGATTTGCATTTCTCTTACAAAATATGTTGAACATTTCCTTAAGTGTCTCTCAGCCATTTTATAATCCTCTGTTGAGAGTTTAAAGCTGCAAAACAATCCCACACCAGTTAAGAATTGTGGATAATAAAAATGTTATTTATTTGAGGGGAAAAACTTATAGAGCACTCTCCCCAAACAACAGTCCTCTTGTCACAAACAGAAAACAGAGACTCTAGCAGCAGGAATGAGAGCTGGAAGCAAAAGAGAGCAAACAGTTCCAGCTGCTTTTAAAGTATAAGAGACCATGCCCCAATGGGCTGGTATCTTAAAGGCTATTGGCTGAAAGAGCAGAATGTGCTCCCACAGCAAGAGTTCTCTGTTTAGATGGCTCTTCAGTTAAAGTCACTTTGTGTAATAGCTTCAGAATCTAGTTTAATCGTGTGGGCTACATGATAGAAGAAGAAACCACATTCTGAAGATTGTCCTATGGCATACATAAACACATGTACATAGAGGTGCCCCTGAACACACACATGCACAGGGAGAGTGAGAGAGCTTACAAGAGCCCAAACCTCATGTATGCAAACAAATAAACAACTACAATTATTTTTAATTGATCTCTTGTTGATTAGTGATGAGTTCCATTTCATCATTTCTAAATTACATTAGGAACATTTACTTCTTTATCAGATAGGACAATATTTCTTGAATTCATATCTTGATTATTCAAATAAAGTATCCCACAGTTATCATCTCCAAAGCAAAAAAACACCATGTTAATTATTATAACTAAGAGTTCAAAAAATAGTTTTCCAGCAACTAATTTGGAAACCTATATTTCAAACACCTGGTATAAATTAGAACACTTCTCACATTACGATCAGTAGTGTCAGAGAATGAATTTTAAAGATTTATCAGAGTATACTACCTGAAAATTCTAAATATCATATTGTTATGTAGATTAACACAGCTATGGTGTCCTAAAATAATATTTAATAAGTTAATACCTGACAAATGTTATCTTATTCTTGCTACAGTCTCTTAGACAAGAGGGTTGGAGTAGTGCAACTGTCTCTGTTTGATCTTATTATTCAAAGGCATGATGCCCCACTAGTCTGTGAGTCTCAGTTTCTGTATCAGATTTCTGTTTTCTACTTTCTGTGGATGTAGACAGAGAAATAGTACATAAAATGGGCACAACTGCTCTCAGTTAGGTAAATTTAGACTCACGTAGATCCAGTTTGCAATGACTGTATTCATATGAACTGAGGACTTTGATGCAAGATGAGGGAACTGAGAATAGAATAATATAATCAATAAAAAAATGAGAGATCAAAGAAGTTGAGCATGGCAGGTGCAGTTCTACATATAAGAAAGTAAAATTAAATTAGTTTTTCACTCATACCAAAAATAAACTTTATGGTTATTACAGACATAAACATAAAATTAAACATTTTATACTTTTTAAAGAATTATAGCCAGGTTGTTAAGCCTCAAGGTTGTTAAGGATTCCTTAAGCAAAATTCAATAAACTGTAACTGCAGTGAAACACATTAATACTCATATGCATAAGAGGATTTTAGAAGATTTGCCCATGAAAAGAAATCATAAAGGTTTTCATTAAAAAAGAAAGAAAAATTATTCAGCGTGTACACATGAGCAGCAGTGCACACTGCATTGTGCGTCTCTTATTTCTACATAAGATAATTCCACAATTCCCTCCAAGAGAAATGTAGTTGGAAATGATATCCTGTCTTCTCTCTACCACATTTATAAACTTTTTAAGGGGCTAAGAAAGTACTGGTTTCCTGATTTGAAAATTTTGGACTAGAACTTATAAAAAGCCTCTTTCTCCTTTCCTAATAAAAGGACCCATTGCCAATATTGACATTTTTTTTTTTTTACTTTACAGAATTTGTTTACCATGTTGCTATGCTATGCTGAAATGAGTGTAGGTGCTTCTGTGCTCATCTGTATGGAAACACTCAATCCAGGGTCAAGTACACGAGCTACATCTTGTGTCACTATAAAACTGCATTTTAAAATCAAATTCATATCTCAGAAATTTTTGACTAGTCATTTCATTCTTATGCATCTTTTTATTTATGTTGAACTTGTAGATGATTTAAATGAAGATATAAAATGTATATCTGTAAGTGTAGCATAGTGATAAATATACAGAATTTTGAGGGAATAGATATCATGTCTCTGAATCATGATAAAAACATGTTTGAGATTCTGGGATTATGGCTATAATTCTGAGTTTCATAACTACACAAGAACTTGATTCCATATGATTTTAAGAGCTAAAATCATGGACTTGGACAGTACCTAGAATAGCCTATTACACATATAAACACTTATTTATTAAAACTCATTTTGATGAGCTTAATTCTTCTCTGGCCTCAACTAATTTAAATTAGGCTTAATTGGGGAAACACTCCATTGGTAAATATTAAGCTACAAATCATAGAAAGAATATAATACTTTCTGTAACTGGGAAGTGATGGGGGAAGCTCTATTAACCAACCACATTTAAGAAGTGGAGTCTAGTTAAAGCACTCCCTGGAGCCTAGGAAGAAAAACTGGGACTGACCAAGTGTGCACTCTCTTTGGGTGACTCCCAGACGCAGAGGAATTTAGACTTCCCATTCTTGTGGTGTGAGTTTGTTTCCCCTTATAACAATTAAAAGTATAATTTTCCTAATTGAGCTAGTTTCTAAAGGAAAGAAAATTAATAATGAAAAAAGCAAAATAAGAAAGTTATGAAATTGAAAAATTTAGTAACTTGAACAGAAACTACAAAGGTAAGCTTCACCAACAGAAAATAAGAGAGGGAAGAAAGACTTTCAGATACTGAAGATAAAAGAAAATATCAAAGAAATATTCAATCAGTCAAAGAAAATATTAACTCTTAAAATACATTCAAGAAATAGAAAACACTAAGAAGAGACTAAACCTATGACTGTTAAGTATAGAGGAAGGAAAAGAAACCAAGCTCAAGCACTCGGAGAATATTTTCAACAAAATTATAGAAGAAAATTTAGCTAACCTGAAGAATCTGATGGCTATAATGTTACAGCAGTGAGTAAAATTTTAAAAATTATTCTTGAAGTAAAACCAGAGACCTGTGTCTCTGTCTAAAAATACCATCCTTTCCAGAAGTATGTGATACACACAGCTGCAGTGGTCATGACAGCTTACAATAAAGGATATCCATAAAACAATAATATTAATAATTCTAACAGTTCCCAGAAGAAAGTACACAAATATGAAAGTTTCTGACCACATTAGCTAACACCGGTTCACATTTCTCCAACATAAAAGTATTTTTATGTCACAGCTAATAGACTTCAATATAATAGATTCCTAAGAGTGCTAATAAATAGAAAGACGTGATAAATGTATAATAATGTCTGATGGGTGACACGACTGAGAGCTGCATTTGAATATATGCATAACTTGAAACATTAAGCCTCTGTAGCAAATAATTCAGTGCAAGTGCTTCAGGAAAAATACATAATAATTACCACCCAAGTTAGCAATTAAAGTAAAAATTTTAACCAAGTAGAGTGTCTCCTACGTGTAAGTAAGTTTTCCCAAGGTCTTAGGACAAATGAAGAGAAGAATCAAGCAAACTCAACCTTAACCTCGGACTGTTGTAAATTGTTAGCTCCTAGAAGAGGTATGAACAGTTTATTATAAAAATTGAGCTGGATAGGAGGGTGAACCCAAAGAGAAACGTATAGTTATCCTCCTGGCTATGGGAGGTAGATAAGATTGCCGGGGGAAAGGTTGGGATCTTGGGGGTGGGGTGGGATGGGGGTAAGGGGAGATGGGGAGAGAAAAGTGAGAAGGGGAGGATGGGGGAACTTTGGGAACCAGGATGATTGGGATGGAGGAGTGTTGGATAGGGGAGCAGGGAAGCACAAATATTGGTTGGGGGAGCCACCTTAGGGTTGGCAAGAGACTTGAACCTAGAGTGGCTCCCAGGAGCCCAAGGCGATGTCCCCAGTTAGTTCCTTGGGCAGCTGATGATAGGGAACCTGAAATGACCCTATCCTATAGCAATACTGACGAATATCTTGCATATCATCATAGAACCTTCATCTGGTGATGGATGGAGATGGAGACAGAGACCCACACTGGAGCACCGGACTGAGCTCCCAAGGTCCAAATGAGGAGCAGAAGGAGGGAGAACATGAGCAAAGAAGTCAGGACCACGAGGGGTGCACCCACCCACTGAGACAGTGGGGCTGATCTATTGGGAGCTCACTAAGGCCAGCTGGACTGTGACTGAAAAAGCATGGGATAAAACCGGACTCTCTGAACATGGCTAACAATGAGGGCTGATGAGAAGCCAAAGACAATGGCACGGGGTTTTGATCCTACTTCATGTTCTGGCTTTGTGGGAGCCTAGCCAGATTGGATGTTCACCTTCCTGGACATGGATGGAGGGGGGAGGACCTTGGACTTTCCACAGGGCAGGGAACCCTGACTGCTTTTTGGACTGGAGAGGGAGGAGGAGAGGAGTAGGGGGAGGGGGAGAAGGGTGAGTGGAGGGGGGGCGAAATAGAAGGCTGGGAGGAGGAGGAAACTTTTTTTTTCTATTTCTCAATAAAAAATTAAAAACAAATTAGCTGATGTTAAGCAGAGCACAGTCTAGTTGAAGTCCAAGAGGGAACACATGTGTCTTTGATTGTTCTGCCTTACCTCAGAAATATTTTACTTCTGATGGCTTGCCTTGTCTAGCCTGGGTGTGAGGGCTTTTTCCCTGTCTTACTGTATTTTGTCTTGCTGTTTGGGAGGCCTAGTCCTTTCTGAAATGGAATGGAGGGGAATGGTTTTGGAGAAGAGGGAAATTTGGAGGGTGGAAACTGTGGTTAGAATGCATTGTGTGAGAGACAAAACTATTTTCCATGTTTTAAAAAAAAAGGATAACAGATTGCATTGGAAGGGAAGGGGCAAAAGGTAGGTACATTTGGGAAGAAATGGAGAAGTGGGGAGAAAACATATAATGTGATATAGGGATCTCCTAAAAGCAATATGGTGATTGCTTGATTGAAAAACAATGGATTAGGAAAGACTGGCCCCGGATCATAAGGAAGCTGCATTTGCTTATGGACTAGCTCACTGATGTATTCCTAATCTGGCCATTATATTTAGGAGACTATAAATGCTTAGTGGGTATTATCAAGCTGGAGGAAATAGGTTATACAGCGTGTGTGGTAGAAGGGAATATCTTGTCTCCAGCCTCATTCTCATTTTTTTTCTTCTTTTCCCCAGCAACTAAAGAGTTAATCAGATTTTTTCTATGAAGCATTGTTGCCTCTTCATTGACTTTGCAATGTTGTGGGATATTCAGTGTAGAAGACTGCTCAGATATGGGTTTAAGCCAATAGAAAGTATTTATTAGCACAATGGTGACTATACCAGGTATTGGGGATCCCAGTATAGCCCCCAGCCTTTCTAAGCATGAAAATTAATGCATTAAAAAAGAGAATGTGCTGGGAAGACATACTAAGTTAACAAGAATAGTTATCCAGAAGCAGAACTACAGAAGCCAAAAATTATTTATTATAGCACTTTACTCATTAAAATCAGAAAATTCTAGAAATCAAAAGGACAAAATGGCACCCTTCAGGATTGAAAAATATCTGAGCCAACCTTACATCTGTCAGAGGAATAATTTCCAATATACAAAAATTTTTTTTTAAAAAAAAACTAAACATTAAAAATGAAATACACTGGCTGATTTAACTCAGAGATTTTTTTCTATTATCCAATGTCTCTCTGATGCCATTGTTCCTTTCTCATTAGCATTAAGAAAATTCAAAGTTAATAAATCATTGTGCAATCTATTTCTGAAAGGTACTCTTCATCCCTTTCTGTTTGTTTAATATGTTCTTCACGGGTCAATTTGAACTTTCTTTCTTTTTTTTTTTTTTTTTTTTTTTGGTTTTTCGAGACAGGGTTTCTCTGTGGCTTTGGACCCTGTCCTGGAACTAGCTCTGTATACCAGGCTGGTCTCGAACTCACAGAGATCCTCCTGCCTCTGCTTCCTGAGTGCTGGGATTAAAGGCCAATTTGAACTTTCTAAAACTGCCTGGCATATAGGATTGAGAGGTATACCATTAAGATACTTTATGTGATAATAAGTAAAAACTGCTTCATTCTCTCTCTCTCTCTCTCTCTCTCTCTCTCTCTCTCTCTCTCTCTCTCTCTCTCTCTTAAAAATTACCAATCCAAATTCCCACTCCCTTCCCTCTTCCCATTCACACCACACACGCTCCCACCCCACCACATCTAATCCTCAGAAAGGATAAGGCACTTGCTTTATGGAAGGTACAAGGCCCTCTCTTCTACGTCTAGGCTGAGCAAGGTACACGTCTGAAGAGAATAGGATCCAAAAACGCCAGTACAAGTAGTAGAGATAAATCCCAGTGCCACTGTCTATGGTCCCTCAATCTGCTCCAACTGTCAAACATGTTCAGAGGGACTAGTTTGGTACTATGCTTGCTCTTTCCCAGTCCAACTGGAGTTAGTAAGCTCTTATTAGCTCAGGAAAACTGTTTCAGTGGATGAACATTCTTTATTTTTATTACTTATTAAAAATTTCCACCTTCTCCCCTCCTTCCATTTTCCTCCCCCTCCCCCCACTCACCCTCACCCTCCCTCTCCAGTCCTAAGAGAAGTAAGGGTGCCCTGCTCTCTGGGAAGTCCAAGGCCCTCCCCCCTCCATCCAGGTCTAGGAAGGTGTGCATCCAAACAGACTAGGCTCCCAAAAAGCCAATACACGCAGTAGAATCAAAACCCAGTGACATTATCATTGGCTTCTCAGTCAGCCCTCTTTTTCAGCCACATTTAGAGAGTCCTGTTGGATCACATGCTCATTCAGTCCCAGTGGAGCTGGCCTTGGTGAGCTCCCATTAGATCAGTCCCACCGTCTCCGTGTGTGGACGAACCCCTCGCGGTTCTGACTTCCTTGCTCATGTTCTCCCTCCTTCTGCTCTTCATCTAGACCTTGGGATCTCAGTCTAGATCGCTGGGCAAAAGATGGGAGGACAGGGGAGGGGGTAAGATGGGGGGGGAAGTGGAGATGGGGAGAGAAAAGGGAGAAGGGGATAATTGGGGAGAGCTTGGGAAAATTGGATGGTTGAGATGGAGGAAGGGTGGATATGGGAGCAGGGAAGAAGATATTTTAATTGAAGGAGCCATTTTAGGGTTGGCAAGAGATTTGGCTCTAGAGGTGTTCCCAGGTGTCCAAGGATATGTCCCCAGCTAGGTCCTTGGATAGCAGAGGAGAGGGTACCTGAACTGGCCTTAATCTATAGCCACACTGATGAATATCTTGCATATCACCACAGAACCTTCATCCGGCGATGGATGGAGATAGAGACAGAGACCCACATTGAGCACTGGATGAACATTCTTAATTCCCTTTCCATAGGATGATGTCTGTGCCATATGACAAATATATAATAAAGCTGTTCGTCAGAGACAGATGAAAAACTCAGAAAGAGAAGAACAAAATTTCAATTTGGGCCATTGCTCGACCAGATGATCCCGATAAGAAGCATCTTTTTCTTTGATGAGGTACGGTTGCACATTTTGAAGTCATAAAAACAAGAGTATTGTCTTGAGAGAAAGAGGAAATTCAACCTCCAATTCAGATTGTAAACAACATCCAGTCTTACTGGAAAAACCAGCCAATCCACTTGCACTGTGGATTGTACACTTGTCTGCTCCAAAACCAATAAAGCCTACAATGAAAGCATTTCTTTACGATGTGGAGGAACTATTGGAGTACATGACTACTGCTGTGCATATTATATTATTCTGATTGTATTTATTTGCTAGTGGCCATGGAAGAAATATTTCAGAACATATTTTACCATTAAAGTTAATTTAACTCTGGAGCCGTTTTCAGTTCAACCTGGTGACATTTTAGAACTGTTACCCTTTTTATCTAGAATGAGGTGTAAGAATATTGCAAAGCAATTACCCCATTTTACTGAAGGCACAGATAAAATTTGTGGAAACTCATTGCTGTCATGACTAATCACTGTTTGGCATTCATTATATCAGTATAATCTTACATGGCTCCTTCAAAGACTGACTTTCCCAAATTAAATCTTAAATAGGTTGTCTTCTTACAGCTTTGGGCAAATA
The DNA here is from genome assembly GCF_037038515.1 of Microtus pennsylvanicus. Taxonomy (NCBI): domain Eukaryota; kingdom Metazoa; phylum Chordata; class Mammalia; order Rodentia; family Cricetidae; genus Microtus; species Microtus pennsylvanicus. Next base: position 22,640,848 of record NC_134584.1, read on the forward strand.
CGGCTATCCACATGCCATTGCATTATTGAATATTTCATAAACAGTACAGTTCAAAGTGGATTCTACACTGTTACCTATAAAACATGTAAATGGACTTTTCAAAGTATGTTATTGGAGCAATTTCTAGAAATTTTCTCTGAAGCTTTATGTATCTTATATATTTTATTCCTTCATTTTTATTTCCAAAAATCCCACTCATTGACACTATATTCAAAATGAATAAATAGAAATAAAAACTTATGGATAACTCTGCCCTTTCTATTTGGGTAACATGAGTGTAAGGCACATAGGTGATTTCAAATGTTCATTGTGTAGATTTTCAGATGGATTTCTGCGGACCTGGAAACAGTTTTGAAGAAATCATTACAGTGATGAATGTAATAACCTTGTGTGAAAGTATGAGATTGAATGTCTTTTAAATAAATTGTTAAGAATTGAGTAAGAAAAGATGATACATCTGAAATTCTAGCTGTTAAGCATAATAACGAGGAAAGAATATTTTAACACAGGATTTGATGGTGTCTCCTTTTCTACCTTCTGCCTATATTGATTAAATTTAGATATGTTTATTATTTCTTCCTGCTCTGTTACACATGCAAATTATCATTTGTTTAGTCATAACAGAAATACACAACCACCTCTATATCATCAGAAAATAGTATTCTCATCTTAAAATTTACATTTTTTCTCAAAATAGACAGCTACTAATGATCCAAATGTCTTGAGAATGTTTGTTTACAAAACCTAGTGTCTCAAGTTGATGTGTTTGTATTGATTCTTCTACTGCCACCTAACAACTTAGATAAATTCTAATTTAGACCTCCTTGATCTGAGTGTTGATATGGAAAATATAGTGTCAGGTACATATTCCGATAGATTCCTACTGCAAGGTCAAGAGTTCACTGAGATATTATTTTCCTTTAGCTAAAAGTTACTGATTAGTGTTTCTAATGTCTGATGAAAATCATCTGTTTACTTACTCTTCCTTTCTCTTTATAAATTAATACTATATTTCTCACATTTCATTTGCTTTTTTGTACATACAATTAAAATTTTATTTGGGTTACATTTACACAGATACAAATCAACTAATTAGAAAACATTTATTGGCACAGTTTTCTTGTCTGACTCATACGAATATATATAAACCTTTTAAATTGAAATAATATTTAATCTAACATCACAATAATAGGCAAAGTTATTTGTATCTATTCTTAGTTTTTGAAAAAAATTTACATACGAGTATGCCATTATATATCTCTGCTGTTCTCTCTCCATCTCCAAATTACTCTCAATAACTTCTACTCCAACTCTAATTCATGAATATATTTTGTAATTAAGGTTACACATATATAGATACATATTTAACCATTGCATCTCTATATATTTTTAGTGTTACACATGCACATAAAAATATGGTTCTTCTGTACACTAAAGTAAAGCAATCAATAGTATGAAGTGGAAGAACACAGAGTGGGTGGAGTCTTGGCCAGTTGTGGATCTGATAAAGGCTAAACAAGAGTCAATAAATTATAACCGGTCTATACTTCTGAGCACAAATTTCTCAAAAGAAGATATACAAATGGCCAAGAAATAATTAAAATATTAGACGTTCTTGACAGTCAGTAAAATCCAAATTTAAACTTCTTTGATCTTCCTTAATCTTAGTCAAGTCAGAAGAAAACAACTAATAACAAATTCTAGTGAAGATGTGGGGAAAAAAACATTTCTTTTTCTTCTAGTTAGAGTGCAAACTGGTGAAGCCACTACAGGAACAATTATGGAGAATTCTCCAAAAACTAAATGTTCATCTACAAATCATTTACACTACTCCTTGGCATGTGTTCAAAGTCTCATTATCCTACACAGATGTATTTGTTCAGTCTTATTCACTGTCAATCACTTCACTATACCTAGCAAATAGAAAAAACTTAAACGTGCTTCAACTAACGAATCCATCATTAAAATGTGGTACCCTTATAGACCAGTATTCTATTTACCTATAAATAAAAATAAGCCATAAAATTTGCAAGAAAATAGATGAAACTAGATAATACTATATTTGAATGAGATTACACAGACGCAGAAAAATTAATGCTGTATGTTGTTCTCTTATTTATAAATTAAAGCTCTGAATCTTTATATTTAATTTATACTGAAGTAATCACTGATGTAAAGTGAGTAGAAGGGTGCCATAGCATTGAAAAGGGTGGGGTGGGGCTAGAGAGGCAGATAGTAGATGCCAGGCTATGATTAGAGAAAGGGAAAAAATTGATTGGCTGGCTTAAACTGGACTGGATTCGGGGAGGGGACTACAGAGAAAGTGGGATGAAAAGAAAAGAAAATTAGGGCTGCTGGGAAAAAAATCAGAGAAACATTGTTTTAAAACTTATTCAAAAAGTTATGCATAAAACATATACCATAAACCATACCTAATTTTTACTCTGAAGTCCAAGGAACTTAGTAAATTATTTAACATTTTTTCCAGTTATGTAATTATTAAAGAATTACAACTAAAAATCATTCTAAAAGTTTTATGGTGAGATTTCTTTAATCGGAGCTCTACATAGCTTCCAGAACTTTTCGTCTGGCATTATATATCTGTCATAGGAAATGGAATGGAGTGTGGGGAGCAACCTGCACATTTACCTTGACACCTGCAGTGACGTGTGATGCTTTCAGAAGGAATGGATTCTGTAAGTGGTCTCGCTTGCTCCCATTGTTCATATACAGAGGTTTCTTTCTTCATCCATAACATAAATTTGTTGATCCCGTCACTTTGAGTACCCTCTGGGGACTTTCCCAATCCATTACCCCTGTGTTTCATGTACCTTCATCTGTCTTATTTCCACGAGCTACCTCCTAGTCACCCATAAACATCAAGCTCCTGCCATTTAGACATTACAGAAATAAATTAAAAACAGTACTCACTTTGGCCCTTTACATGTCCATATGTCATGACATGTCGCTTTTCTTCTATAACAAGGAATCAAAAATAATGGCCTATTCTTGTTACTTATTTATCTTAACTTTTAGATTACGCCTCAGGTAATTTCTAACAAAAGATACATCTTAAAAGTTATAACTAATTTGTTTATTGATGTCCATATACAACTATCTTCTCAGTTCTCATCCCCAGGCTGTACTTCCTTTAATCTTCAGCATAAGAAATGGCTCTGTTTTAGGTTCTGGGCCACTGATACCTGTCATACAGAGGCCTGTCAACTAAAATTTCTACCTAGATCCCAGCCTCTCTGTGTACTAACGGTTCTGCTAGTGCTTCCATAATGAAACTTCCAAATACTCGAAAATGCTTGGCTTGAAATCAGGCATGGTTTCAGAATTTACAGATAGAGGACTGAGAACTGCAGGTACTGTGTCCTTTGAAACCATTCAGTAATGAAAGAACAGAAATGTTTTATTATGGTTCATGATATCTTTTGGACATTGGGCAAGATGGCTATTGAACAAGAAAGAATCATTTTTGCTTGTAATGGGGCAATTTTGATTTTGTTTATTATAACATTCAGCCTATGTGAACATACTTCAGGTAAGTCTGAATGTTCATCCTTTGTTACAACTCAAAAATCTTCATTTCTTCCATACATTTATAATTACTGTAATCATTTACCTGCTTAGATAGTTGAGAAAAAGTTAGTATTATATGTATTTGCAGGACGATTCCTGTCACCGTTGGTTACAACGCCACTGGTTAGTGACTCTGCAATCACAACTACTGCTGGGAAATAAAGATTATTCCACCTAAAACAATTTTCTGGACCTCATGAAACAGGTAAATATTTTATTACTTAATAAAACAATAAACTTGAAAGTTATATAATAGCAGACAACATTACTATGGAAAATTTTAGTAACCTTTTTGCTGATAATATGAATTGTATTATGTAAGGCTTATGTGGTTACTGTGATAGATCCATTTATTGGATATTGGGACTCATTTTTTCTTTATATTATGAAAATGATTTGATAACAGAGCCAAGAATGAGGCACTTTTAGAAATGATACAGTCTTTACAGACTAATAATGAAAAGCTAGCTGACAGGATTAATACCATTGAAAATCAAAAGTTACCTGAAAAAATTAATACTGTTGAAAAGGATCACATTAATGTGACAGACAAATTTCAATCCATGTCAAAGGGTACTGAGAAATTATCTGAAAAAAAATCATATTGTTGAATTTGACAATCAAAATCTGTTACAAAGTTATGATAGGTTAGCAGATAGAATCTTCATGCTATCCAAATAATGTCCAAGGATGAGATGTGATCTCTAAAGAAAAATCTTCAGACCTTGGAATCACATGCGCAGAATGAGGACCAGAGACTAGGTGCCTCATTGAAATCACTAGAAACGTATATAGGCCAAGAGAGTCAGGCTTTACAAAAGACAGTAGTAACAAGGTTTGAAATGATTTAGGAAATTATTGAAGTTGATGAGCAGGGAAAGAAAGTACATGGAAAGGATTTAACATCACCAGTATTGCTTATGCTGGTTTTAATTCTAGTTTTTATACCTGATATTTGTTCTTATTGTATATAATTTTGTATTAGGTTTAGAACTCTCTTATTTAAACAAAAGAGGGTGGTGCTGTAGGAAATCCTGCAGCCAGTAGCCTTTAAGTTACCTGACCACTTGGGCATGACTTCTTATTGTATAAATGCTGATATTATGTGTGCGTTCCCTCTCTTTTCTGGCTGCTGGATTTGGTTCCTGTTCCATGTTTGTGCAGAGGACTGTAATCTGGTAGTCTACCCCTAAATGAATAACCCTTTATTTATGCTCAATTCTGAGCTAGTGTGGGATTTCATTTTAGCATCCATCTTCAAATGGAAGCATAATTATGATGATTATATTCAGGCCTAATTTCGCTTCTCTCTTTCTCAGCCTTTCACCCACCATGGACTGAAGACCATCCTCTACTGAATGTTTGTGCCAGGACCACATTCTTCCCAATTTCATGAGGGCCACTGACTCTTGTCTGAAAACCAGAAACTATGAAAGAAAATACATCCTTTATTTCTTAAAAGATTTATCAATAATATTCTAATATAAATAAAAACATTTTTACATGTATTTACTATTCTGTATGAACTGGCAAAGATTACATTAATATCTTCTGTAAACTTTCCAATTTCTTTTTATTTCATATCAGTTATCCCTGAAATTTATTTATCTCACGAAATTGCATGAAAACAAATCACAACTGATGTGATTATTATTTTACACATATGTTTTCATTGACAATTAAAACTTTAGGTGCCACACATATTATACCTAGCATATATTATCGTGTTTCTATGGAATCTTTTTAAGAAAAAATACCAAAGAATTCACATGATAGGGAAGAAAGCAGAGAATCCCAGTTATGTCCATATTTTCCAAAAATATGTGTGTCAGTTGAACTTAATGTAATTATCTCATTTCTGCTGTAACAGAGAATCTGTGATATATAATACAAAACTATAGAAAGTCTGGCTTGGTTATTTTATAAAATAGTGAATCTAACCACTAGAAACCAAAATATATACATTGGAGATTTTTTTGAATATCAAAAATTGGAATTGTTGTTTATGTTCTATTTACAAGAATCAAGCCCCCATTATGTATGCCATATAAAATTAGAGGTGCTTCTATTAGACAAACAATTTATGTGGTTGCATCTGTCTGGCAATTTAACTGGGAGACAGAGACTTAGTAGTTTCAGGTTTTAGTGTTGACTAGATTGCCCTGGGTCTTGTCCCTTATCCTCTCCAACAGATAGATGATACTAAGTTTCTTGTATAAAATGAACATTTTAAGAGGTTGAGACTAAGCATATGTGCATTCACAAAACCTAGATTTGTAACATTTACAGAATGTTAATCAAGCCCTTTATAAGCAGATTCAGTAGGGAGAGCTAAAAGACTTAATAAATGACCTATTGGGAAAAAGTTAACAACAAATTCACCATTCACAAAATAATTTATTGTAACTGATATACTGTACTGAAATATTATAGTAGTCTACATCTCTTTTCGTGATTTCTTATATTTTTTTTAAATTGACAATTATGAAAAAAGTGCCATAAATATTTTCCTCCCCAACCCCAAATGCTTAAAACATTCAATATCAGTTTATATGTCTACTATCAAGGAATTATTTTCACATTTATATAGAGGGAGGAATCAATTGATACTTGTAGAGAATTTCAAACTATGTTCTCAGTGTCAAGAACATGACTTAACATGTAATGAAACCTGATGTGAAACCTGAAGACATGAATTCAATCCTTGGAACTCCAATAATAGGAGAGATGTGAACTCCTCTGATATGAACACAACTGTTGTGATCCATAGATGAAAACACACATGCATAAATAAGTAAATAAATTTGTGTTTAAATATTTAGACACTCTACTTTTTCCTAGTAGCCCCAAATCATTTTTAATAGAACAAGACACAGGCAACTTTGTAGATGCTAAGTAAATATTCATGATGTTATTAATGATCACATATTATATAACCACCACTATTTAAATCTTAAAAGCACAAATAAAAATGTTCATAGCATTGGGATCATAAGGAAAGCTTTGTGATCATACAAAACATTATATTTCAATCTAATTTAAAAGACTAATTTAATAGAGTCACACTGTTTCAGAACAAACCTCAGGCAAATTGTTTTTAATGTTATAAGTAAAGTTATATTGAAAAAGCTATACTTACTCAAAGCGATCAATAAAAACAGATTTAAAAGCTATTGTTTTTCTGCAACTGCATAAGCTTTTAAAAATTAGGAAACAACCTTCCTCAAGACCCAGAAATACCACTTTGGGGTATATACCCAAAAGATGCTCAATTGTACCACAAGGACATGTGCTCAACTGTTTATAGCAGCATTGTTTGTCATAGCCAGCACCTGGACACAGTCTAAATGCCCCTTGACCAAAGAACGGATAAAAAAAATATGGTACATTTACACAATGACATCTTGAAATTTGCAGCATGTAGATGGCTCTAGAATACATCATACTGAGTGAGGTAACCCAGACCAAGAAAGACAAATATCATATGTACTCACTCATAAGTGGCTTTTAGACATAAAGCAAAAAAAATTAAAATAAAATAAACAGCCCACAATTCACAATCCTAGAGAACCAAGACAACAATGAGGACTCTAAGAGAGACATGCATGGATCTAATCTACATGGGAAGTAGAAAAGGACAAGATCTCGTGAATAAATTGGGAACATGGGAACCATAGGGAAAGTTTAAGGGGAGAGGAGAGAAAGGGAGTGGAGCAGAGAAAAATGTATAGCTCAATAAAACACACACACACATACACACACACACACACACACATATATATATTTAAATATATGTATATATTTAAAATTATTTGTATCAATTTGACAACATAAGATAGACAATAAACTATATAAATAATGATTATTAAAACTAATAAATCTTACTATGTTTGTCATTCCCAATATACTAATTCATTTGGATCTTGTATTTACTGTGAAGTAAATTTTCTCCTACTTAAGAATATGTAAATATATATTCTTTCATATATATCACTCATTGAAATTGCACAAGTATATATAATTTTATTTCATAAATATGTCCTTACATGTACTATCATGACTTAAGATTCATTGATTGTTATTTTTCTGCACATTTTTACACCTTTTTTTAATTTAAGCATCTTAAGAATGCCACAGTATGTATTAAAGACAGAAGCACATCATTTTCACCTCAATTTGAATATTAAAGATATCTCAGTAGTATTGTGTATTGATGTTGCCATTGTAATTAGCATTCAGTGACATTTTAAATCCAATACAAATATTTGTGCCCTTAAAATTGTGCCATGCATTTAAATTCACAGGTTTTGTTAAATGTCTCTATTGTTTCCATTTTGTAGGTCACTGTAACAATAGAAGAAAATTTACCAATAACAAAGTTAATTTTATCTTTTGAAGCTTTATTCATTCAATTTCATATCTAATGAATTTCAGCCAACTTTGAGGATTGTCTGATCCAAGGTTAAAAATCAAATGCACATTAATACTAGGGATATGAATAAACACAATCATTTTTCATCGTTGATTGACTAAAACTATAACCAGAAAACACTCATATCATACTCTCTTCAATTTTTTCCTTGTTTTGTCCAATACTGCAACATTATCAAGCACATTCTGACTCTTTACACATTTCTGCATCACACAAATACACATTTTGGGGTCCTTCCTTCTGTTAATGCTTGCCATGTGAAAAGTAGCATATAGTTCCTCTTATTTATTTCCAATAGTAGAAATGAAAGACAATAATTATTGAGAAGTTCTTGAGATGTGTGCTGAACCAGAAGTGGGAGCAAAGGTTTACAGTATTGTTAGGTTATAAGATTGGATCACAAATGAATAAATTAAACTTGTTATAATTCACTGGATAGACATCCTCCTCCCTCCTACTACATAAAGACACAACTAGACAAGCTGTATCCAAAAAGTCATTAGCAGGTGATACTCTAATGGAGGTTCTAGCTCCCCAAAGTCTAAGATGTGAACTCTGTTCATGGAAAAGCAGTAAGTCTCTGACTAGTGATTAAGGCACCTTATTAATACTCTCCTTATCCTTTTTATAAAATTGATACTTCATAATATTAAACGTTACACTCAGTGTCTGGTATGCTTAGGAAGAATAACTTCGAAGGAAATATTACTTAAAGGGCACAAATTTACTGTTAGTGAGGAGCAGAATATTCTATCATGTAGAAGAATGGCTAAGGTTGGCAATGGGATGCTGTGTAATCCCCAATAACTAGAAGGCAGAACTTTGAAGATTTTCACAAAAATATAGTATAAAAGTGGAAGTTGATGAATTTGTTAAATGTCAAGATTTGATTAATATAAGATATGTTTATATAATTGAAAGATCTCTTCATATCATACCCAATAAATAAGCACAGTTATTACATTATAAGTAAAACACGTTTTCAAATTGGATTTTTACTAAATAATTCTTTGTAAGACACATCTCCATATATTCTTAATAATTATCATCTTTCATTTTTACTACTGTAAATATTTAAGGAGATATCATATGTACTTTTTACATTACAAACCTTAATAGTCTGAAATAATGATCCACTCCAGGAAACAAACAGCAGGGAACTTTCTCCATTCATCACTGATTTTTTTTCCTCCAAAGCCCAAATGAACTGGCAAAGGAGATGTATCACTAGAGTGACAGAAACAAAACGCCAAAACGCCAGTGTCAAAACATCGCTAAAAAGGTCTCCCCATTCTGTTACTTAGATTCCCTGCCCTCTTACTTTCCTGGGTGACTTTTTACATCGACAATTTTCTTATGCTTCACCTATTATGGTATTATTTCTTATACTACACCTCCCAATGCATTCCTCTATGACAGAATCCTGCTGTCTTATATAGTCAATATTAACACAGGGCTTCTCAGCAGCCATAATGTGAGAATGTGACCCTTGAAGAGATAGTCTCTAATCTAACATTTTCCTGTTATCAGCAGAAAATGAGATAAAGAGCTTTTCCCAGTAATTAATTATAGACTATATGAACTTACACAAAAGTTCCTGTGACATGCCATGTATCATGTGATTTTAAATTTTTTTCTTACTCAGAAATGATTTGAAATTCTAATTTTCAGACATTCTTAATCTTTGCATATAATTTAGATCAAACCCCAAATAATTTCTGTACAAATAAATAATTCCTAATTATTATCTCTTTGTCTCTTTGGTAATTGAAAAAGGGTTCGTAAAAGAATGCTTGCTGTGTTCTATGCATTCACTGAAGGGCTTCATTGTGTTAAAATATTTTCTTCAAGGTAATTGTATCAGATGATCCCTTCATTTCTTTTTAATTAGTGGACAGTCAGAGGTTTCCCAAAGGAAGGGAGCTTGCAGAGGTTCAGTCAGGTCTCTGTTGTGTTGTCTGAATAGAACATTTGGAGATTTCATGGTGACACTCAAGCCATTGCATGACCTCTGAGTGTTTCAAAGTGGACCCTTTACCTGTCCCCCATATTGATTTTTTCCCATGCTTCCTCACACCTGTGGTGATTACATAAATTCCTGGAAAAATCCAGGAAAAAATGACTATTGTTTAGCCTTACAAATAAAAAATCAAATCAATAGTTGCCTAAAAGGTTAATTCTATTAACTAAATTTTAGTTTAATTATGCAATGGCATATACCAGTAGCTGAGCAGAAAATATCATTGGTTTCCTGGTGTAAGAGGTCCTTCTGCCTATGTGTTGCTTTCATTGGTTAATAAAGGAACTGCTTTTGGTTTCCTGGTGTAGGAGCTCCTTCTGTCTATGTGTTGCTTTCATTGGTTAATAAAGGAACTGCTTTGCACCTGTCGCAGAGCATAGGGGAACAGAGCTAGATGGGTAAACATATGGAATTCTGGGAGGAAGAAGGCAGAGTCAGGGAGACACTATGGAGTCACTCCCAGGATCAGACATGACAAATCTTTGCTAGTAAGCTACTGCCAGGTGTCGATATACAGATTAATAGCAATGGGTTAAACTAATATAATAGTTAGCCAATAAGAAGCTAGATCTAATGGGCCAATCAGTGTTTTAATTAATACAGTTTTTGTGTGGTTATTTTGGTTCTGGGCAGCCAGGATGAATAGGCAGCCTCCTACAGTTCCCATGATGTTAACATTTTTCTAACATGTCTGTACTGACAGTTTCAGATTTATTAGTGGCAAAAAGAAAATCGCCTCATTTTCAACGGTTCTCTGCAAAAAAAAAAAAATATTTTGTCATCTTATAAACCCTGGGAGAGGTGAAAAATTAGAGGAACTAAAATGAAGCATATCCTCCAGCTTCCTTCTTGACCATCATAATGAGAAATGGAGAGTGATTTCTGCAAAAGAGCCCAGTTAGTAGATCCTGAAGAAGGAGCCCGTGAAAGTTGGACTTTCACAAATCCAACACCTAATACTAAGTTATGTCTTCCTCTAGTTGCCCATTTGGCACCTGAAATAATCAAAAACATAACACCTGACATCCAGTAAATACTTAGCTAAAAAAAAAAAAAGATGGTTCCATATAGGTACAGATTTAATCTCTTCTTCTTACAAATGCATTATTCTTGGACAATTTTTTTACTATCTTTTCTGAAATGTTCCTCTCTCTCTCTCTCTCTCTCTCTCTCTCTCTCTCTCTCTCTCTCTCTCTCTCTCTCTCTCTCTCTCTCTCTCTCTCTCTCTCTCTCTCTCTCTCTCTCTCTCTCTCTCTCTGTGTGTGTGTGTGTGTGTGTGTGTGTGTGTGTGTGTGTGTGTGTGTGTGTTAGCAAGCTTCAGATTGCTGAGACAAAAAAAAATGGCTGGGAGAATCAAACTAGAAATACAAAAGGATGGTTGAGAAGTGTTGGTTCGTGGAAAGTTGTTTTTGGACCAAAGACAAGGCAGAGAACACCTTGCAATTATGTGGAAGATAAAGTTCCAGACAGTAATTTATGGTGGAAAGAAAGCAGGGGAGACAGATGGAGGAAGAAGATGAAAAAAGGAGGAATAAGAGGAAGGTGTAGAGCAGGTGAAATAGTATGAAGAGAAAGGATCTGATGGGCAGGATTCCACTACCCCATTCCAAGCTAGTCTCCCTATGGCCTGTGTTTCTTTCAGTAGCCCTTACTTCTACATTATGTGACAACAGAGGGGTCAAACCATTAACGCATAGCCTTTAGGAAATATGTTGAAATCTAAACACAATGGCAGCAGATTATTTTGCAATAATTGTATAAATAATAACATGGTAAAGACTGATTTCGCCTAAAGCTTCTTGGTGTGGCTTACAGATAGACATTCTCTGTTTCTGTCATAGTGGTAAGGACCGAACTAAGCCCCTTAAAATTCATGTTGGTGATCTGGCAGTATTTGAGATGAACTAAAGGTGAAATTATGAATTATGATGAAAGGACAATGAAGCATCTGACTTGTTTCTTGTATTTCTAATATCCCATATGTTAGAAATGCACATTTCAGGTGAAAAGCTTGCATTGTTTTTCTGTTTGTCTGCTAATTTTTTAATACGAGATCCATAAAACTTAAAGTAGATGATGTGGTTTAGATTTAAATTTTTAATCAAAGCACTCATGTGTTGAATCCTTCCTAATCAAGTCGTGGCACTATTTGGGAGGTAATTTGACCACTTTAACATTGAATTCCTCAATGTGTTAGTGCATTTGAGTTTATGATGAATTAGCTATTATAAAGCAGGACCTGACTGGAGCCCATAGGTATCTAGGAACAGATTTTTGGTCTTATCCTTTCCCTGTCTTTGTCTGCTACCTAGTCACTGTTAGTTATTGATCTGCTTTAGTACATACAGATGTGGGCTAATGTTCAACACCAGCTCAGTTTCAAATCAGCAAAGCTAGTCGAACACAAAATGAAACCTATGAAACTGTGAGCTGATGTTTTTCAATAAAATAGAAAAAATTACATAGCAGAAATATATAGCACTTTGAAGCTACTATAATTCAAAAGTTAAAAATAAGTATAACTTTAGTTATAAAATTGTGTTTAGGAAAATGTGTTTATTTATCATAAAAACTAGTCCACTTTTAATATGTGCTTCATAAATTTTCTTTCAATTACTAATATAGTTATTTTGTCTCAGTAAAATGCCTGACAGAACACTAGTAAATAACATCAAACTCTTGAAATAGATTTTTCCTTGTTAAAAAATCAATGACATTTTTCAATATGTTAAGTATTTTTCATAGCAATATTGTGCTAAAATTTACATAAAACTGTTAACTTAATATAATGTTTAAAACTGATAAACATAAAGCAAAGAAAACCAGCCCACAAATCATATTCCAGTGTACCTAGACAACAATGAGAACCCTAAGAGAGACATAATAAATCTAATGTAAATGGGAAATAGAAAAAGACAAGATTTCCTGAGTAAATTGTAAGCATGGGGACCTTGGGAGAGGGATGAAGGAGAGAAGAGAGGCAGCAAAGGGAGCAGAGAAAAATGTAGAGCTTAAAAAATATCAATAAAACAAAACTGGTAAACATAAGTGTGAGCTATGGAATAAACTTTTAACCATAAAGTCATATTTACTCAAATAATTCACACTATACAATAAATGCAATGAATTAGGGTAAAGCATGAAAAACATAAAGGGTTAAAAAGAAACTCTGAAACTTTTACAACTTAACTGTAACCTATTAAACATGAACAATGTCACTTTCAGCATATTGAATTGGCAGTCATAGGTATTGGTCATTGAAATCCTGGGTAGGAATTCTTGTAAATAGCACACTCAGATCATCCAGGAGATGAGAAGAGCTTTCCACTAAATTCCACAGCTGCAAAATGTCCAGACAATTTTAAACCAGTAAAGGCTATACAAGAACAATTGCTATCGATATTTTGATATCCAGTCATGCCAACAGTAGATATTATTAATTCTAGGACCATCAACATATCTGCTATGTATTAACTATGCTAAGACTCCAGATTAATATGCTAAATTTATTCCTAATTAGATGGCATGCATATAAAAGATGACAGCTGGTTTGCCTTCAAGAACAAGTGAATGCATTTTAGCTAATACTTTATTTTAAAGAAGGAAGCAAGATGACAGCATCTTGTGTTAAAGAACACTTCTTCTAGGAACAGTACTTACAGTAACTAAGTAGAGGAAATTGATTCTTAGTGATCTAGACTCTACATAAACAGTTGTTTGGTTTATCGTCTGTTACCTGTGATGTAGGCTACAAAACACTCAGATGCTCTTTGAACTAAAAGCTCCCATGAGTACAAGCAAGTCTTCTTTTTTCTAAAGTTTTTGAAATTTATACAGTTTTTCCAGTGGTGGAAACCCAGTTTGGAAGGGTAGCCAGCAGTCTGAGTTTTTCCCTTTAATCTTTTAAAGACCACAACATAGATAAAACTAGGCTCTTAACTTTCAAGAGAGAAAAAGAATTTCAGGATGAATCAATATGGAATAGAGTTAAATTTTATTTTAATATAGATTTTAATCACAAGGGTTAAGAATAAGGTTGTTGGGAAGAAAATGAGGGACACTGTCTTAGGGTTCCTATTGCGTTAAACACCATGAGCAAAAGCACCTAGAGGAGGGGACAGTTTGTTTCGGCTTGGATGTACCACTCACAGTTGACTATGAGGAAACTTCAGGACAGAAAGAGAAGATAGAAACCTGGAGGCTGGAGCCTAAGCAAAACCCATGGAGGAGTACCGCTCACAGACTTGCTCCTCAGACATGAGTGCAGCCAATCTAGCAAGAGCGTTTTCTCAGTTGAGCTTCTCTCTTCCAGTATCACGCCAGCTTGTGTCAAGTTGACTACATAAATAAGGAAATAAACCAGGCAACATGGAGAACATCTTTATGTTCACCTGGTAAAGAATTTTCTTCCAAGATGAAAGGATGGTTCATTAAGCGCTGCTTACAGAATTCAACCACTTTCTTAGTACAAAGTCCCAATGATTCCACATTCCTCCTGAAAATATGATGGTCGAGTCTACCACAGAAGTAGCCCCTACTTGCTAGTACCAAACTCTGTCTTAGTTACTTTTCTCCTGCAGCAACGACACACCAGAACCAAAGTAACTTATTGAAGATAGAATTTACTGATGACTTAGAAGTTTAGCGTACTACAGTCATGTTTTGGGTCACGGCAGAAGGCAAGTATGGCACTGGAAAATTTACCAAGAGTTTACCTCTGAGCCACAAGAATGAAGCAGGGATATCTCACTGGAAATGACACGGGCTTTTCAAACCTCAAAACCACACCAGTGACACATATCCTCCAACAAAGCCACACATCCTAATCCTTCCTAAACAAACAATTCAATCAGGAATACAAATGTGTGTTTCCTAGGAACATTTTCAAAGATATAGCCACAAGAAGCCTGGTTTCCTGTAGGTATGTTGATTCACCTTAAATCATGCAAAAGAAATAGAAGTAATAGTTTTCCCTTTAAGAATTGAAGTGTTGTTGGGAAATATTATTTTAAAACGTGTTGCTTTAGTTTATGCCTCATTCATTTAATTCTGTGAAGCTGTGATTCTTTGCTGTCTAAAACGCCTGATAGTCCTAAAAAAGAGCTCAATGACCAATAGCAAGGCAGCAGCAAGGATAGTTGGTGCTGGCAGATAGAGCATGAATAGAAGGAGAAACTAGGAAGAGGAAACAAAAGAGAACTTATTTGGGAGCTGGGGGGTGGACCTCTCAATATGACAGAAGAGAAAAAAAAATCACACAACAATGTGTTTTTCCTTTAGACTCCTAAGTGTAGTCACATGTATAAATTCCTGTGAAAATATGGACCTTCCTCTGTCTTCTTTTCTATCTCTTTCTTTAAGGTACTGAACTCGGTCTCCTTATGCTTCCATAGACAAGCTAGGTTTCTTTCTCTTAGCTCCCATCCTGTAGCATTTCTGCCATGCTCATTTACCCTTCATTACTGTCTTCCCTGCCTAACTTAAAGGCATTGTTTCTGTCTTTCTTTCCCCCCCCTCTCAAATGAAGCTACTGAGATTGACAGCTTGGCTGTCTTTTAAACCCTAATTAAAATTGTCCTCTAGTTTTCTTCTAAATCTTTCTTAAATTCTTTTATTAATGTGAATAAGAATCCTAAGAGGTGATTATAAATTCTGAAACACACCAGGTGAAACTTAAGATAACTTTTGTAATCCCAAAGTCCAAACAATGCAATTCACCATACCAAATGCCTTATACCTTATTTTACAAAAAGAATTAGTTAAGAGAAATGATTAACAATTTCACATGTTCAGTTTATTTCTGCCATGTCAGTTCATATATGCATTTATTTATTTGTTTGTTTGTTTGTTTGTTTGTTTATTTATTTATTTTTGTTTTTTGAGGCAGGGTTTCACTGTAGATATCGAGCCTGTCCTGGAACTAGCTCATCACTTTATTCTAGTCAAAAGTCTGAGAAAAGATCTGGAACTAGCTCTTGTAGACCAGGCTGGCCTCAAACTCACAGAGATATACTTGCCTTTGCCTCTAGAGTGCTGGGATTAAAGGCATGAGCCACCAGCACCCAGCTATATCCTTTTAAATTTTAAAGTCGCTTATTTTTAAAATTTCCTCAATCTTTAAATTATACCCTTTGAATAGTGCAATTCAATAAGCCACAGAATTATGCATTCAATTATGTCAGTCATGCACATCTACCTGCAATGATTGTCTCTTGAGAAGTCCACGCCAATGCACTTTATTTTATATTATTTTTGTGTTCCCCGCCTCTGTCTCTCCATTTCTCTGTCTCTTTCTTTGATTCCCTATCTCACTCTCGGTGTCTGTTCATGCTCATATCAAAGTGTGATATGTGTTTTCACTATCCTTAATGACCTTTGCTTCACTCTGACTCATTAAGGTCTTCTTTCCTGTGGTATAACCAAGAGTCTAAGTTTACATGAATGGTGGCCGGTGATAAAGTGGGGAGGGCTCAAGTTCTTAACTAGCTGTGCTAGACTCTGCTCACAACCTCTGCTAACAATCAAGAAAATTTACCAATTTGACTCTTCAAAAGTCATAAGAACTATCCACTGTCATTTACAGAATGCTACAAAATTAATGTTATACTAGTATTGCCATATTTGTTTGCTGGTTTTTACAGATATTTTACATGTTATGAACTATGTTTATCAATAGGTTGATGAAATAGCAAGGTAACAATAGTGCCCAAGAATAATTAATAAGTTGGTAATGGAATGATTTGAAAACTCCTTTATCAGTTCATTTTATTTCTTACTTTTATTTAATAAAATTACAAAACATAGAAAAATTTTCAATAAGAATTGCCTTGAACTATTGGATTTACAAAATGAAAATGAAATAAAGACATGTATTAAAAATCAAATGGGAATAATAAAAGAAATAGAAATAAAAAAGTCAAATAATTCAACTCAAGAATTTGCTGTAGGACGCAGGCTTATAAAATGTTCTAAAATGCATGACTCATAGTAGAAGCTAAGATCATATTCCAATATTTAGCTTTACTATTTATTGAGACATAATATTTTAGCAAACATTCACACTATTTTATCAAAAAAAATTAAAGAAAATCAAGGAATTTTTGGAGTACAGGTGAAGATTTTTTATGTCATTGGCTTTGTAAGAGTGTAGTCAGGATCATGATTAAATCAATGTTTCTCAAAGCCACAACTGATATTGTAAAAAGCAGAACATTTGAAAAGAACAATAAATCGACATCAGTCAAAGCATCCAAACACTTGGTGCTTAGTGGCACACATGTAGAAGTCGAAATCCACCTCCTTTCCAGTTAATAACATCCCCTGGGCAGACACGAGAAACAGAGCCTGTTGAATGTATGCATGCATTTAAAGATTGTTTTATTCATTTTCTGCTGCAGATGGTTTGTCTCAAGATACTTCTTGTTAAGAAAGAACAGGGGTTGGCAGGGTGATTTAAATACAAATGCAAAGGGAAAGAGCACAGCTCTGCAAGGAGCAAAGAACATTTAGACTCACAATATTTTCACTAGGAAAATGGATTTTCAAGTGGTTACATTAAATAACATAAACATCAGGTAACAGCTTCCTTTTAGTGGATAAAGAGGAGTTTCATGGTTTAGAATAAATAAATTGTTTGGGTTCATTTGTTAGGACTGTGATGTTTAGACTATGAGGTATTTAGTTTAAATCAGATATAGGTTTTCCTTTCCTTTGCTTTTGTGTCAATTAATTATCTATGAACTTTGCCTACCTTTCCAAGAAGTATTTCTACTCACCAATTATGAAAGATTCTCAAAAGGGTGTAATATCATCAGGCACTATGGAATAGCTAGCCATTGCCCTTTATGTGGTAACATTTAAATGAAGTTGTATTTGTTCAGGGCATTTTAAAAGATATTGTCTGTCAGGATCAACCATGTTCATAGTTAAATCTACACTGACATCAATTCTCTGAAATAATCTGGTTAGCACAGCTGAGAAACACAAAGGCTATTTCCCCTCAAACAACCCCAGACAAAGGCTGTACTCAACTCAGACAATATAGTTTAGGTTTTGGCTGTATCATTGATAATCTCTGACAATGGTACATTTTCCCACCCACTCTGTGGCATCAAGCTATAAACACAGCTGCCATTTGCAGAACTTCAGAGAACAGTTTCAAGATTGCTGTAATCTGTGTTTTCCCAAGTTTCCATGCCAATTAGATCCAAATAAAATGTAAATCTCTCTGTTTTCAATAAGGTTGATTTCATTCTTGGACAACAACTTTGATTCACATTGTGTGGGGATCTTAATAAAGTGCTGGTTTGATGTCGGCAAAGCTTGTTACTATTCCAGGGCATTCTTCTTACTATTCTTCATTGTTAGGGTTCTCATTCATCTTGATCTTGTAAGACATATTAAATTCCCTACTCTAATAGGAAAATCTGGATGTAATCTAAATTATGGAGACTCATTCTGAATAGAGTATAAGTAACTCAGGACTTAAAATGAAAAATAATCAACTTAGATATTTTAGATGCCATTGAAAATCAGTACCTCAAATGTGTACTTTCAAATGAACCAGACCGGTTTCTGTCATTTCACATTGTTATTGCTCTTTGCCTTCTTAACATTCTTTTTATTTAGAGAACATTTTGTTTTTCTTGTTTATTCCAGGTTATTTGCTAATGTAGAAAATCAGGTGTTTTATTCAAAGTTTCCTGGTGAAAAAGCTGGGTACTATTAATGATGATACGTGGTTAAGAATCTCCAGCTTGTTAGGAATCAAGGTCTCACTGGTGATAAATAGAGAGAAAACATAGCAAGGGGGCATAAAAACAAGTAGAAGCTATTACAAATATTCATTTGTGCTACAGAAAAGGTGCAACAGAGAATATGATACAGAAGGAGATTTCAAATCCCCAACTGAAATTCATGAAGACTCCCCAAAGTTGAGGTCGTAGGAAAAACAGGACAGAAGCAGCATTTCAGTAGATGATCTGCGAATGGTAGCTTCTTCTCAATTTAAGAAGCAGGCACATTGCTTTCAGTTTAATTATTTCTAAATGTTAACATGTGAGAGCTAGTGTTTGTAAGAGTGAGAAAAAGCTTTGCAAGTGTTTGTGGTGGTGATTAACCATCAGGGCTTTCTCTGTGTGAACAGTTATTTTCAACTAAAAGGATAATTTCAGAGACAATTAATCACAGAGTATTAAAATTAATCTGAATATTAGCCAATTCATCCAGGAATCCAAGGACAATTATCAAACTAACTTCAAAAACATGCTAATTAGGCTTCTAAAATATAATTTAAATATTTACTTTGTTTACTGAAAATATACAGAAAAAAATATGCTTAAAAATACCATTGACAAAATTTTTACCAGTTTCTCCCTCATGTTTGAAATATTAGGAAGTATTTTATATTTTGACAAATGTTTGGTAGTTATCTCTTAACATTCTGTGAAATTTAATGAAAACATTGTTTAAAATCCCAGTACATCTATGGACAAAAGATTTATGAAATTTCTATTTGATGGAATTTAGTAAATGCAAAATGTCTATAATATCCTTGTAATTGCTTTTATGTAATCCACAAAACATGATTTCTCTAAAGTATTTGGTGAAACAAATTTAATGATTTCTTTTGGCAACATTATTGGACAAATAGACATTAGTTTTTAAACTATGTTTTATTTTAATTACATGTGAACGTATATGTGTGTGTATGTGCATGTTTGAGTACATATGGCCTTGAAGTCCAGAAGATGGGCACTGAATCGCCCGTTTCTAAGGTGTCTTGATGTGTGCATAGGACCTGGGCTCAAGACCTCTGCAAAAGCCATAAGTGGTGCTCTTAATCCAGCTTTCCAGCTCCAAGTAAATATTTACTAAGTAGTATTTTAGAAATAAAAGTTGATATAAACTTTCCAAGGCCTGCTAACATAACCCTGCTAAATCTGCCTCTCATTCACGATGTATCCAACTTTCCCTTGTTCACCAGGCTTCTCACTTACAAAGGCAAAGATGCAGAGATCTTTCTACCTTCAACCTGCTCTTGGGTTGATATTTACTGCTATGCTTTATATTGGCTAGGTTGTCTCCTGATTTAAATCTTTTCTCAGATGTCACATTGCTCATGACCTAAGCCTGACAATTCCCTTTAAATGTTACACAGTCCCCTGTGGTCAGTTCTGCCTTTTTTTGTCTCCTGCTCTAGGACCCGCTTTACACTTGTGGCCTTCTTCCCACCACAGCACATTGTAGGTTTTCTTTATCTGTTTTCTATCGATCACAGTTGAGATAAATAAGGCCTCCGCTCTTGTTTCCCATTGCCGACGCAAAGTCAAGAAAGTTTCACTATTAATCATCCAGTCACTATATTTTTTCAGTGGATTAGATCCATGTATGCAATACAATCACATACAATTACAAAGGCTCAAATACGTATTTACTTAATTGGGGAAATGAAGTTAAAAACTGCAATTCCTGTCAACAAAGACAACCTACTGGCAAGAACATAGAAAAAAAGCACACTCTTATTGCTTTTTGGTATATGGGAATTATATTAGAAGGTGATGCTAAGAGAATGGACAAAATGAAAGCTCTGCCTCTTCTATAGTTGGGCAGAAACAACTCAGTCCACACATCTCTCCGGACTAACCATGATTAGTTTTTAAGTTAACAGACTTGACAGCACCATTTGTCACACTTGGTTTATCCAAGACTCACCTGGTAATTGAGGTGGTGACCTGTGTTTGCTAATTGGCTTCACTGAAATGAAAACCAAATTTGTTTACTTATGACATGAGAAGTTTGTCACAGGGGGGCTAGAGAAGCTGCAGATGTTACCCTCCTGTTCCCACAGAAACTGGCAAGCAGAGGTGGGCCATATTTCATGATTGTACTGCAAAGAACTTATTTTCAGGTCCTTTAAACGAAACATAAGAAGTTAAGATTATAAAGATTTTAACATATATGGCATAGAAGTTGTAATTCTAGTTAATTAGTTAGATAGTTCATTTGTTTTCTATATTTGAGATAGGGTCTTTCTACATATTTCTGGCTGTTCTAGATATCAGTGTAGACCAAGGCTACACAATTATCTGTGTCTAATCATTTAAGAACTCATCTTAATTCTGTATCCCATTAAATTGGGATATTTATTTTCTTGACCTTCAATTTTTATTTTCTAAATATTAATTCTCTTTCACATGTCTAATTTGTAAAAAATATCCAAAAATGTTGACCGCCTCTTTGTTTGAATGATGTCTTCTGATGCAAAGATTTTTAACTTCATGAGGTCCCGTATGTCAATTTTTTTCTTGATGCCAGTGCTGCTTGTTCAGAAAAACCTTGTTTAGAAAGTTCTTCTCTGTGCCATAAGATCAAATATATTTGCTATTTTCTCTTCTTTGAGAGGCAGGTTATTTAGTCTTATGTTGAGATCCTTGATCCATTTAGTGTTCAGGTCTGTGCTGGCGCATGGAAATAAATAACCATTGAATTCTTTTACACCAAGCTAATCAGCTCGACCAGCACCATTTGTAGAAGATGTTGTATTTTCTCTGATGTGAATTTTTCCTTTTCTTTTTCTTTTTTGTCAAAATAAGGTGTCTGTAAGTGTGTAGAGTCAGATGCAGTTCTTGAATTCTATTCTATTGATCAACATGTCTCTTTTTATACCAAGATTTTTCTGTTTTACAACTATAGATGTGTATTTTCATTTGAAATCTGTGATACTGATTAACTCCAGCAGTTCTGTGATTATTCAAGAATGTTTAAGTATTTTTAACTTTTTCTTTGTATGAAACTTAAGATTATTTTTTTACATTTATATGAAAATTTATGTTGGGATATTGCTGGGAATTTCATTGTCTATGTAGGTTGCTTTTGAAAAAATAACCACCTTGTTATTTATGGCTAACCAATCATCAAACCCCTAAAAAAGTTATTTGAATTTAGATTTTCCCATTAATGTTATAGTGCTTATATCATGTTGGCTGAAAGAAAGAAAGAAGAGCTCATTTTATTTTAATATAATATGCAAATGAATATATGCAACTATTCTGTAGTTTTAATTTTGCTTGTTATCATCCTGTCATGAATTAATGCACCACTTTCAGTAGTGAATTCAAACTTAGTTAGTTACTCTTATTCGTGATAATCTTCAGCATGCTAATATTCTTCTAAACAGACAAGCAATGTGTTTATACATTAGAGCCTTGAGGGTATGTGCTGTTAATTACACATGCCTAGTGGCTGACATGTGATTAATTACAAGTGGGAAATCTATTCTTCAGGTGGCTAGAAACTCCATCTACTTGTCAATGCTTATCTTTTCCAGCATGTATTATCCCACATGATATGAGGGAAAAGAATTAAAGGTACACTGGGAAAGAGATGAAAGAAAAGCCTGAAATTTTGACAATTATTCCTAAGTATTTTAAATGTTGATATCAAACACTTGAGAGAGTAAGACTCTCAGGAAACTACCCACCTGATTCTTGGTAAGTGTAGAACCTGAATTACACCCTCATGAGAAATTAATGCTACAGAGTTTAGTTAAGGCACCATAAGTGTTTATATATTGTACAGTATGAAATAAGAACAAGGAATTTTTGTGTAAGAGTATCGGCTTGCACTCAATTTCCAAACAGGCAGTTTAAAGTTCATTTTGGATTTCAGTGTTGGGACCAATCTTTCATACAGAGTTTTTGTTTCTTAATGTTTATTTTTTTATTTTATTTTGTATATATGGGCATTTTAACTGCATGTATGCTTGTATACACTCGTATACGTAGTGCCTGGGGACTCCAGAAGGAGGTGTTGAATTCCCTGAGAGAGGGATTACAGATGATTCTGGGGTACTAAATAAGCTAAGGTTCTTTTAAACAACAGATAATGCTCTCATTTACAGATCCATCTCTCTAGTCCAAGCATGGAATGTTTTTTCCAAACAGATTGAGTCTGTTCTTCTGTTTAACTCACTCATAATTTTTTAATTAGTTAGACAATAATTTCTAAGTTTCTGTTATCAAGCTCATGTGCTTGATATGTACTCATATTTAATTCTCAGGGAATTCAACACCTCCTTCTGGAGTCAACAGGCACTAGGCATACGAGTGTATACAAGCATGCATGCAGTTAAAATGCCCATATATACACAATAAAATAAAAAAAATAAAGATTAGGAAACAAAAACTCTGTATGAAAGATTGGTCCCAATACTGAAATCCAAAATGAACTCTAATGTATTTCCATAGTGAAAATAGAAAAATAATTTAACATTTCTAGATCAGTATTATTCTAAATGACTGTCCAATGTCCACATAATGAGGTAAGCAAAGAACCTTTTTTTGTAAAAATTGACAACCCATCTAAGTTTTCCACAAATTCAAATGATATATATGTTCATTTATTTACTTTTAATTATTTCTTTTATCTGGGGAATAATAATTGTATCATTTCTCTTTCAAAACTCAAAACCCACTCAAATACTTCTGTTTCATCTCTTTTAAATCCATGGCTCCTTTTTTACTCTTAATACATACATATATGATAATATATATGTTTTTATGATACAGATTATATTAAATACATATATGCCTGTAAAATAATTATATATGCTTTGCATATATAAATTTTAACTTGCTCAGTCTACATAATACAATTTATGTGCAAGTGTTTCAGGGCTGTCCTTTTGATTTTGGAAAACCAATTTGTTCCTCTCTGTTGGTAAGACTATATATCTCCCACTCTGAATATTCCTTGATTGCTTTTAGCTCTTTGTGCAGAGTGAAAGCCCCATAGGCCTTTCTTTGTCTATTGTTGCATGTCTATTGGTGTAATCATTGTCTAACTCGTGTTTAGGCTGTTATTCTGGAAAGAACTGATGCTATAGATCCTGACACTTCAAGGAGACATAATCTCTCTCTTCCACACACAAAAGAAAACCTCTTATTTTCTCACCCTTGTGATCTTAATGCCCTCTACTCCCAGCAATATTTTCTGAACCTTAGATGTGGAAATTGTTTTGTACATGTATCCATTGTGAAGAGGTTTCACAATTGTACATGTTGATTTGGTGCAGTTTACTTTAATTATCTTCACCTATCGCAAAATGTTTTTTCCTAGATAAAGGTTGATGACTACACTTACCTGTGGGTATAAGGAGAAATGCAATAAGAACAGTCAAAAAACTGTACTTTTCTACTAAAATGGTTACAGCCTTTCTCCCAGGATCCCTGACTTAACTAGCTTTGGATATTTGCCTTGGTTTCTAGTACTAGTAATGTGGCTCATTGGTTCTTTAGCTCTACAGAAGGTTTCTAGTTTGAGGATGTCCCACTCATCAGCTGGTTTTAATTCCTGGACAGATTGACTATAACTAAGGAAGTTTTTTCCCACAAATATATCATGAAAATTATTGCTAATATTTTCTGACAGCTGTTTCAGGTTTCACATTATGTATTTGATCAAATTTGAATTCTTTGGTTTTGTGTTTATAAGTTAATAGATAAACATATAATTTAATAATTCTATATGTATACTATCCAGTTTTCCCAGCACTATTTGTTGAAGATTATTTTTTTTCTCCCAGCTTAAAGTTGTTGTTTCTTTGTCAAATATTAAATGTATGAAATTATATATACTTATGTTTGGGCCTATGAATTTGTTGCATTGGTCTACACATCTCTTTTTGAACCTATAATATATAGGTTTTATGACAGTTACTCTGATGTATTTCTTAAAATCTGGAAAGGTAATTAATTCTTCTAGTATAGTTCTCTTTGCTCAGGATTGTTTGGGCTACAGGGAGTCTTTGATTATTTTATATGAGTTTTAGGGTAGAGTTTTCTATTTTTTATGTATTAGATGGGTATTACAATTGGAATTGCATTCGATCTGTGATAGCTCTTTGTAAAGTGGTCATTGTAACAATCCGTGAATATAAGATGCACTTACAGTTTCTTGGATCTTTATCAATCTCTTTTGTTCAGAGCTTAAAGTGTTTGGGATCCTTTTCTTCCTAGGTTAAGTTTGTTCCTAGATACTTGGTTTACTTTGACATTACTATGAGTGGAAGAGCGATCATTACCTCCTTTTCGGTAGGTTTGTTGTTGACATTTAGAATATAGCTGTGAATTCATCATATATAGCTATTATTATGTTGAGATACATTCTCTCAACACCTATATTTCTTATTTCATTTCTTATGTAAGCTTGCTGGATTTTGTCAAAGGATTTATGTTCACATTTGTACTTGAAATAAATTTGTAGGTTATTTTAGTTACTAAATTAAGTACATTGAACCATACTATTATTTTATAGTTTAAGAGGTAAGGTCAGATTTATCATGGTTGGATAATCTTCTTAATGAATGTTTGATGTGTGATTCCTCTCTGTATGCTGTGAATAAGTTTCATTACCACTGGTTATTAAAGAACCTATTTCGACCTGTGGCTTAATAGAGTAAAACCAGGCAGGAAATCCAGAGATATAGAGAGAAAGTAGGCAGAGTCAGCGAGATGCCATGTATCAGTAGAAGGAGAAAGATGGACAGTCATCAGCCACCAGCCAGAACCTTACTGGTAGGTCAAAGCCTCATGGCGATACACAGATTAATAAAAATGGGCTAATTTAAGATGTAACTGTTAACTAAACATATGCCTAAGCTATTATCTAAACAGTGTTGTAATTAACATAGTTTCTGTGTTTTTATTCATATCTGAGCTAATAGGAGACGAATGAGCAATCTCAGCCTACATAAGTTCGTATTCTGTGTGCAAGTAACATGGAGCATTTTTGTGTTATGTTGGTCGGGGGTTTTCCTTTTTGGTGTATCCTTCCTTTGTTTTGGTGTTAGAGTGATAATGGCTTCAAAAAAGTTTGAAGTACTTATGTTTCTAAAGTTTGTTTTGTTTCTCTGGATATTGTCTATATTAGAAATATTCCCAGTGTTGCTGAATAAAGTATGTATTTGTTGGTGATCGGGTGTAATATTTTCTATTTTCTTGATATGTTACATACACTTGATGTATAAAGTCATTTAATTTTAATGATTCTCTGTTTAGCTTTGTCCAGATTACCTGTCTATTGAAGAAAATAGAGTATTCAAATATTTTAATATTAATGAATTTATGTTATATGTGTCTTTGAGTCCACCAGAACTTGGTGAATTCATATTTTGGATAGTAATATTTTGATTAACTTTTCACTAAGGTTGAATAAAATATCACTTTTATCTCTTTGGATTAGTTTTAATTTCAAATCTGTTTTGTCAATTATTAGACTTGTGAGATCTTTGTGCTTTCTGGTTTTATTTGACTGTAGTATTCTGTCAATCCCTTTACTCTAATTCAGTTTATGTCTTCAAAGCTAACATTATTTTTGTAGACAAAAAAATGGGTTTTCTTTTTTTACCTATGTGGTCAGCCTGTGACTTTTGAGAAAAAAATTGATATTTAAACTTAGTATTGAAATGTGTGGGTTAATTGGGTTCACCAGGTTATCGATCTTTGGTAGAGATGTCTGTGTCTTCAATGGTACTTTGCGTTTTAATAATTTTGACTTTGTATTACATTTTTGCAGTCTCAGCTGTGTTCATTCCTCTATTCATCCTAAATAATATTGCTTCTTATATATTCTATAGGCTTGGTTTGTTGTATATAATTTTCAGGCTGTTTATAATCTGGATTTTTTTCTTCTTAAGTTATGAGGGATAGTGTTGCTGACTATTTCTACTCTAGGATAAAAGTCATAATCTTTTCAGACTTGAAATGCTTTGTTTCAGACTCTTCTGGCTTTAAGAGTTTTCACTCAGATACCAGCTGGTGTTCTGATGGATTTTCTTGCACTGTTCAATATATTATCTCTGTTATGCATATGCAGTATTTTAACTATAATATGCCTGAGTGATTTTCTTCTCTGGCCTGCTATATTTTGATATTGTATTTTTTTTTTTTTTTTGGTTTATCGAGACAGGGTTTCTCTGTGGCTTTGGAGCCTGTCCTGGAACTAGCTCTTGTAGACCAGGCTGGTCTCGAACTCACAGAGATCCGCCTGCCTCTGCCTCCCGAGTGCTGGGATTAAAGGCATGTGCCACCATCGCCCGGCCCTTGATATTGTATTCTTAGTGTATCTGTATGGCCATGTTTTTTCTTAGTTTGAGGAAGCTTTTTTTTTCATGATCATGTTGAAGATTCAATCTATGTAACTGAAAGGAATAATCTTCTTTATATATAATTGTAATTCAATTTTTGTTTTGTTTTTCCTGTCTCCCATAAGTCCTATATGTTCCTTTCATGTGTTTTTAAGTATTATTCATATTTCTTGTTGATTTCATCTAGATAAATGTTTCTTATCGCTAATAATGTTGTGACCCTTTAATATTTTTTCTCATGTTTCTTGGTGATCCCCAATCATTAAAATTATTTTATTACTACTTCATTAAGTATAATTTTTCTACTGTTACAAATTCAAATATATATATATATATATATATATATATATATATATATATATATATATATATATAACTTCCAAAGGGAATGTGACACACAGGTTAAGAACCAATGGTCTAGCTTTTCACTTCTTTATCCATTTCATATGTCCCTGTCAATGTTTCTGTTTCTGGATTGAATTCTAAATCTCATGTACTTGATTGTCTTCAATTAATTCCATTAGGTTTTCATTTGTATTTACTTAAGCATCTCTCAGGCATTTATTCTCCTTTAAATTCTTTCTCCTTAATTTCATTGTGTTATTTCTTCATGCCTACACTGATTCCTTGAGTATTTGATAAAGTTTATGATTGTTCTCTTAAATTCTATTTTACATAGTTCATCTAGTTTCACTATCCTTAGTGATACTAATAACTTTCATAAAAATATTACTTCTTACTTGAAAGTAAATAGCAAACAATTAAGAGTATATACTGGCTTACTTGGAAAAGTTATGATTAGTATTGAACATAAAATTACTGGGAAAAATGATAGTGAAATTTTTGTTAACATAAACTGAAAGTACCATTTTATATCATGTCCCTTGCAGTAACACATGGGGTCTTCAAAGACGGCCAAGTGTTTACAGATCCTTGCAGCTCATTCAGAGAATCTGAGTTCAGTTCCCTGCACACACACACTGGCTCACAATCATCCATAACTCCAGTTTCTGGGAATCTGATGCTCTCTTATGAACTTCTTGAGCACCACACAGTCATTGGGTATGAGCTAGTTAACTTACGAGTTCTTCCTGAAGGATACAGTTTCTTCTGTTTTCAGCATTCTTTAGTTGTCTATAGTTCTTTGTGTTAAGATTGTGAATTCTAAAAAAAAATCATTGTTATCAGGTTTTGAAAGTACTTCAGGGTGTTTTGAAAGAAATTTTTATATGTAAACTGGTTGTAAAATACACAAATAAGAATATACCCTGATGTGGGATTCCCCCCTGTATGCTGTGAACACCATTGGTTGATGAAGAACTGTCGTGGACCTGCACAAGGAATAGAGGTAGGTGGGGAAAATGAAACTGAATGCTAGGAGAAAGGAGGAGGAGTTAGAGAGAAGTCATGTAGCCCCATCAAGAGACAGACACCACAATTTTAGCCAGTGAGCCACAGCTACATGGCAATACACAGAATAATAGTAAGCTCTATGTTTTATTCCTTTTTTTGTTTCATAAGCTTAAATGTCATTTCTACTTCAATATAATGATGAGATGCTCCAATGCAATGTATGTTAGGACTCTACTAGTTAACACTGCTAAATAAAACAACACTCCACAGTATCTGATCTACAGGGAAGTGGATGATGTATCCTTGAAAGGCATTGTGTGTGGAATTAAAATAAAGTTTCCTGCCATAAGACTAGTTGTTGAAGAAGTAGTGTTGACAGAGCATAAACAATTCAAACTGAAGGAAAAAAAACACTGAATGCAGTGATTCATTGGTTCATTAAGTAGAGAGAAATAGAACAGTCTCCTTGACTGATGATATCTCCCGGACAGTATCTTTGAGCTTAACAAACTTCAAAAAAGTGAGCATTCAACTAGTGAGGATTAATGCAGATTTCAAAGGCAGAATAAGACTGGAAAGTGTTAGAAATGACAAACAAAGCAGTTTTCTGCACTCACTCTGCTCTGGAAGCTACTCAGAATACAGGAGTCCATGTAATAATTTACTCCTAAGTACCGCCCGGCCTACTCCCAAGGACTTTGACGTCATGCACAAGAACTGCACATGTCCAACAAACAATCCAAAACAGAACACTGAGATGGATGAGTACAGAAAATGCCTCACCTTTTAATAAGAAACTATTTTCAGTAGATATCTGTTGGGGAAACAATATAAGTTTCTACAGTGTGACTGAGTTTTTCAACTATAATCCTGGCCAAGATTTATGCCCAGGAATGGTTGTATAACATAAAAGTGGATCCATGTTTTCTGTGTACTCTCTGATTTGCTTTTTCCATATATTTGTTTTGTTTCTTTGTTCATTTTGATATTGATTTGTTTTTTTTTTTTTGAGAGAGAAAAAGTTTGCATGAAGTTTGATGAGTAGGAAAAAATAATGATCTGTGAGGAGTAGATCAAACAGAAAGAGTATGATCAAAATATATAAAATATAAGTAATTAAAAAAAATATAAAATAAATCTTAGAAAGGAAAACATTTGGAGAATAGTGGGATGTACTGGGTCATTAGCATGTGTACTCTAGAAAGATATTATTAACAGTGTCTTGTTATACTTCCTAGATCTAGATGTGAACATTTGTCCCAGAATGTTCTCCTGCCACTGTTCTCATCTGCCCATAAGTATTTGGATCTGAACATCTGGATGTAAGTTAGATGAAGCACTTTATTGTGCCATACAAAATGAAATCAATATAAGTCGAGAAAATATTCATCATGATAAGCATTGTTTTCCATAATAAAAATAGATAGTTCTTACACATTACATAAGTTTATTTTTTAATCACAATTCTATTCTTATTTGAATTCATTTTCTATTTTAGTAATAAAATGCTTCAAATGGATATTATGCTAAAATAATTGCAATAAAAATAAATTGTTATTATTATATTCCCTTCATTATATGAAATAACATAGTGCTTTTGCAACAACATTGATTATTATTAAGCAACTTTTCATGGGAAGGACTATGAAAACATAAACTGACCCAAAATATGGTTCTGATGACAAAGAAATGACTCCTCTCAAGTCTACATTGGTGAACAAAAGAATTACATGAACCCGAGAGGTTCAGTTGCAGTTACATCACTAAACATTACATCCAACATGGGTACTAACTTGTAGGATACTCCAAAAGAGAATCACCTCTTCTCCAAAAAATGTTACTGCTTATATGTCATCGGAATGGGAACTTTCAAATCATGATTTTCTGAGCCTCTCAAATGAGTCTAATATGTCTCATCAACTTCTTTGTTTGTATGAAGCATTCTTCTCCCTATAATATGGAGATTTTGTTTGTAAGGGACTCCTAACAAGCAACATGGACTGAAAGAAAATGAAAATGAACAGCTAGCATTAAGTACACATCCCTTTTTAAATGAATACTGATAGCATTGCTTACATATTTTCATAATACTTTCACAGTAGTCCTTATTTTACTGTCTTGAAATTATTTATAGTTTAAATAATTTTATTAAGGAATGTAATTAGTTTCATTGGCTAAATCAATATCAGTTTACTTTAGCTCATTTTCCCATGCCCCAAAGCTCTAAGATGTCGGCCCTTTTAATACTGCCTTAGATGGTTTTTAACACCTTAAATCACCCTACTTAGGGATGAATTTATCACAACAAATAATGTTTTATAATATTGTGTACTTACTGGCTTTTATAGCTACATAAAAATACATACTTTTTGGTTATTATGCTCTTCTACTGTATCTTAAACCATAAAGTAAGGATGTTATTTTGTATTTTCTTGGCCAAACATTTATTTACTTTAATTGAAGAATAAACTGCATTTTTATTTTATATAGTACAATCCTATATGAAGTTGAGTTTTGTATTAACTTCCCTTTGGCTTAATAGATTTTTCTGAGGCTAATTGCTGTTTTCTTCTCTTAGTTATGAATAACACATATGAAGATAAATGCTCAGTGTGATATTTATGAGATGTCAGTTCACTATAAATATAAAATTCTCTAATTATATTAGGAAATCTTCAATACTTTTTCTAAGAAATTTTTTCTTATTAAAAAAGCTAATAAGTTTTTTCATAAAATAACAAGAATGTAAGAAAGATATTACCTCACAGCAGTACAATGTCAACTTAAACATTGTATTCTAAAGTGGCCTTTTATTTTTAGGTATAATTTAAGACAACTCACTTCCAAGGTATCCTATACAGGAATCTGGAAGTGATGCTTTTTGTTGTTGTTGTTTGTTTTGTTTCTTCTTGTTGTTGTTGGTTTTATTTATTTATCTATTTATTTATTTATTTATTTGACATTTCCACATTCTCCCCTCTTCCCATTTCCCTCCCACTCCCTCCACTCACCCTACCCCTTCCTCTCCACTCCTAAGAGAAATCAGGGTGTCCTGACCTATGGGAAGTCCAAGGCCCTCCCTCCTTTGTCCAGGTCTAGGAAGGTATGCATCCAAACAGACTAGGCTCCCAAAAAGCCAGTACATGCAGTAGAATCAAAATCCAGTGCCATTATCATTGGCTTCTCATTCAGCCCTCATTGTCAGCTACATTCAGAGAATCTGGTCTGATTACATGCTCGTTCAGTCCCAGTGGAGCTGGCCTTGGTGAGCTCCCATTAGATCAGTCACAAAGTCTCAGTGGGTGGATGCACCCCTTGTGGTCCTGACTTCCTTGCTCATGTTCTTCCCCTTTCTGCTCTTCATCTGGACCTTGGGAGCCCAGTCCAGTGCTCCAATGTGGGTCTCTGTCTCTATCTCCACCTATCGCCAAATGAAGGTTCTATGGTGATATGCAAAATTTCTTTGAACAATTTTAATATTGTCATAGTTGACTATATCATGAGAATTTGATCTGTTGATAAAGAAAGACGTAGACATTTTTATGCTTGCTTAATCACAGGGTTTTGAGTTTGTTATAATTTAAGTATGAAAGAAAGTCATGTGTCAGGTGGGATGTTATTTTAAAAAATATATTTGCCATGCGGTCTTGGCATATGCCTTTAATCTCAGCACTTGGGAAGAAGAGGCAGGCAGATCTCTGTGAGTTCGAAGCGAGCCTGGTCTACAAGAGCTTGTTCCAGGACAGGTTCCAAAGCTATAAAGAAACCCTGTCTCAGAAAACCAAATATATTTTTTTCACAGAAATATAGGGTTATGATGAATCTTGGAAAACATGTTTTTGTTAAGGTTCTAGACTTAAGCTAAAAGGCTTCCAGAACACAAATCATTCTCCTTAAATCCCCAACTGTCATTTTCAACATCAACAATATTTACCCAGCAAGAAGCTCCCTTATCGCAGTTCACAGCATCATTGCTATTTTTATTTGTCTTTGGCCTACTCCCAAGGCAGTAAAAAAAGTCCTTGGGAGTTCATATGTGTATCATTTCTGTTTTTTTTTTTCTAAAAGATGCTGTTTTCTTTAGAGTCATCTACCACCTTTAGCTCTTGTTTTCCTAGAACCTCTTTCACAATGATCCATGAGCTTTGGGAAAACTTCTGTGTTGAGTGATACATGACACCTTGGTCTATATTAATACAGATAAATCATTATTGGTTGATTTACATACTATATTTATTTAACAACAAAATAGTAGTAGGTTTTCCCCCTAGAACCTGCAATTTGTCTATCCTTATTTTCCTTAGCTGATGGTTTGATGTGGGATTTCCCTCCGTGTGCTGTGATTACCATTAATGAATAAAGAAACTGCTTTGGACCTACAGCAGGGCAGAACTTAGCAAGGTGGGGAAAAATAAAATGAATGCAGGGAGAAAGGAGGTGGAGTCAGAGAGAAACCATGTAGCCTCCCAGAGACAGACACAGGGAGCTTTTCAGGGTAAGTCACAGCCACATGGCAATACATAGATTAATGAATATGGGTAAAATTAATATGTAAGAGTTAGCCAACAAGAAGCTAGAATCAATGGGCCAAGCAGTGATTTTATTAATATGGTTTCTGTGTGACTATTTTGGCGCCAAGCAGCTGGGAACTAACTATCAGCCTCCCTCCTACAACGGTTATGTCAGGTATGGGTTTCATGGTGTAGAGTAAAACTTCCATCTCATCAGAAAGTAATTATTTACTCCTACAATTTCTTAATGTCTTTCCAGCTTGGTTGTTGTTGGAGTTAACAAGATTCCAGCTTGGTATGATTGACATTGACTTTTCTCTTCCAGCAGGTATTGGACATAGCAACATCCAGCACTTTGACTGCTTGCCAGTAGAATGAAACTTCCAGGTCAGTAGCCAGCTTAACTCTAATGTGTTCTTTAACTTGAGTACTTGGATGCCTTTAGCAATAGAGTCTTACTGTGGAGTTCTGAAGAGTAGCAAAGAACAATAACAATAGCCTGTAATGTTTAGAAGTCTATGAGACCTCATTGCTCAACAAGTCCCAGAGAAGTAACCCATTTTTGCTATCAGGATTTGTGTTTGATTAAATCTGGTGTCTAGTTTCTTGCCCTGCTACATAGCTTTTCTTTATTAATTTTATTCCTTATTCATGTGTTTATTCATGTTTTTGAAAGATTCTACAATAGTAGGTTTCTTTGTGAATATTTCTAAAATTCAAGATTGTTATTTATACTTCTGAATATTCCCTTCTCTACTCCAGCATTCCCCTGTTTCATAACACTTTCTATCTGTTGATCATAAATATCCCCTCAGCTCCTTATCCAAAGAGTCTGGAATGTAATATTAAGTTGTGGAATCATCCCAGCCTCTGGCAGTCATCCATGGAGCTCCAATGGAGCAAAAAGCTCCATCTCAGGCCCCTCCCCCTGGGAGTTGCTTTGCACAGGACTCCAGCTGCCAGCCTGACAGTGCTGACCCCTTCCCTTGGGAGGGACAGGACCACTCCCACAGACTATTTAGGCTCATTCCAAAAAAGGAACACATGGTATCCAAGGTTTGCATGGGCTCCTCTCCCAGAGTGTTGCATTTATTAAACACAGACATTTTTAATTTGGTCTCATTTGTTTTGATTGGAGTTCTTTGTGCTGGTGGAGAGGCTCGTCGTAAGATTTTTCTAAACAGATGGAGGTCCCAAACATTATCTTATTATTCCTTTTTAATCCTTGATATCAACATGTTCTATCTTTCCTCTGTGACTTTTTTGTGATTTCATGTCTTCCCTATGCATCCCAAAATATCAAATAGATCTAAAAATTTAGAGCTAACATCTTTAGGTAACAGAAAGCATGATGTTTTATGCTTTATAAAATGATTGCAAATGAGCAAAACTAATGCAACAGGAGGGCAGGCCTGGCTCTTTGCTTGAAATTCTATAATAAGAATCTTGCTTTACTATCATAAAAATAATTTTAATGGTGGTATCTCTTCTTTTGCAAGGGTGAAAGTTAATATAATTTGACCTCAAGGCCAAACTGGGAATGAGAAAGAACTTTAAATATCCAAATATTTGCTATCTGTACATTTCTCATTTCTCTTCTCAGTTTTTCTCAGTTTTTTTTTTTTTTTTTTTTGCAAAATTATGTGTTCAGACATTTGGCATGATCTCATAACTCTCTATAAACCTAACTTAAATTAAAAGCGGTTGTTTTACATTATGAAAATTAAATAGTGGATGCTAGAGTCCAGCTACAAAGGGGTTCAGATCCCATAAAGGAGGTATGGAGTTGAAATAGGACGGAGATTGGCATGATCGGCAGATGAATCATGACGGCTGCTGCTTTATTTAAAGAAGGCTACACATTTCACACTCTATTACAGCTTAAAGAATTAAATGGGAATGAGAGAAAGAAGGCTTGTGAGCAGGGATTCAGGGAGCCAGGAATGACCTAGACTAATTAATAGGCACCAAAGTCATATGTTCATGGGAAGGGCAGAAGTACTTCTTGCCAGAGATGAGGAGAATAACACCCTTCACAGCAAGCAGGCACCTTCTTCAAGTCCCTGAGGAAATGGGGTGGGGGAGTTACCTAAATTCTTAACCTCGGCAAAAGGGCTTTTTTGGTAGACCAGACACTCCATTATAGAATACTGAAGGATTATTTTTTGCTGTTGTTGTTGCTTTTTGTTTTGTTTTGTTTATTTCTGGCTTGACTTAATTTATTCAAATAGCTAAAGCTAAAAAATGAGCAAAGACAAAGCCACACAATTGTTACTGTGAATCTGAGTAGATCGTAGGAATTTATAAATCTTGATTATCAGATATACCTTATTTATCAAGTATATGCTACTTTTCTAAATTTTCTAGCTGTGTGGTGCTGACTATGTCAGTAGGCAGAGTTGTCATGCTTATGGTAATGGTGGTGGGGATTTTTTTTTTTCACATCCAAATCCTTCACTGAAGCCCACACAAAATTTTCTTAAAAAAAAAAAAGCATAAGGGAACTTGATAACATGTAGTGAGAATCAATCAAAATGAAAATAAAAGGAGACTTGGGAATATCGAACTGCACCACTGAAATTCTGGAACTTTCCTAAGCAGTAATGATTGTCAGGTGGTCCACGGCAAGTAGAAAAAATTATAAGATTATGGGAAATGCCAAAAGATTTCGCATAACAACATGAACTGCAATGATATCTTACTGTGGGGTGGATCAGTGAAAAAAATGTTGAAGAGACAAAACTCTATGCAACAATTCTAATGAAAAATGTAGGTATCAATTTCCATTTTTGCCTCTACGTCAATTTTTAGTAATGAAGTGAAACCTTATAAAAATTAACATAACAATATAAGATATGAGAAACTGAGAGTATTTTACGTATTTAAAATTTCAGGCAGTACTTTTTAATTTATAGCAAGTTGCATTACATTCTATAATTTCAAAAAGATATTATATAATTATTCCTGAATATTCTAATATTTCCATAACTACTAATATTTAGTTTAAAGTACATTTGATTAAATCTAACGAGAAAAACTAATTTTAATGTGCAGAGTAAAAAAAAAATCAAACCATCATATTGAAAATGTCAAAATTTATTCAACATCAAAATTTATTCAAAATTTAACATCAGTTGGGATTAAAGATTATCTTCTAATTTAAAATGAAAGTGTTATGGTTAAAAGTAGACTTTATTAATGATTTTCTTATTATTTTTTCAAACCAGTTTTGTATTACAGAAGTTAAATACACATCTACTTTTTATCAACTTTTAAGACATGTTTGTCATTTAACATATTCATATATGTATATAGCTTTTTAAAAAATCTTATTCCTTTAGATTCCTCTCTATTTTTTTCCCTCCCCCACTCAACCACTTTTTTCTAACAACTCTCTACCATTTGGTATTCCCATATCGTCATATTTGAGTGATGCAAGCACCAAGTTTAACTACATTTTTTTTAACTATGTGTGCTGTGGGAAACAGGCTGGTCATATGACTGAGTAAACTTGAGGAGCCTGACAGCCAGAGCTCTGTCTCTTTTGTGGCTGACAATGGGGGCTGACTGAGAAGCCATTGATAAAGGCACTGAGACTTGTTTTATGGCATGTACTGGCTTTTTGGGAACCTAGTCTATATGGATGCATAGCTCCCTAAGCCTGGATGTAGGGGGTAGGGCCTTAGACTTCCCACAGGGCAGGATTCCTGCCCTCTCTCTAGCATGATGGGAGAGGGAGGAGGGGATGCGGGAGAGTGGAAGGGGACTGGGGGGAGGGAAGGAAGTGTAAATAATTGAATGGAAAAATAATATTAAAAAAAGAAAAGAAAAATAAAGAGAGAGCAGATGCCCCAGTGTTTTTTCTCTGATTTCTGTTGTGTGTCATAGCACATTCTACAACATAGACATCATGTATACATATAGACCAACACATGATAATTTTAGATAAAATAAAATAATGCAAATAATAATTCTTTATATAAGTTTTTGCTCTTGTTGTTGCCATTGTGATCAATACAGAAAGAATCTTAATCACAATATTACCAATGGATTATCTAGTACTTTTTTGCACATTTTATTTTAACATAATCAGAACTATTTCGGGGACACTAGAGTGATGACTTAGCAGTTAAAAGCATTCTGTTCTTTCAGAGGACCCAGGTTCAATTCCCAGCACCCACATTGTGATTCACAATTGCCTTTAAATGCAGTACCAGAAGATATAATGCCCTATTATGGCTTTTGCAGGCACCACGTGTGTGCATGGTACACAGACATATATTCAGAAAAATCACCTGTAAGTTAGGCTAAAAATTAATATTTTTTAAAAAATTAAAAATTAAAGAAGGTAATTTAACAAATGCACTTTATAAACTTTAGCCAAATAATTATATTAACAAGTGAGTATTGGTTTGTTTTGTTATAGTATTTTTTAGAATTTTTTTTTACAAAAAAAATGAAAGAAAAACAAAACTAATAGACTCCCATATATAAGGAAAAAGTAACTCTGTGATTTAATGTGGTTTACATTTTTGAAATTTTCTCACTGGTGAATAAATATCCTTATATTCGTATAACATCACTCCTTCAGCCCATTCAAGACACTCTAGGCCTAGCTCCAGACACACAGTTCACCCATGGGATTTCCCTAGGAACCTTTCCCATAACCAAACAATGTAAATAATAACATTGCCTCTGTTTGGAAACATTCTGTACCAACTAATAAATATTATATCCAGTTCTTCAAATTCAGCACATACAGACAAATATAACTAGGTAGATCCTGCAGCTAAGTTGGGAAGAAGAGGTAAGAGTAGTAGAAGAAAAAACAGATCTTTGGCTAAAGTTCTTCAGAAAAAGTTCAAATTTTTTTATGAAATAGCAAATTCTTCCAGAAATTGAAATTTTGTGAGTGGACCAAATAAATAATTGTTTTTAGATATATTTTGGAGAGAAATACACAGAAACACACTCACAAAAGCACAGGCACAAGCAAATGTGTACACCCAGGCAGTCCCCATTACTACAGTTCAAAAATGTTTCTAATAATGAACAATCATCTGATTAGTGAGTCAGAGAAGGAAGTATTCTATTTGCATAATAGTGCATCTAACAAAGAAAATACAGCAAAAACAAACTATATAATGAACCAAAAATTTTGTTTTTCCTTTCAATGCAGACTAACAAATTTCTTCTGTTTTTCATTTTCTTCTTTCATTCAGTATATCCCAACCACAGCCTACTTTATGTCCACTCGTTCCAGTTCTTCCCCAACCATCCTACTTTTGCAGATCCACTGTTCCTCCATTTCCCTTCAGAAAAGAGGAGGCCTAGCAGGGCTATCAACTGAGCACAGCAGCAGAGGATAAAATAAGACTAGACACAAGCAGTCATATCAAGTCTGGAGAGGCAATTCAGTAGGAGGCACAGGATTCTCGAGCAGACAAGAGTCAGAGACATCCCCACTGCCACTGTTAAGAATCCCACAAAAACTCCAACCTAAACAACAATTGCATGTATGCAGAGAGCCTGGTGCAGACCCACGCAGGTTCTCTGATTGTTATGAAACTATTATTCATTCTGTGAACCCTGTTCTTCGGTTTTCTCAAACCCTCTGGCTCCTACAATCCTTCCACCTTCTCTTTGAAAGATTTCTCCACACTCAGGCTAATGTTTGCCTGTGGGTCTCTGCATCTGTTCCCATTTATTTCAGAATGGCAACTGGGCTAGGTACCATCTATAAGGATAGCAGAAGGCAGAATATCATCAGTTCACTGACTTTTTTTTTTTTTTTTTGCCAGTTGTGTTTTGCTCAATCTCAGGTTTCAGTGCCATCCAGCTTCCGGTTCCTGGCCATCCAACATGCTGTTTTAAGCAGTGTTGGGAATGGGCTTCCTCTCCTGTATGAGCTTAGGTTAGACCAGTCATTGGATGCACACTAGCACAAGCTCTGAGTCACCATTGCCCCAGCACATGCTGCAGGAGAGATGTCTGTTAAGGTGGCTAGGTTGCTGTGCCGGTCCCACTAGAATCCTTGCTTGGTGAGAAAGGATGATGCTTCAGGCTTCTTATCCTCCATTACTAGATGTCCTTGCAAGGTCACCCTCATATGTTCCAGCATGTTTCTATTGCACCAGATCTTCATATCGCCAGCCAAATGACCCCCAATTACAGTCATCTCTCCCTGTACCTTCTCCTACTGTCTCTCCCTCCCACACTGATCGCTTCTGTTCCCACGTTTTTGCAGTCCATCTGTGAAATCTATTCTATTTCCTCTTCTCAAGGAGATGCATGTGTTCCCCTAGAGTCCTCTTAGCTACTTAGCCTCTCTGGGTCTGTGGATTGTAATATGATTATCCTTTACTTAACAGCTAATATTCACTTACAAGTGAGTAAATATCATGTTTGTCTTTCTGGATCTGCGTTGCTTCACTGTGGATGATTTTTTTTCTTGTTCCATCCAGTTATCTATAAATTTTGTGATGTCAGTTTTTTAAACAGATGAATAATACTTCATCGTGTATTCTTTATCCATTCTTTGCTTGAGGGACATCCAGGTTGTTTTCAGGTTGTTTTGTGTTTCTGGTGATTATGAATGAAGTCACTACAAATATTGTCGAGCAAGTGTCTTTGTGGTAAGACAGAATACTTTTCGGTATATGCCCCAAGTGATATATCAGAGTCTTGAGGTAGATGGATTTCCAATTTTCTGAGGAAGCATCGTATTGATTTCCATAGTGCTATGTGAGTTTTCACTCCTACCAGCAATAGAGGAGTGTTCCTCTTTTTTAAATTCTTCCTAGTACAAGCTTTCACTTGTGTGATCTTAGCCATTCTGACAGGTGGTACATCAAAGTACTTTTGATGTCAGTTTCTGTATCTGCTTCCATCAGGTACTGGATGAAGCTTTTACGATGACAGGGTAGTCACCTGTCTGACTTCAGGAGAAGGTCAATTCAGGCACCCTCTCCACTCTTACTAGGGCCGTGCTCCAGGAGTCCAGTTGGAAAGGGGAAAGAGGGATTATAGAAGCAATGGAAGGGAGTCAACGTCATAACAGAGAAAGCCACAGAGAGAGATGACCCTAACTTTTGGGATCTCAGGTACACTAGGCAGACAGCTGGGGAGCCTACATAAGACCAAACTTGAACCTCTACCTGTGGGCAACAGTCGTGAAGCTTAGTCTGATTGTGAGACCCCTGACAGTGGTACCATAATCTATCTCTGGTGCATGATCTGGCACTTCAGATCCCATTCTATATGGTGGGATGTCTTTAGCAACCTTGATGCAATTGGGAGGGGCTTTGTTCTGCCTCAGCTGTTACCTCCCCTTAAGCATCCTGAAGAGTGGATGACAGATAGGCAGGGGAGAAATCAGGGAAAGAAGGAGGAGAGGAGGGAGGGAGATGGAAATGTGGTTGGTTTGTAAAATGAATAAAAATAAATAAAAAAGAAAAAAGGTAGTTTTGATTTTCATTTCCCTGACAGATGTTAAACATTTCTTTGCATATTTCTCAGCCATTTCAGATTCCTCTATTTTGAATTCTCTTAGACTGTACCCCATTTTTAATTGGATTATTTGATTTTTGGATATCTAGTTTCTTGAGTTCTTTATATATTTTGGATTCAAACCCTCTACTGAACACGGTATTGGTGAAAATCTTTTCCTATTTTGTGGGCTGCCATTTTGGCTATTGACACTGTCCTTTGCCTTACTGAAAATGTCAGTTTCCTCAAGCTCCATTTAGTAATTGTTGATCTTAGCGCCTCTGCTATTGGTGTTTTATTGATGAAGTCATTGTCTGAGTCAATGTGTTCAAGGATTTTACCCATTTTCTCTTCTATCAGGTTCACTGCATCTGTTTTTATGTTGAGGTCTTTGATCCACTCGGACTTGGGTTCTGTGCAGGGTGATAAATGTGGATCTATGAGCATTCTTTTACATGCAGACATATGGTAAGACCAGCACCATTTGTTGTAGATTCTTTTTTTTTCCCATAGTGTATTTCTGGCTTAAATCAGGTGTCCATAGGTGTGTAGATTCATATGTTATCTTCAATTCAGTTGTTCAATGTGTCTTTTTTCTCAATAACATACTTCCTATTACTATATCTCTGTAATACAGCTTGAAATCATGGATGTTGATATCTCTGGAAGTTCTTTTATTGTGCAACACTGTTTTTGTTATTCTGTTTTTTCCCCTTGTGAAATTGAATACTGTCCTTTCAAGGTTTGTAAATAATTCCACAAAATATTTGTATCTAAAACTTTCCTGCTGAAATCAAATTTGTGTTTAACGTTACACATATATCATTTATGAAAATCACACCAATGCTACTTATAAAAACCTGGTATTAGACAAATTTAATCATTATCATTTGTTATTTCTATGTCAAAGTTTAACATGAACTCAAATGGCTGTGCTTTATATAAGGGAAATCATGTAGATTGCCTTTCGCTTTTATTTTTATATTTACTTCTAGGTCTAATTTACATCTTAAACGACAAGGATCTGCCAGCAGTGAAAGAAATGGCACTCAAGTAACACAAATTTAAGTTTTTCTTAGTTAAAAGAAAATAAACCAACCAACTAAACAAACAAACCAAAAAATTTAGCAATAGAGACAAAAGAAAGGAAGTAGTATCTTTTAAACTATTTTACTACAATTAAATCCTAATTTTTATCTCTTATCTAAGCAAGGTTCACATTAAACGGATTTTCTTAAGTGTGCTAATAAGAAAGTACTGGGCTAGAAGTTAAGTCAACTGTCAGCTAAAGCAGCTCCATTCAAAAGTGTGAACAGGAATGCTGCATTTGCTTTTCTTAGGTTTCCTGGGGACAGTCACCTCGGTGAGTCTGAGTTAAATTGTGCCCAAAGTGTTCTCGCTGAAGTTTAAGAACAAATACAATTACCTATACCTAACTCTTCTCTGAAAACAAACAATGGCTGCTAAATGAACCAACCATAATGAAAATACTTTCCCAAACATGGCCTAAAGGGGATCTACCTTTAACCTTAATGAGCATATAATTACGAAGTATCCCCCAGTATCAAAGAAAGTAGTGGCCACCTGTGCAGCCTGGGGCATGGGGAAGAGTGTGATGCTTGACCCAGGTGAGCAGGTATTTGTTGAATTGATTTGTTGTTTTGTTTAATCCCTCTTTAGGGCATGACCAACCTTTCCTTTCCAGTCATATCTTCAGGGGATGACAAATCCGATATTCTTCTTCCTGGCTCTTACTCCAGAGACAGCTCAGTGATTACTGAGACTCTTGTATGCATACAAGAGAAAATCAATTATACAGCCAGGAAAGGATCTCTTCTCTCTTTTGATAGGGAGCTTTAAATATGTCTGCCTTGAACAAATGGTATATCCCCATAAAATTTACATAGGGGAACCAAATGGTTATCATGAATGAAGTCTTGATTCCTTACAGTGCTGAGAATAAGTTATACCCTCTACCAAGTTGTTTCATAGTGTGTAAAACTTTTATTTTAATTTTCCATACTGTGCTTGCCCTGAGAGGCTCTATTTAAAAACAGCTTTCGACTCCAATTTAAGAATTAAGGATATGTTAGATATGTGAATGACAGCATGGATTGATAACTGACTTTTTCCAAGGAGTGCAAAAGGTACAACCTTATAAATTGCCACAGTGAATTTATGAATTAAGACTTAGAGGCATACAATCATAATTATTAAAATTATATTAGGAAAACCAGACTCAAGAACATATCAGACAAGCAAGAGCAAGGAAAGTGTGTAATTCTCTCCCCTATAACGCATTGCATAAATAGACATTTAGCAGTGCAATAGCAATGGCTCCCACAAGATGTTATCAGATCATCTACTGTGTGCATCAAAGATTGACAAGCCTAAAAAACAGAGGTTTTCCCTGGAGCTTGAGCTTAACGTGCTCCCAACTGTTGACTTAGTCTACTCTCTTAGTAAGTCCTCTGTCTTCCATATCCATGTGCGCCATCCATCTGGACACATGGTCCTCATAGGGATCCTTTCACCCCTGCAACTGCTCACCAGTGAACCATTAACTCTGAACCTGTGGCACTCACTTCTTTGTTCAGCTGGTTTCTGGTTCCTTATCAATACAGTTTCTTGCATTTCAACTTTGAGTCCTGAGGCTTCTTTCAAGCTCCTTCCTTTTGAAATCACTCTGCATCATATACATATTGATCCAGATGGTATACGGTTTGATAAATTTATTGTTTGATCTGTGATCATAGAGGAAATATTAAGTGATGGGCATTTGAATGAAAGAACATATATTCTCCTTATCTGGGGTTAGTATGTAAATCAGTATTATCCGAGAAATAGTTGTCAATGAAATCGCATAATTTGTTTCACCAGGGCACTATTTCACACTACAAAATCTAGAGCAACAGAGAAATCACAATGGATGCAGGATGTATCTTCCCCAAGCCATCATCTTAAAATGGGTCCTAACTCTGGACTCATCAATCTAATAAATTAAAGAGTTCTGAAAATCTAAGTATTTTGTTATCATGAAATTTTATTTAAAAATAAAACACTTATTCAATGTTGTGGACAACTTGTACAACAGGGAAAATAACATGTCTGTTTATAAAATGCTCCATGATGGCATTAAAGTGGAGTGCAGCCAATGAGAGAGTTGCAAATATTGAAGTGTATGGGCTCCTTAGGAAGGCTACATTCCTGAAGATTTTCTTTGGCCACAAATTGAACCTAGCTCATGTATTTTCTCAAAGTTCTTATAATATTTGGCATAGTTTCTGATTTCCTCAGTATTTGTAATAAAACTTGAAACATGTCATATTAAACTTTCATGAGTTGACAGGAATCCTGGGGAGGACAAACAGTCACTGATAATATTTATTGATACAGCAAGACAGTGGTGGCTCATGTCTTTACTCCCAACACTTGGGAGGCAGAGAAGGTGGATCTCTGTGAGTTCGCAGCCAGCCTGGTCTACAAGAACTAGTTCGGGGAAAGGCTCCAAAAGTACAGAGAAACCCTGTCTTGAAAAACAAAAACAAATAACAACAAAACAGAATAATATACAGATAATTTTCTATGTTGGCAATGTACCCTAGTAAGTCTTTAAAACAAGTACTATCCTCTTCTCTGATTAGACAGCAACAAGTGAGCATGACAAGGACATTCTAGATACAAGGTATTCATATTCCAATATACAGAACAAAAACACAAGCAGTAAATGGTCATAAGTGGAAGTACCCTTGAAATGTGCATCCCAAGAGGAAATATCCCAAAGGATCAGTCAAACAGAAATTGTCAAATTATGCTTCATTTTATATTTAAATTGTTCTGTATTTAAAATATAGATTCACTATTTTTTTCAAAATATAAAAATTGTTATGATATGTTTGTAGCATGGGTATATCTCACTCTTTTATAAAAATACAATAGCACAAATTTAATAATAGGAAATATAATGGGCTATAACCAAAGGACTTTATGAGGAATTACTCACAAAGTTTTAGTAGTGATTCAACAATCACAAGTTTACTGCAATTAAAATATAATTAATGATGGTAGCTTTTACTTTTAATTAGTATTGGTAAGCATTAATAAGTCCTCATGCCTTATGTAAGATTAATTTGGGAGTAATATTTCACTTATCTATTATGTATGTGTCAGAAAATTAAATCATCAAATATACTTTCATTAGAGTTTCCACAAAGCCATAGACAGGTTGGCCATTTGTACGTAATTAATATGCATTGGCTCATTAGCAGTCACTTGATAAAATATTCCTTCAAACTTTAGGATTTAATTTTTAATTCTCATATATAAACATATAATTAGGAAAGTATAATCTTTTTAATGTTGTCTTAATGTTAATCATTCAATATTGTAGCTGTAGACCACAGGAGCTATAAAA
Organism: Microtus pennsylvanicus; assembly: GCF_037038515.1. Taxonomy (NCBI): domain Eukaryota; kingdom Metazoa; phylum Chordata; class Mammalia; order Rodentia; family Cricetidae; genus Microtus; species Microtus pennsylvanicus. The sequence continues at coordinate 22,685,800 of NC_134584.1, forward strand.
AGGTAATTGTCTACTATTACTTTTGAACACAATTTGATTCATCAATATCTCCAGCTCTTCCAATAATCCTTTACTCCTCCTTGGATCCACCCAACAACTATTTCCACAAGTGACACTAATTCTTAAACTCACAATTCTAAGGCTGAACTTAGTTTATTTTATTATTATTATTTCATTACTTTGAAAAATTGCCAATCCAAATTCCCACTCACTCTCCTCTTCCCATTCCTTCCACACACCCTGCCACCCTTTTCCCCTCCAATCCTAAGAGAAGGCAAGGTACCCTGCCCTTTGGAAATTCCAAGACCCTCCTTACTACATCTAGGTTGAGCAAGGTATACATCCAAAGGGAATAGGATCCCGAAAAGCTAAACACCGAGTAGAGACAAGTACCAGTGTCACTGACAGTGGCCCCTCAGTCTGCCCCAACTGTCAACCAAATTCAGAGGGACTAGTTTGATCCCATGCTTGTTCACTTCCAGTTCAGTTGGAGTTGGTGAACTCACATTAGCTCAGGCAAACTGTCTCAGTGGGTTAACCCATCATGGTCCTGAACTCCTTGCTCATATTCCCACTTCTACCACTCTTCAATTGGACCTAGGGGACTCAGTCCAGTGCTCTGATGTATAAAAAAATGAACTGTTTTCCACTTCGTCCTCTACAGAGCTTTCTCTTAAAGGGATACCATAAGTACTCATTCCACATACAAATGCATAAAAATAATTGCAAGTGTCAACACCCAAGGATCCCCTTACCCAAATGTATACTTCCCTTCGATTTTACTTTGTAGTTGCTGCCATTGAGATCAAACTACTTTCCTTACTACATAAGCACTTGCTAACCCTGGGACTAGCGTTTATAGATATCTTACAGAAAAAGTGATTGCATATCAATTCTGAATGTGGGTATCAATAGCACTTGTGAACTTCTCAGTTTTCTTGAAGCTCCCCTGTACCACACTTTCAGACACGTTCAGACTTAAGAGAATAGTTTGATGAAAAATTATAACAAGGCACTTGTTCGTCATAGATAATAGTCAAGGAGCTACAATGTGTGAAGATGATTCTACTAAGGGAAGCCAGTGTCAAGCTAGCCAATGAATATAGCCAACATCCAGGAGAAAGTTAAGATGTGATTATTGGGACTTAAATCTGATTGCCAGAACTGTGCAAGAGGTCAAGTAGAATAGTAGGAAAATATTTATCGTAAAGTTGAGACATACATTGTAAGTCTCATTTTCTTACAGCTAAACTAACAAAGTAAATTATCAAATATGTTATTTAAATAAATATGTTTTTTCGCAAGAATCATTTCCATGAGTAAATGGAGATATTTATGAGTTTTGACGTAAATTTTAATGCTGATGTGGGTTTTTTGTTAACATACATTTTGTTAATATTGAAAACCACAAAATTAAAGTTCCTCTATGTTTTCTCTAAGTAAAATTATTGAAGCAAGTGGATTGACCAGTATACAAAACAAGTATTAAGTACATATGGTGATATAATTCCTTCTGGGAGGTACAATTCCAATCATAATCTGACAAGTAGTTAGACACAAATTTCTGCTAAACCTTGGTTTTTATTGAGTCAGATACACTATTAATTTAAACTCGACCTCAATTGGTGTGTTCACTTGTCAAATTCTAATGTGGGTTTCCCCTCTGTATGTTGTGAATATTATTGGTTAATAAGGAATCTGCTTTGGGCCTATTGTAGAATAGGGCAAGGTAGGAATTCCAAGCAGCTAGAGGAGGGAAGAGTAGGCAGAGTCAAAGAGACGCCATGTAGCCACTGCAGGAAACAGACAAGCTAGAACCTTGCCAGTAAACCAGGAGCCTTATGGTAAAATATAAAATAATAGAAATTGGTTAATTTAAGATATGGATAAGATATAAAATAATAGAAATGGGTTAATTTAAGATATAAAGTTAATGAGTAAGAAACCTAAGCGAACAGGCCAAGCAGTGCTGTGATTAATATAGTTTCTGTGTAATAATTTTGAGTTTGGTGGCCAGGAATGAACAAGCAGTCTCCAACCAAAAAACTCTATCCTATTATAACATGAAAATAAAACACAACTCTCTCCCCTGACTAATTTTTACTCATGGGGCCAGATAAATAAAATTAAAAATAAATTATAAAGCAATCAACTGCAATGTAAGAGAGCAAATATAAAAAAAAAAGGTTAATGAGAGGACAAAGATCCCATAAACTCAACCCAAATGTCCAACTACACACTTTTATTAATGATTACAGGTGTTCACAAGGATTCTATTTCTTATTGTAAAATAAAATATCTAAACAATGAATAAATTGAAACTAGAAATGCTTATGACCTGATGCATCATTGGATGCCAATTTTTGATCTTGTGCCTATGGTTTTTTTATGATATGCATGTTCATGAGTATAGTCATATGTGTATGAAGGCCAGAGGGTGATGTCAATTTTAACCTATTGCTTTCCATTATTTCTATTAGATATAGAGGTAGATGTATATGTGTGTACATATATATGGAATGAAATAGTCAAAGGCCACGGTAAGTTCTTTTGAGACTGCTTAGGTCTCAGGGCTGTCATGGACCAATCAATGTAGGGCTCTCAGACTCATGTATGATTTCTGGAATCAACTAACAAGATGATTGTGCACAGTTGGTTAGGACTGACTGAATTCTTCTTCTGATCATGTCTGATACCTGCTTCGTCAGATGTTGCCTTTGATAGCTGACTTGCTATTTGTCATCAGTTGCCAACCTTGTCCTGTCTTGCTCTCTGTGAATCAAACTAAGATCTCATATTACACGCACACCTGTGGTCAGCTTTTAGGTACCACAACCCCTAAATAATGCTGGAATTGTTCTTCTTTTTTTCATAATTAACTCCTTATTTAGAGGACAAGAAATTTAGTGGGTTCTTTCATGAAATAGAAGTAGGCATTTTAGAAGGCAGCTTTACTTATATTTATTTTTCTGCTATAATAAGGATATTAGAAGCATGATATATGAAATGGTAATGATACTACCATGTATTACTAAGGAAAGAGCAGCTAAAAGCCAAATAGTCAATCAGTCAGCATTGACCTTGCCCCTCAGAGCCCTGTCTGCCTTTTATTATAACCTCTTGGTTATCTCACAGCAAGGAAAAGTTATAAGAATTTTTTAAACTTTTTCATTGTTCTCAGCCTTACTATCTTAACCCTTCACTTCTTTTTAACCTTATAACCTGTTTTCATCATAATATTTAGAAAAACTTTTATATTTCTCCAGAGGATCTTTTAATGCCTTAGGTAAGCAAACTCCTGCCTCAAGTCAAGATCTTGACTTAAATATCATTTTAATTTTATATTTAGCTTCCTCAATATAGCTTTTCTGCTAGTTTCAACTCTAAATTTTCATTTTCCTTGAATATTTAAGATGGTTCATGATTTGTAATAACATCATAATTCAATAATACTATTGTTCTGGAAATTTAATAACAGTACTAGCAAAATGATAATAATAATAAACTTTTCTGTGTTTTAAGTTATTTTGGTTTCTGTTGCCATGGTAAACCGCCTGTGGAAACAGACCTAAGAGGATTAGTGCTTACCTTGTCTCAGAGCTTCAAAGATTTCCATGCATGGTCAATTGTCTTTGTTGCTCTGAGACCTGTGGCAAGGCACAACAACATGGCACAGCACACTCAGCAGTGCAAACTCTTCGCATCATGAGTCCCATGAAGAAGAGATAGAGAAGGAAGATTACATCTCAGGTCAAGGGTGATTTCCAGTGACCGAGTGGCTTTCAAAATGCTCAGCTATCTGAAGGTTTTATCACTTTCCCCTGCTTCCAATAACTCTTAAAAAATCCTTTCCTGTCTGATCTTTCAGAGTACTTGAGATCTAAACATTACCAGCAAATCTATAGAGAATTAATTGACATTATTTTCATAACCTATTTACAGGACTGAAAAATCATTAAGATTGAAAATGTGAGTACATTTTACCATGAAAATTGCTGTAAGTAAATTTTCCTCATAAGTACAAATGTTATGAACAAATAGCTTTAACAGAATGCTTTGAAAATAAGCAAATATGGACAGTGCATCAGAAGTTAAGACGGCAGAAGCTGTTTCTTTCCACACCACCTGCTCATCTTGCACAGTCTTGGTGCTTTGCTCTACACTAACTGCACTCTGTGATCCCTGGGAGGGAGCGGGCCAAGTGTAGTGGAGCAATTGGATTTGTATCAGAGAAAGAAGCAACAATACCTTTTTTGCATTTTTCCAGCTTTTAAAATGTTCATCTTGGTCAGCTGTACTTTTCATATTTTGGTACCCTATTCACATAGCATTTTTACTACCAGGAATCAGAGATAAGGATAGGCCAGTTTTTAGTCAAGTTCTGTGTATTTACTATAATCTCTGACCTCCACAACTGAATCTGTATGATGAAAACACAAAGCACATCAGTTCAAGCATTTTAATGCAGGTTTCTAGTATTTTAGGAATTTTTTTTTATTAGAAGTAGTCTTTATTCTTTATCCCAATTAAATATCCAGTCACTCTTTAATCTGATACAATACTTGATGTCTTCCTTTTAGGTTCTGTTTGCTTCCAATGGTGGTAGATTCACTTTGAGGTGTGCATTGCTTTTGATGCTAGAAGATGCGATCATAACATTTTTCTTTTATGTTCAGCAACACACACCGGCTGTGTGTGAGAAAGCCACTGAACTCCTACCCAATGATGTGCTGAATTCCACTGTGCTGGTCATCCCACTTCCGCTCATTCCATATGGAAGACTTAAAGGGCCTGTGGTGGATTTAAGTTACTCCTCCCAAACAGCCTTCCTAGCGCTGCAAATATTACAGATTCTACCTTGTGAAAAACATGTTAACCTAAGGAAGTCAAAGCCAATGCTTAATTTCATGTACCATTGGCTTTACTTTCTCTCAGCTTCCCTTTTGAGCTCTTCCCTTGAAAGGTTAGTCTTATCTATTGCTTCATTTTGTCGTCATTATTACCTTATCAATGGAGATATATTGAAAAGAGAAGACAATTAGACTGTTTGGTGATTTGACAGGAGAGTCCTTGATTGTGTAATACTTTCCAGCTCAGTACTTTTTACTACATTTTGTCAGCAAGAACACTTCATCTGCCATCGGAGCAAGGAGGTGAATGATCTTTTTGACAAAAAAAAAAAAAAAAAAAAAAAAAAAAATCCAGAAACATCTGGTCTTCTGGGAACTCTGCAAGCAAAATACTAAACAGCCTTTCTTAAAGCATTAAGAAGTAAAGGTTCCTGGTGTGTTCTATATTGTTAAAATATTTGGCAAATGGGGGCTCAGTATTAACGTAGTCGAGGAAGTACAATGCATTGTGCATTACACAATTTTTTAAATTAACAGGAACAATGGCTGAATTACAAGTTTGTTTCCTTTTTAATTTACAGTTTCTACCAACTAAAGAGCAAATGGAGAACAGGTGGCTGTACAAGGCTTATTTCGATGCAACTTAAATACAGACAATGTCCTGAAAAAACTGCTTTTCAGTATACAATCCTAATACCTGTGACATGGAAGAATACCCACATATGTACCAAAGGACAAACTCAAAAGATGTGTACCTATTAAATTGTTTCCATTCTCCTATCATTTCTTTATCATGAAAGTCATAAATAATAATTATAAAAAATCATGAAAAAGGAAAATTATCACTCCCAGGGTAACAGTTTATAATTCTTTACTAAGTGAATTAATCAACTACATGTTAGTAAAACAACTTTGCTGTGGGAAAACTCTTGGTGATAAAAAATGATTTTGCTAATCTTGACATCATATTTAGGAATAAAAAAATTTAGAAATAAAAACAATTTATTTTGCTCTGAGAGCCAGAAAAAAACATGATTTTAATTACACTACTGAACACTTTTTGAAAAGTAGCCTTCATTGCATTGAGTTAATATTACTCATTTGAATTTTATTGCTTAACATTTCTTGTTTAATAATATAAATATTTGTTTCTAATTTCAACAATGATAAATCATATTAACCCAATTGGACTGTATTATATTTTTAAGTCCACTAGATTAAATACATTGTGAAAAATGTAATAAAAACATTGCCTCCCAAAATAAAATGTGTAATCAATTAGGACTTACGGAATTGCTTGCCCATAATATTTTTACTTTATGTCCTCATTTTGTTGTGTCTATTGTTCTTCATACTCAATAAAAATTCACATACACTTCAAGAGAAATGTCTGAGGTTAGAAAAGTTTCCTCTTCCTTGATTAAATGACTTATGTTTGCAATAATTTTCCATTATAAATTTTATTGCTGCTTTCAAATAGATATGCTCAGACAAAATATCCAAGAGCATTCAATGTAAAATTAATTAATCCAAGTCCATTTATTCTTTCTCTATGCATTGCATATTCTTTCTCTATGCATTGCATATTTTATTATTCTAATTTATATAGTTTCTATTTTTTATTAGATTTAAAAAAAATACCAATCCAAATTCCCACTTCCTTCCCTCCTCCCATTCCCTCCACACACCCTCTCACCTCATCCCCCTCCAATCCTAAGAGAGGGTAAGGCACTTTGCTTTGTAGAAGGTCTAATGCCCTCCCTACTACATCTAGGCTGAGCAAGGTATACATTCAAAGAGAATAGGATCACAAAAAGCCAGTACATGGAGTAGAGATAAATCCCAGTGCCACTGACAATGGCCCCTTAGTCTGTCCCAGCCATACAACTGTCAACCACATTCAGTGAGACTAGTTTGGTTCTATGCTTGTTCCTTCCCAGTCCAACTAGAGTTGGTTAGCTCCCATTAGCTCAGGTAAACTGTTTCAGTGGATGAACCCTTCATAGCCTTGACATCTTTGCTAGTAGGGGAAGAGAAGAGGAGAAGGGGAGGGCTGAGGAGAATGTGAGGAAATGGGATAGTCAAGATGGAGGAATGAAAGATATGAGAGCAAGGAAAGAGATATCTTGATTGAGGGAGTCATTATGTAGTTAGCAAGAAACCTGGTTCTAGAAAAGTTCCCAGGAATCCACAAGGATGACTCCAGTTAAGACCCTAACCAATGGAGGAGAAGGTGCCCAAACTGACCTTGCCCCATAGTTTTTATTTTTATAATCTGTAATGTCTCCTCCCACTGAAATATATACTTTACCAAAGAGACTATTCCTTGTTTTTCCCTGTTCAAGTTTTTTCATTAATCTTTCTAATCTATTTACTGAAATTTAATACAGAATAAATAATTCACTAAATTTGAAATGAACTTATGCAAGTAATCTGTCATTTTCAAAGTTATTAAAATGATGTATATTATTATTACTATTTACAAATAATCCATGTTTAATATTTACTTACTTAAAGGCAGATCACATAGATAAAAGTACTCATCTTGGTTTATAGAGCTGATTAACATGAAAAATAGCTGAAGATTTTTCTAATGCCTAATGAAATAACAAGAGATAGTGGCCTTTATTAGCTTAGAACCCATGGCTAGAATTTGTGAATTTCCAAGTCTCTGTTTCTCCATTTTCAATAGCTACTGGTTTATTTTCTTGCATTTTAATATAAAACTTTTTTATTTCTGTGTTTACTTGAATTTCAATCTAAATGTGAGACATGCATATAAGTGCATGGGAATAAAACTAAATACTTGATTAATACTTGAGCAATGGAGTCAGAATAATTGCATCACAGAGATAAAACCTAGTTTTTTTGTTAGAAAAAAATGTGACGCTCAACAAAATATCTCTCTTCAAAGGGTCACAGTTAACAAATTCTCCTTGCATGACCTTAAAATAATCTAATATTTCTTGATTATTACACTAAGAAATGATAGCAGTCTTGGTTTTGATCCCAACTGACTGAGGGCTCACCTTTTGATAGTTGCCATTTTATGCTTTTTGTGCATACTAACTGCCTTGACATTTCTGGCACTGCAATGTGTCTGTCTTAATGTGAAGGAATCATCTGTGCATTAATGAACTGGTGTGATGTATCTGCCAAACCTTTCAAAGAAGCAATTAAGTCTCGGTACGAACTTGCACGAGTGGCATGATTTATTGTAATCTGAGAGGAAGTAGTATAAACAAAAAGTAATTAATTTTAAAGGTGGCGATCAAGGAATGCAGCACCACAAGTACATCTATTGAACTCCATCTACATGGAGCACAATAGCAACACGCTATTTTTTAAATGTCTCATCAAACCTCAACTAGTACGTTTGGGAAAATGTTCAACTTTATTACTGCTTGAAATTGCCAAATTAAAAGAATGGAGTATTGTTTTCATAAATCATGGTAGGAAAACTAGACAAGGAAGAGCATGAATATTCAGGATAATGAACAGCATTATGAAGAATGGTGAAATTAAGGGCACTTGTTTCTCCTCTTAGCAGTGTAAGCTATGGTACCACTCTGTTGATAATTTTTCAATATGTGTTAGAAGCCTAAAGAGGCCATATACCATACTTCATAATGTGCCTTTAGTAAATAAACATTGAAATTGCATTAACACCTGAGGATCACTATGGCCTTAATTAAATCACTTTTTTCATATTTGCCATTAAAGCAAATACCTCAAACTTCTAACAATAAGGGGATGAAGAATTAGACTGTGTTAATGCACCAAAGAAACTGCAATTAGCACTTTAGGTTATACTTTATCACAAAAAAATGCATTTTTAATACAATATAGTGAACATTTTCTTCCATATACCATCTTAACAGTTTTATTATTTAATTCTGATGGGGGTTATTTCTTGTGAGATCTTATATTTTATCTCAATTTAAAGACAATGATTGTTTTGATTAAGGTAACATTTTCAGGGTCACACTGTTCATACTTGATAGAGCAAACCTCATAATAGACATGATGAGGAAAAGTCCATGCAATTAACCCCGAAGTCTTACCAAGTATTCAGCAATGTTGCAAATTCTCTGAAAACTTACTAAAAGGTACTATGTAGGGGTTAAATGCTTATACTAGGCTAATATAGTTATCTCTATCTCCCTGACTCCCTTTTCTAATATTTTGTGGCTTATTATTTATACTTTTTCTCATTATATTAGGAATTTGTATGAATATTTGAGGCATGTAAATACACAACTCATTTCCCCATCTATTGTTTGCTTTTCTCACTGTTCCAACTGGCTTTTACTTTCCCCATATTTTATTAAGTTGTACAATGTAGAGTTTTCTCAACTGACAGGCTATCTCTTGATGAAGTTGTCATTATGGAGAAAAGAGCAATATAATATGTTACATATGCAGTGGCATCAAAACAAAGAAAGGTGTTAGTTCTTACATGATCCAATCCTAAAAAGAAGCTCGGATATACTCATGTCTATTACTTATGTCAAATAGTTAAAATATTTTATATACATTCGGAATTTTTGGAGAAACTTTTTGTCTTTCACTTATTTCAAGGAACAGTTTAATTTCTCCTTGAAAGTGACTCATAGGCAGGACCTGTTTGGGAAGTCATTCCTGGATTTTCAGATGCGGCTTTGTATCCCTAACTGTATATTTTATCTAGTGAGGTATAATAGAGTGTGGATTGATTGAGGGATCTGTTTAATGTTTATTTCTTCACAAAATGTGAATGTTGTGATTACAGGGTCCAAAGATGAATGTCATTTTGTCCAATGCTTCACCTGGAGAACAAAATGCCTGGAGAGTAACCTGCTTATAATGTATACTGCAGAATAAATTATTAAGTCAATGACTGGCTGTTCTATGCTTATAATAAATATGATGAAATTAATACATTCCTAATTCTGATTAATTTATAACTGAAAAATCAAATAAAGAAGGCAGGTATAAAAATATGATAATGACATTGCACATTTATAAGCATAAGTAAATATATGAATTATGAAACAGGCAATATGAAATTTTACTGTTTCCTATAATACAAAGAATAAGATGAATTATCTCTAGGCATTTACTCCATAGACATTTATTAGGCCATATGTAAAGACATCTAGTACTTTACCTCACTAATATTTCAATGTGAATAGGATATGGACTACAGATAAAGAAATGTTTAAATATGTTTTCAACTGAAATAGAGTTACATAAGTTTTCCTCCTCTCCTCCCTCTACCCTTTGCAGGTATGTTCCCTCTAATATCACATTTAGACTTTTCAAGTTATTATTTTCTTTTAATAAATGTTGTTACACAACAATACACACACACACACATCAATGTGCATGCAGAAATTTGTAAATGCAACCTATCAAGGTTTTTGTTTGTTTGCTTGTTTCTGAATATCTGTATATATGATTTCTGGGCAATCCCATTTTTTTTTATTGGGTAGCCAAACTGGTCTTGCTTCTGTAAGAGACTAATTTTTCTTCTGCAAGTGGCCATTAGTTGCCCAAATTTCTCTATCCAGGTATGGGTTCTCACAACAGTTTCCCAATTGCATGGTAATATATCCATTGATATTGTCATGGTTCCTGTCTTGTTTCTGCATCCTTTTCTAGGAAACAGAGTCTCATTGCATAATCCCTAATATTCTTTGTTTTACTTTTTATTTCTACTCCTCTTCTGTGATGTTCCTCAAGCCAGAGATGAAATAGATGAGATACAGATGTATCCTTTGGGCCTGGGCTCACCCAGGATCTAATGCCTTCAGCACCTTATCCAGCTGCGATTTTCTCTGATGGTCCCCATTTTCTGTAAAGTGAGGCTTATTTGTTAAGGAGTGGGATTTATTGAACCTCTATGGATATTTTATTTATTTATTTATTTGTTTGTTTGCTTGTTTGTTTATTTATTATGTATACAATATTCTGTCTGTGTGTATGTCTGCAGGCTAGAAGAGGGCACCAGATCTCATTACAGATGGTTGTGAGCCACTATGTGGTTGCTGGGAATTGGACTCAGAACCTTTGGAAAAGCAGGCAATGATCTTAACCACTGAGCCATCTCTCTAGCCCCTCTCTATGGATATTTTAAAAATATGTTTTCAATAGACATTGTTTTTTGAATGAAGATTCCAAATTTATTATTTGACATATATGTTGATATGTAGTGGATAATATTTTTGTCTAACTTTTATCTTACATTATAAACTGACCTCCATATATACATATATATACACACACATATATTACATATATTTTTTCATATACATGAATACCTAGCCTGTAAGTATATCTGTGTGCCACATGTATTCCTGACGCCCACAAAGGCCAACAGAAGGCATTGTCTATCCTGGAATGGAGTCTCAAACAGTGATCATCTGCCACGTGTGTCTCTGAAATCAAACCCTGGTCTTCTGAAAGAGCAGTCAGTGATTTTTTTTACTATGGAGACTTCTCTACAGCCCCATTTGTCTAGCTTTAAATTTAATATTTAAACAGAAGAGTGCTATTTTTTTCAATGTACTTTCCCCCAAATCCATTGTGAGAAATTTAATCTCAAGTGCAACAATTCTTAGAACAGAACTTTTCCAACGTTATTGAGTCATGAGATTTATGCCACGGTAAATGTACTGACATACTTGTCAAGGGAGAAGGTGAATGACATAGGGGCATGCCAGGTTAAAAGATGAGTTTGACTCTTTCTCTTTCCTTTGTCTGCCTGATTTTCTTTTAACATTGTTCATTCACTCATAAGTATATCTGTTAGTTTGTCTGTTGCGGGATGTCCTCCCATTCCTCCAGCCTATAGCTGCTGAGATACCAGCCCATTGGGGCGTGGTCTCTCTCCCTTTAAAAAAGCGGCCACTTCCCTCTCCTCTCTCTCTTCACTTCCTGCTCTGCCAGAGATTAGACTCCCTTCCTGGTTGCATAGAGGGCTGTTGCCTGGAACAGTGATCTGTAAGTTTTTCCCCCTTTAAATAAATACCATCCTATTAATCATAATTCCAAACTGATGTGGCATTGTTTGTGACTTACGCCTTCATTTGTCCTTCCCTCTTTTACCATGTTTTTTTTTCCAGAAGAATTTTCTTGCCAGGTATGATTTTATCCCAATCTTAGACATCCTAAGTGCTAGAATTATGAGTACTTACATATTAAGTATACTTAAAAACTACCCTATTTTGTATATAGTTATAGCTGCATAAAATTACTATGATAAGCACTTACAAAATTCTCAGTAGTTTTCCAAAATGTATTAATCTATAAACATCTATGCAAAGTACATAGATATTATAATATGTTATATATGTAGTCATGGGGAAATGTTCCTTTTTCCACTATTTCATAATTGCTTCTGTGTGTGTTGCTATCAACCATGGCATGAAGTTTACACACACACTAACATTCACACACACATACATACACACACCTTGGATCATTTTTCATAATGCTTTTTACATATCTGTCTATATTTAATTATTATACCTGAAGTTGAGACACACCCAAAGTATTATCTACTTTTTTGGAATAAAATGTCATTGCACAAACAGTTTAAGGAGAAATGGTTTATTTTTGCTGACAGTTCCAGGTTATAGTCCCCTAAAACAGGTAATTCTGAGCAATGGGAGCTTGAAGCATCCGATCACATTCTATCTACAGCCAAGAAGGAGAAAATTATGAACACTTTCTGCTGGTTCGTTCCCCTTTTACATTATTCAGTAGAGGTTCCAGTAAGGGGATGCTGCTGTCCTTGTTTCTCTCCCGCAGCTAGTACAACCAATACAATCGCATACACACATGCCTAGAATCCCATCCCCCAGGTAAATCCAAATTAGATCAACTAGAAAACACCCATCAGCCTATCTAGTGAAGAACATCCAGAAATATAATATATTTCCTGAAAGTTTTGGTGTATAATGTTTGTAAGTCCATAGGCATGTATCAAGTATCTAGTGTTGAGTCCAGTGTCTGTGTTGGACATAGCATCACAGGTGATATTTGCATACGTTCTTCTACTCTTATCTTACTAAACTCTCAATCTGTCATGGTGGGGAAAGGGTGCCAGGTACAGCTGAAAGTGTCTGGTCACATGACTAACACTCTGGAAACATGGAGCTATAAATGCTAGTGCTCAACTTGCTTTCTTCAGTTGAATCTATCTCAGACTCTACCTCATTGGTGGTGTTCGTCTTCAGTTAAATCTTTTTTGGACATAATGCAACAGAAAAACCTACCTGTAGATTTCCATATGACCATGAATCCCAGCTTGGCAGTCAAAATTAACCAGTAATGACTCATTAGAAAAGTGTTGTTTCACATCTTGGGAAACAATGACTATTATGTAATTCTTCCAGATGAAATAGAATTTATCTTTTGTCCCTAATGAATAAATAGTTCTCTTTGAACGTAATGTTATTCTTCTAAACATTTATTTTCCAGCAGAATATACACTTTTGTTGATTTTATTCAATCTTATAAATCTATGTGATTTTATATCATTTATTTCACTAGATGTCAGAGGATAAACTATAGATGTACAGATGAGTTGATATTATTCATTTCAGTGAATCTTATTGAAACTATTGCTAAAGTCCCTAATTCTTTTAAATGGGATTCTGTTTTAATAGCTGTCATTGCCTTCTGAAAACTTAGCCACAATTTATGCATACATCTAAATTTTTCATGTACAATTTGATATGGATCACATAAACATATTAAGTGGATGAATATAAGGATAATTGATAAGCTTTCACTAAGTTTAGGAAGATATGCAAAATAAATATCAGAAGTGGATGAATGAGCTGGAATTTAAGAGTTTAATACTGGCATTATTACACATGCACATGAACCTGTAATTCTATAGATCGTTATAAAATATCCCCAAAGAAAAATCTGTTAATTCACATGGAATATCTTATATTTAGATGTGTCAATGAAGGAAGATTGCAAAACACTAATGGCATTGTAAAATTATAGTGCCTTCTTTCATGAAAATACATAAAACATGGTTTCTCAGCTCTCCAATTAACATTCAAAAAGGTATATACTTTTATCAATACTAGAAATTGCTTTCTTTCTGGGGCATAGAATTACTAACAGAAATAAATAAATAGTTCTGTTATGAATCAATGTTAGTGACGTTCTCTGATCCCAAAGGATATACATTTTTCAAAACACTGCCAGCAAGCCTGGAGAGATGGCTCCCTCTTCTGGCATACACTGGCACTTGCACATGTGTATGCATGTATAACAACAGATACACACATACACATAATTTAGAAAATAAATTAACATCTAGGAAAAAGGACAAATAACATAAGTGTCCCTTAAAATAGAAATATTCTCTCATAATAGAGACTTTCAAAATACCACAAATATATTTCTATAATAATGATCATGAGAGAAAAACTAGTCAAATTTTTTTTCTTCTAAATGCTTAAAATGCTTAAAAGGTAGGTCATGAAACCAGGAGAAGGATATGCCATTGACTTCTGTTAGTAACCGCGAATGTGTTTGTATTTTGAAAACTTCCACAGCTTTGTGAGTTACTAGATCAAGACAGTTTCTACAGTGAATGAGGCAAAAGCAAACAGAAAGTAGAAGTTTATTTTTACTTAGAGAATAGAGGAAAACATAGAAGTATGTTTAGGAAATGAGGATCATACTTGGTTATTTTTTATAGGTATCCTCAGAATTCCTATAACTTCTACCCAGTAAAAAACAAACAAGTTTGCTAATGAAAAACCCATCTCATCTAGATTTTCTCTGAGAGACTGATGGTGGTCCAATTCTTTCATGGTCTCAGCCAATAACTGTCAATATACTCAGTACAAAGCTGAGTAAATACAACAGCTCCAGCTAGCATGGAAACATGACCTCTGTGGAATGTCCAACGACACTGCAGCTTCAGAAAGTTGACACAGGGAAATCCTATGGACCTGTGCTGAATGTTTAAAATAAGACCAGGTACAAACAACCCTTGGTTTTGAAATGGGAGCTGTCCAACAATTAAATATAAACTTGGGGTCTAGAAGCTGAGAAGAAATTTAGGTTAAGCAGTAAATATTTGTAAGTTACAGTCATTTGGAAAATTGCAAATATGAAAATAAGTTAGATCATTCATGAATGACATATATATAATGAAAAAGAAAAGTGGCCATAAATAAATCCCATGCTAATATTCAATATTTGGTCGAAGTGCACAAAGGAAATATGGAAAAAAGAATGAAAAAGAACATAGTTGGCTAGAGACTTGCAAGAAATAGCACAAGGTTCTTAAAGTGCAGGGCTGTAGTTTATCTACACTACAAGTGCCCATCAGGATCTATAAGTGCCAAGTCCTTGGTGCTCTGCAGAAAATACATGCTTTTTGATATAACCTTTGGGGGAGGCAGTTTATTCATTCTCCATAATCTATCCCTAGATCACCTCAGAATAGCTGAGGTTGCAAATAAAAAGCACTTTATTTAGTCTGCTTGGAATAGTTTCATTGAAATACCTTTGGTAAGAGTCGTTGTGGGAGGCTATTACATGCCGCTTTATTAAACTTGCTCTCTACCTTCTGTGAAGTTGGAGTGTTAAAAATTACACATTTCCTGGGAAGACCAATACACTAAATGAGTCCTAGGTCACTGTAAAGGAAGCTATAGTGCTATACTGCCATAAATTTCCTATCCCTTTGTGGTGTTAGCATTCATTTACCTAAACAAAATTTCATCTTGATGATACACATAAGAGACCAATTAACAATCCACCTCAGCTATAGAGTAATGTCTCGCCAATCTCATATTTAGCCTTACTAGTTTCCATTTACCCTTTTACTCATTTTTAAAACGAGCTCTGGAAGATTGATTCAACAAACTGTTCCTCATTTACTTTGGCAATCTTTTGTGGAATGTTTCTAATAATTCCCAATTCACCTGGATCAATGAGAGCCACTAGCCATACTGTGAAATATTTTTCACATGCTGTGATCAGTTGAACATTATTGCCACTGCAGTGTTAGACACCGGTTTTGGACTACATGGTATGCTATTCTGTTTTAGAATTACTCAAAGTTCAATTGCTGTGGGCCAGAGTAACCAATTTTGCTTTACCATGGCTAATATCCTCTGAGTTTGCTCATATTCTACCTCATGCTTTCTAATTCTCATGAGTCAGAGTCTAGAGTTGATCAACTCCATAAATGGACACCATTTCCTTGCCTTAAGTTTATGACAGTCTTCAAACTGAAGCGTTCATCAAGATGGCTGGGGAATGAGTAAGTACCCTTTTATTCTTAATCCTTATTTTATCATATAATGCCATTGTCATTAAATTACCTGGTTTTGTAGTTTATGTATAATCTGCATTTCCCTTTCTGACAAAAAAAAAGTCCATCTTCTATCTTCAGTTCCGTTGTTTAGTTGCAATATTTTATTCATTACTTTGATCCACTTCATTTTATTTTAGGCATAAATATATTGACACAAATGGTTAATGAAAACTAAAGATCAGGTATATATGATATAGAAGATATAGTTTCAATAAGAAGTACTCTTTGCTCTTCCCCAAATCCCAAAGGTAAAGCCATGTGATTTTCAACAACTATATAATTCTCCAGTTACAGAATTCATTAATTTTGTTTCTAGCATGTTTTTATTAGCTTTCTACTTTGCTCTTAACTTTTTCTTAATATATTTACCTACCTCTATGTAATATGAAATTATACATTTCAGAATATTTTTTGTTGCTGAAGTATTAACATATTTATCTTCATTATCTTTTAATTTAAAAAGCACATAATTTTGTTAGCATCCAGGCATTTATATGTGTTGGTACAGAGCTTCCTATTTATCAAAATATGAAAATTTTTAGTGGTATAGGCCAATATCTTGAAGTACAGAATGGAGAAAGTCATAAAACTTCCACTTTAAAGCTGCTTCATCTGCTGTTACTTATCATGATTTAACAGCAAAAACAAAATAATGTTCATTTAGCAGGTTTAACCATAGCCTCTAATCAACACTGTCTTTTGAAATTCACAAGTTTATTTTTCACCTTCAATTATAACCAAGTTTGGTACGTGTGACCAGAAGCATATGAGAAGTGTAAAGATGTAAGTTTTCAAATGAACACGCAGCAAGCAAATCTCGGCTCTCCTTTGCAATAAAGAACAAAATGAAATATTAAGTAGCTGACAAAATCAACTGTGTTGGAAAGTTGGAAACAGTAAAAAGTTTCAGCAAAGATGTGACTATTAGTTCACAAAGAAAAAAAATGAAAGCAAAATATAACAATTAGTAAGATTCACATTCTAAGAGTGGGATCCAGATCCAAGGTGCAGGGTAGAGCACAAGAAACCATGTTTGCAAATTATTTTTCACATCTGTTCTAATAATTATAGACCTTTTGGAAGCTATGATATACGAAGTTAATTTCTTCTCCTATCATGTTTAATTAGGCATTTATTGCAAAGACTAAAGATCAACAAAATACCCTGACCATTCTCTGTCAAAAAAATTACAGTTGAAACAAACACTGTATTGCATGTAGAATGGGTGGAAAACACAGGGAGTTTAGATTACTAACACAGTCAAAATTACTTATGTATGAGGAAAGTCTTGGATAGAAACAATGCTTAGGCTCTGGGCAAAAGAAATGTACAGAAACTGACAAGAGAGTTTAGCATTGCATTTGCTGCTCTCTAGATTTAATAAAAATCTGAAGATGTCCTGAATGTGTCCTGTTCCCACCAAGTCACTGTTGTTGTCGGTTCCGTTTAGCTTTTGAAATTCAGACATCTCTGTCAAGATACAACATGGGCACAGAAACAGGCAGAGAAATTTTAGAAGCCATGCACATGAATGGAATTTGCCACCTTCCAATTTAGTGTATATCCCAGTGTTAGTCAAACTAAGGGATAAAATATAAGGTAAAATGCCACATATTAAAATTCTCATGGATGATACAGCAGTCATATGTAACCTAAGGTATAATATATGATCATGACCATTGATGTTAACACAAAGAATAATTGGCTAACCATAAGAACAAAGCTGTTTTCTGACGTCTACTCTCTATGGGATAGCATAATACATATACACAGAATATGAATAGAGGAAAGATAGTACATTGCGGATGTGACTAATAAACCTTGCGTCAACCTTTACTGACTTATTATTCTGAACACATTTTCCCCCAAGCACTGCAATGCTTACTTTTCACATATAAAGACCGAAATGTCTGTGTTGTCGCCAGTCTCTACCTCTGTCTCATTACTCACCCTAGAATAAGAACTGCAGTGTATGAAGGCAGCCTTGTGAAAAAGGTTGATGATAGAAAACTGAGACATTAGCCACCAGCCAACGTGAACCACTAGAGAATAAGACAAGGGATGTGGCAGTCCTAGTTGAATGATTGTTTGCCACCTTCTGGGTACTCGGAGTCAGAAACACTGCAGGTAGACACTGTGTTTCATAGCAAACGATTTTACACGCATAAATTTTAATTTACTCATTATTTAAAATTAAACCCTTGAACACAGGAAAACAATCCTTTGTTTCAAAACCTAAACTACTTACTTAAAACTGCTAAAAGGTCATAATAGTCATTGTCTTTGAATTTCATAAAAGAAAATGAATGCTTTCATGTATTTCTTTCCTATTGTTTCCCTAAGTAGAAAAAGATTGAATAGTTGCATTATACATGACTCAAATCTTAATTAAAGAATCCTAACCCCCATTCTTACTGTTAACTGAATTGTAAAAAAATTCTACTAGAAACTCTAGCAAGTATTTGTTTGATAAAAATATCTGTTAAACATGTAATCACACACAAACACACATATACACACTGCACAATATTCACCGATATATACTTTAAATTTTTAAATATCAAAAGAATTTCACAGAAATAACATAAAGATTCAATTCAATTCAACATAAGATTTCAATTTCCATGAACGTTTTTATTTTCTGCAGTGCTTGATTTCAAACCAGTATCCACTGTGTGCTACACAATCATCAGCAAAGGAAAAGCACCTATTAAGTAACAATTTTCAGTGAGATTGAAATATTCCATCCGGCTGGAAGGTTAACTACTCACAATAGCTTTAACAAGCACCTAAAATTTTCCATAGGGCACCCCTCCAACAGGAATCAATAAAAGATGAGAGTTACAATCAGATAGGAGGGAGCTAAGCTGCAGAGAAGATTCTCAAATGAGCCTAACTCTAAAGACCAGCTGCTGGGAAGACACAGAAACCACCCATGCTGCCCGGAAGAGGTTTATACCAGAGTTTCTACTTTTCAAGGACACCCCCCAACCTGTTGACATTCATGTAGGCTGTGCAGTGATCTTCAGATTTCCCAGTTTGGTAAACGGTCACCCATGCTGGGGCAGGTTTTAGTGAGGTAGCTGTTTGAGTCATTTCTGCTTCTATAAATAAGCCCTCACCCCTCTTCCTGCTAGTAACTCTAATAAGACACACTGGTTCAACACACGGAACTTCGACAGCATCTGTTGTTTGGTCTGTCTTGAGCTCATTCTCTGGGTTGAGTAGAAGTATGTGGCATTTCCCCAGGGGAAATTTTGTCACAGAACAGTACCAAAGACATACCACAGAAATTCTGATGATCCTTTGTAGTTTGTGCAAGGTGTTAATTTATACAGAATCAAGCAATAAATTCATACAAATATTCTACTAAATAGCTGCAAAGGTGAGCAATAAAGTGAAGGCTATTAATATAACACTCTAAAAGAAATGAAAGTATCACAGAAAAGAACAACTTACAAGAACACTAACTGCATTTCAATATGATATAATTTGCATAAAGTATCATGTAGTTAAATTTCTTAAACAATACTCGGGTCAATGTGCAAGAAAGATTATGAAACTCCAAGTTATAATTAATCTCTCTAGGATGCTGTTAATAAAATAATTGCTACACTTTATATCTAAAAATATAAACACCATACTAAACTTTCTTCAACTTTTAATGTATAATTAGCCTGTATCATTTGTGAAAGTTTTACACTAACTCACTTTTAATTGGTTACAAGTACACAGAAGCCAAAATTGCTTTAAGAGAGGAAAGGTACTTTTAAGAGTACAACTGATGTCGATAGTGCTTGAGTGTGATAATGGTTCTCTTGAAATGTGAACAATGATTAGGCATTTAAGATACTGTTGGACATGTACATGGTAAGTAGTCTCCAAGAGACAGGAAGATTTACTCAATGTTTTGCTTCTCAATAGAGAACCTTTATTCAAGTCAGTAAATGCAACCTATAAAGGCACTAAAATTCTTCTGGGTCAAAGTTGTTTTTATTTTTTTAGTTTATTGATTTATTTTGGATGACTCTAGAGAGAATAGAAGAGGAAGCTAAACAAATGAAGTAATTTTCCACTCTGAGAAACTCTGGCTTCCAATCATTGGCATTGCTTTTTATTTTTTTTATTGAAAATATTCATTTCTTAAAATGTATTCTGATTATTGCTCCTCTTTCTGAATTCCTCCCTGATCCACTCTAATCCAACCAAATCAAAAGCTTCTTTCTCTCATTAGAATATAAGTAGGCATCTAAAATAATAATAGTAAATGAATTAATAATGGTACTACTACTACTAATAGCAATGATAATAATAAAAGTATTAATAATAATGATGATGAAGGCAACCTACCCAGAATAGAACAAAACAACCAAACAGGAGAAAACAGCTAAAAGAAAAGCTCAAGAAGTACATATAGATACAGGGGTACACGCAAAATCAAAAAAAAAAACCCCACAAAACCTGAAGCTATAATGTATACTAAAAGGATCTGTAAGGTTAACATAAACAAATGGATGAACAAACAAACATAAAAGCTCTGCCACATAGAACCCTCAAAACTTCCATCAGATTTGTTTTGTAGTGGTCATATACTTCTGTGCATGGGGTCTTCCCTTAAAAGTGGTTTGTGTATCTAGGTTTTGAGGAAAACTAACTTTTCATTTATGAGCAGGTATTAATTGGAGATAACTTTTAGTTTAGGATTGGGGACTTGTTTCCACTTACTCTCTTGTCGGACTTCATCTGGTGCAGACTCTGCGGCCCTGTGCATGCTGCCACAGTCTTGGTTAGTTCAGATGTGCATCCATCTTGGAAATGAAATGGAGAGACTTTAGGTTTCAAAACCCATGCCGTTCTCACTTCTCTCTGCCTCGTGCCTGTGGGTTGGATGGATGCTCATAGCCAATGCTTGATGAACCTCATCTGCCTTTATCTCTTTTGAAGAGGATTAATATTTATCACATACTTTTCCTGTTTAAGAGTTAATCATTACTAAAACATATAAACCAACAGTCAGAAGATCCAGTGGACAATTCTGGGGATACTGAGTAAATCTTTATCTTCATTCAATTCAGAAATCAAGCTGTGATTGCAAAAACACAGCCAAACTTGTATGCTATGTTGTGATATATTTTGATACATATCAAAATATATTTTGTAAAAAGGAACTATTAGCTTCCCAGTTATGTAAATACTAAGATTATGCCTATGTGTAAGGTAGATGATCAGTCTTATGAAATTTTAATATTAAGTTATTTGTTGTCATATTGCCTGTAGTAACATTATTTGCTCACAATAGCTGCATTATTATTTACATTGATTTAATTTGCAAAATGGTAATTTTGTTTTGAAGTCTCACCTTGGAAAAGTAATTTCTATAATAAGTAATTATACAATTATATACTCATTATATTTTGGGGCCATTATAATTGTATGTTGTTACAAATCATCTGTTTTATTCTCTCACTGTTTCATGTGGCATATTAATATCCTACAGTATGTCTGAATTGCATCTTCATTCTAAATTTTAATGTTTATTATCATTACTGTATAATAAATTCTTTGTTATATCTTTAAAGAAACAGCTAGGGTGATCATTCAAAGCTATTAGAAAAGTGATTTATATTAATATTTAATTTGCATATGTAAAACATTAATTGTAACATATTCAAATTATATAATAGAGTGATATGTCTACATCAAACTGAGAAACAAATTCCTTTATATTGTTTTAGAATTATTTTAACACATCATGATTTAGATTAAATATCCATCCTACCATAATAAATCTGTGATATTTCAATAACTTGATATTTTATATTAAATTCTCTCTTAATTTATTTACTTATTTTTATTAGTGACTTTTGTTACAAGAATAATACATCATGACAAAATTTACTTATGAAGAGTTTACTTTTCAAATATTCCATAACTGCCCCAAATAGTGTACCAAATCTTGCAATGTGGGACCCTATGGGAGATATTTTTCATTCAAAGTATTATTGAAAATAGATCTTTTAGTATATAGGATATTCAGATTACTGTTTCTTCGCTCCATTTTCCAAGATTGTGTCCCTCTCCCCTCCCTTCAAAATCCCTACAATTTCTTTTCCTCTCTCATTAGGAAACAAACAGAAAAAAATAGATTAAAATAACAATAAAAATGTACAAAAAGCAAACCAAAATGAGACAGAAAGCAAACAGAAGGAAAGGAGTCGAAGGAAAAGCTCAAGAAATGCATGTTGACACAGATACAAATAGTTAACACACAGAGACAACCCATAAAAATACAAAACCTTAAATCATAATATGTATGCCAGGTATAAATAAGGTAAAACATTCACAACAAACAGTGCAATAAATGACCTCATAATTCTTCCATAAACGCAGTGATTAGATTGGGATATATTGCATGATTTGCTTGGAGACATTTAATGTTTTTTCTTTTGTTTTGCAGATTATGTGAGCCAGTAACATTAATACAATTGAAACTACAGTAAAGCATTTACAACATACTTCCATTATTCTTCAGTCAAAAATTCCCATCTATTTGTATAACCCAGAATAAGAGTGGCAAAAATTAAGTGAAAATTTTTGTCATAAAAATGACTTGGAAATCTTAAAGATATCAGAATTTTGAATAGTGAATTAAATAGAAATATGAGCATAATGCATAGATAACATATGTAAAATGAAAACAGAGAGATAATGAATAAATATTTCAAATTAATTCAGAAAATCACATTTTCTTTGCTTCACACTAATGCATTTTAAATGACTTTAATTGAGCATTAAATTACTAAGATGGTTACCAAACATTTATAAATTATGAGAATGAAATTTGAAAGTAAGCTATATATTAGCTTGCCTTATACCAATTTTATATTAAGTCCTCATGAGTAAGGTATGACTCAAATAGTCTCTGTCACTCACAAACTCAGTCAGACAACCAATATTTTTTTCTGAGCACATTGCTTCTTACTTTTCTTGACTACATCAGGAATCGGAGTAACTTTTGAATTTTGAATGTTTTACCTCACGTATTTATAGTAAAATGTCCTAAATAAATGCCTATAGTAATGGTCTATAAATGAATCATTTTCAAAGACAAAAAGCCAAATTAAAAACAATGGAACCCTAGCAGTCATCATCAGAATGAATAGTCTAGAAAACTGGCATAGAACAAAACATAACTAGAAAAAAAATCAATTAATTGATATTGTGCTATACTTATAGATTGATGCCCTGACCAACCATCATCAGAGAGGCAGCAGGTAGGGGGAAGTGCAAAGAACCACAGGCAGAAATTATGCAGAAAGAGGATATAATTTGGAGGTTACTGTTAGTGGAGGAAGGAGAGGAAAGATTCTAGGAATCTAAGAGATGGAGGATGGAGGGACTCTACTCAGAGTCTGGTAAACATAGCTCTGTCAGGCCTTCCTTCCACTTCTCCCCCATTGACTCTACTTTGCTAAAAATGTTCACTCCCTTATTCTGTCACTTCCTTTTTGCAAGACTGATATCCAAGATCCAGTAATCAAAATACTGAAGTCCAGCAGTCAGAAGTAATTTTTCTCACCCAAGTAACATGCCCAAATAAACTTGCACCCATCATCCTACCATTGGTTTCCCTTTATTTTTTTTTTTTTTGGCAATTATTTTTTTTTATTGAGAAAATGAGAAAAAAAAAGAACAAGTTTCCACCTCCTCCCAGCCTCCCATTTCCCTCCCCCTCCTCCCACCCTTCTCCCCCTCCTCCCACCCTTTTCCCCCTCCCCCCACTCCTTTCCCCCTCCCTCTCCAGTCCAAAGAGCTGTCAGGGTTCCCTGCCCTGTGGTAAGTCCTAGGTCCTCCCCCCTCCGTCCATATCTAGGAAGGTGAACATCCAAACTGGGTAGGCTCCCACAAAGCCAGCACATTACGTAGGATCAAAACCCCTTGCCATTGTCCTTGGCGTCTCATCAGCTCTCATTGTTCGCCATGTTCATAGAGTCCAGTTTTATCCCATGCTTTTTCAGTCACAGTCCAGCTGGCCTTGGTGAGCTCCCAATACATCAGCTCCGCTGTCTCAGTGGGTGGGTGCACCCCTCGTGGTCCCGACTTCTTTGCTCTTGTTCTCCCTCCTTCTGCTCCTCATTGGGACCTTGGGAGCTCAGTCCAGTGCTCCAGTGTGGGTCTCTGTCTCTATCTCCATCCATCACCAGATGAAGGTTCTCACTCAGAATAGTGTTTTCTATTTCCATCCATTTGCATGCAAAATTCGAGAAGTCATTGTTTTTTACCGCAGCATAGTACTCTAATGTGTATATATTCCATACTTTCTTCATCCATTCTTCCATTGAAGGGCATCTAGGTTGTTTCCAGGTTCTGGCTATTACAAATAATACTGCTATGAATAGAAGAGAAAGTGGGAAGTACCCTACATCAGATGGGCACAGGAGATCGCTTCCTATGTGTAACCCCAACAGCTCAGACATTAAGGGCAACATTGAATAAATGGGACCTACTAAAACTGAGAAGCTTCTGTAAAGCAAAGGACACTGTCACCAAGACAAAAAGGCAACCTACTGACTGGGAGAACATCTTCACCAACCCCACAACAGACAAAGGTCTGATCTCCAAAATATATAGAAAACTCAGGAAACTAGACTTTAAAATGCTAATTAACCCAATTAAAAAATGGAGCACTGATCTGAACAGAGAATTCTCAGCAGAGGAAGTTCAAATGGCCAAAAGACACTTAAGGTCATGCTCAACCTTCTTAGCGATCAGGGAAATGCAAATCAAAACAACTTTGAGATATCATCTTACACCTGTCAGAATGGCTAAAATAAAAAACTCCAATGATAGCCTTTGCTGGAGAGGCTGTGGAGGACGGGGTACCCTCATCCATTGCTGGTGGGAATGTAAACTTGTGCAACCACTTTGGAAATCAGTGTTTCGGTTTCTCAGGAAATTTGGGATCAACCTACCCCTGGACCCAGCAATACCACTCCTGGGAATATACCCAAGAGATGCCCTATCATATGACAAGAGCATTTGTTCAACTATGTTCATGGTTTCCCTTTATAAACAGCCATTTGCTCATGGGCCATGTCTGTCCTCTTTCTATCCAGAGGCAGACTTTTGTTACCTTGGAAAATATTCCTTTCCCCTTCCCTTCCATCTCTCCTGTATCCCTTCTCCTCATCCTCTATTTCCTATCTTTGTCTCTTATTCCCTGTCCTTTGTCCCTCTTGGGCTAATAAATCTCTCCTATGTGATGAACTTGGTCTTGGGGTGTCTTGTTCCTACAGAGGATACCAGGAGAACAGGATCCACCAGATCATCTAAGTAGAAATCACATGAGCTCACAGAGACTGCATCAGCAAGTACTGGGCTTGTCTGTACAAGGTCCTCTGTGTGTATGCTTTGACTGTTAGCTTGGTGTTTTTGTGAGACTCCTAACATTGGGAGTCTGTGTGTCTTTGACTCTTTTCCTATTTGTGGGGCTCTTTCCTCTTGTTAGGTTGCTTTGTTCACCCTCAATATGAGGGATTTTGCCTTATCACATTGTATTATGTTTTGTTACTTTGGCTGTTTTTTCTTGGAAGCCTGTTTTTTTTTTTTGTTTGTTTGTTTTTGAAGGAGGGGATGGCTAGATCCTGTGGAAACGGGAAGTGGAGAGTGGTGGGGAAGAAGTGGAGAAGAGGAAATAAGTGGTCAGAATCAGAATATGTATGAGAGAAGATGAGCGAAGACTCTATTTTTAATAAGAAAAAAGAAGAATGTTTTATACTTGAAGATCCTTCGAAATTTGTTCATGTATCTTTCCTCCCACTTTTATTTTGGAGTTAAAATTCACTGTGCTTATGTCTCATAAATTTCTTTAAGAATTACTCTCTGTGGTTCTCTGATAACATACACACATACTATCAACAGCTTTTCTGATGGGCCTTTCTGCCCTTGAAGAGAGATTAGGAAGCTACAAATGAGAAATAATTCCTACTTCAGAAGAATGGACTTTCCCCTTCTCTCTGTCTCTCGCTCTCTCTCTTCTTCCCCCTTCTCTACTTCCTTCTTCTTCTACCCTTTGTGGGTTAGTGTATTTATATAGAAATAAAAGCTGTATGTACATATTATTATGCACACAAATTTACTGTATTTCTAGTTACCTCTCTTTTTTATAGTTATAATATACAACTAGGAAAAGTTAAGTAACTGACATTTAATCTTTTACCTAAAGACACATAAGGTCACCAGTAATTTTAATTCGCCCAGAGGGTCAGTTATTCCAAGGTCCCAAAGAGGCACTATCTGAAAAAGACGTGTGCGGGAGGGAAAAACGGTGACCAATCAAAGCCAGACAAGATTCTGTTCTCAATTTGTCAAGGTCTCATTTTATTAGTGAAATGGTTGTGGCTTATATAGCTCTTGAATGAGGAATTTGGCTTGGGATGGGGACAGGGGCTTCGTAAGGGCAGGAAGGGATCTTGCCAGGGAAGCAAAGGTCACACCTAGCATTCTCTGTGCAAGCAGAATCGTTCCTTTTGTAATTCCAACCACAAACAATTCTCTAGATAGTTTGGTGTGGGGCGGGTTCTGCTAACAAATAGTTCTCAAGATAGTCGGGTGTGGGGCTCCCCACAAACATCCTTAGGACAATAGTCCCTGCTATAATCTTTGGAAAAATTGCTCCTGACAAGTACTCATGTAAAAGTTTCTATTTTACAAGTATCTAGCGATAATATTAAAAATGTATTTGTGAGCCAGGCATATGCCTTTAATCCCAGCCCTCAGGAGGAAGAGGCAGGTGGATCTCTGTGAGTTCGAGGCCAGTCTGGTTTACAAGAGCTAGTTCCAGGACAAACTCCAAAACTGCAAAAAAAAAAAAAAAAAAAAAAAAAACTGCAAAAAAAAAACCCTGTCTCAAAGAAACAAAAAAATGTATTTGCAAAACATGCAGCATCAGATAGCAATTTACCATTTGATATATTGTCATAATATATGAATGTAATAAGACTATTTAAAAATTTCTGGGAGACATAAAACACAAAACCAAAATTAACACAATTAACATTTCACTTTCCCTAATGTATTTCAGATATATGGTATGGCTTCATTCTTTCAAAGTAGAAGGAACATTTTTAATGATTGGAAGTGAAACCCCAAAGAAAGCCCTGGATAAATCCAGGTCCTCTTCACCCCCAGCAGGAAGAAAACAGCCAAAAATCCAAGCAGGAAGAGAAAATCAAAAATCTAGGATTAGCCGGTTAGTGACTGTGTTTCAGGAACTAGCGGAAGATAAAGTTAGGTTGTAATCTTGAGAATAATCTTGAGAAACAAGGAGTTTCCCCCTTTTGATCGTCATCGTAAGGTGTTTTAAGAACTAGCCAGCTGGCCTGGGTCTGAAAAAACATGGGACAAATCCGGACTAGCTGAACATAGAGGACAAGGAGGAATACTGAGAACTCAAGAACAATCGCAGTGGGTTTTTGATCCTACTGCACGTACTGGCTTTGGGGGAGCCTAGGCAGTCTGGATGCTCACCTTAGGAGACCTGGATAGAGGTGGGCGGTCCTTGGGCTTCCCACAGGTCAGGGAACCCTTATTGCTCTTAGAGCAGATGAGGGAGGGTGACTTGATTGGGGGAGGGGGAGGGAAATGGGAGGCGGTTGCGGGGAGGAGGCAGAAATCCTTAATAAATAAATAAATTAAAAAAAAAAGAACTAGCTGATTATGACCTTGGGAATGGTCCTGAGAGGGGTGGGGGTTGCCCCCTTGTAATCTTCACTGGTATTTTCGGAATTTTCTGTGACACACTCCCTGCCAATTCCGGATCACTGGGCTGTGGTTTCTCCCCTTAAAAATCACTTCTCCTGGTCACTTGGGGTCAAACTCTCTCCCTGCGTGGGTTATGAGTCTCGGCCCCAGTGCACTGGTTCCTGTCTCATCTCATCATTAAAGCCTCGTGTGATTGCAGCAAGGACGGTCTCTCGTGAGTTACTGGGGGGGTCGTGTTATCCCGAGACTTGAGTGAGAGTCTCTCCAGCACTGGAGGTCTTTCAGAGGTATATGTAATGTTAAATCATTACAGGTTAACTTAAGACATGTACAGATGCATTTATAAGTTGCTATTTTCTGTATTGCCTTCTCTCGTCATTCCTCTCACCTCTGTTGACCACTTTCATCACCCACCACCACCGAGTGGTCCTCTTCTACCATCATTGCTAAAAATAATCAGGAAAGCAGATTACATTTCATAAAACTCTTTTCTCATTGTATACCAGGCAGGCTAAGGAATTATTATGCTCAATCTAGTTTATAGTTTAATAGGGAGCTTGGAATTCTTCATAGCTGTAATTTGAAAGGTATAAATTCTACTTCATTGTAATTATCTGTGTATTTCAATACAATATTTGAAATTCAATTAAAAATAAGGGATTTATTAATGCATACAGTATGAAGTTTTTAGTTAAATTTGGCATTGAATATTTCCCAGAAAGGATTAAAGCTGTCTTTAGATTATTATTAATACACACATGCTGAGTAGAGCTATTTGACTGGAATTTGATGAGTGCCATGCATCTAATTCTAAGCAAGTCAACTTAAATTCCGCCACAATTAATCCTTTTAGGTTTCTACAAAGCATGTTTTATTCATGAAGTCACACAGCATAGTATTAGTTCACAGTAATTAATAGAATATTTATAAGAATGTGGAAAAGTAGAAAAAATATAAAGTGCTTACATCCATATGTTCCTGCATGCAACAGAGGAAAAATGATTACCAGAATTATGAATCAGGGAAGCAAAAACTACATTAGGTATTTTATAGAAAGTTAAGCTGTTACCATACTCCCTGAAATAACTTAAGAATTGTACTCTATTGATGAATGGCAGTCATTCTTGAAGAGGATATCGCTGCCTTGACAAAGTTCCTATCCTCAAACCAAGTTAGCTCAGTCAATATACATCCCCTTGACAACCAATACTTGTTCTTGCTTCAAATTATTTTGTAGAAAAATTTTCCCCTTTAGCTGCATTTACTGAGAAACTGTTAGTGTATTTATTATTTTATAATGCTAAATACTGAATACAGAACTCTGTGCATACTATGCAAGTGCTCTACCATACCTTATATACCTAGCCCCCACTGATTACTTCAGTAAGGCATTTCGTTGATGGTACTATAAAACTACTTAATCATAATATAATCTCCAAGAATTTTTGCCTTCTCTCTTCAGTCATAGAAAATAATTAATATTTTATGTAGAAAAATAAGCCAATAAAGCAATGGATAAAAGCTGATTACTTATATTTTATATTACTGAACTAATTTTGTTTGTTTGTGGAGAAGATACAGAAAACATATAAATGCTTAAAGAATAAAATCTACTATAATTTTATGACCAGGAACTGCTCGGGTTAATATATGTTCAATATAATTCTTTTACTCATGCTTACATTAGAGATAACAGCAAATATTTATTATAAACAAATCCTAAGTAAATAGTACTCACAATAAGACTTATTGCAAGTAAGATTGCTAAATCCTTGTATTTTTGACTGTAATGAAAATTAAGAAACCAGGAATTGAAAAAAGGAAGGAAGGAAGAATAAATTAGAATAAAGAATCAAATAGGAAGGAAACAAAGTTTAGAGTGCTAGATGAAGTAGACAGGCAGAGAGGGATAGAGAGAAAAGAGGAAAAGGTGTGAGGGAGAAAAAAATTGTACATAGCCTGTTAGCAGACATGGGTATGCAGTGTAAAGTTCTATGAAAGTTCATTCATTCTAAAAAGCTTGCTAAATGATGAGAATTATATCTCTATCTAAATCTTCTCTGTGTAATAGCATACAAACTCTGGTCCCTGCTTGTTTCTTTATATATTATAGAGACAGACCATGTTTCTTTGGTTGAACAATATTGACAGAGCTCAATACTAGAATACAATAAGATAAAATGGAAGATTCTCTCTCTCTCTTTGTGTGTGTGTGTCTCATATACACACACACAATCACATAATTCCAATGGTATCTCATATTTATACTAATGAAGCTCAGTAGTTCTTGCAAAACGTTTGTTCTTTGTATGGTGCAGTGATATCAGTATTTCTTTCAGGCACTTAGAAATTTCTAAATTGTTTTACAAAAAGAGATAATATTCTTTTCATAAATTGTTCAGGATCCAATGTGTTTATGTAGAAAAAGACAGAGAGGCTAAACAGAGGGAGAATAAGTAAATATCTACAAAATAAGTGTAAAATATAAAACTGATTAAGATTTTAAAATAACATTATTTTATGTAATAAAACATAAAAATATCATTTAGTAAAATATGGAAAAAATAACCAAATATGAAGATTGTATGGCTTCTCAATGTCCGTTCCAAAATTCATGTTTAAATTTTTACTTTTTATCTTTTTTTTTTTTTTTTTTTTTGCTTAGAGTAGAGAATTACTCTAACTAATGTACTTGAGAGCAAGATCTTGATCTTTGTAAGGGAATACAGGTTAGAAATGACTAAAATTTGAATGCCAACCCACTGTCACATGACCATTCTGGAGAAGGTAGAAAATTGGCTTGCTACAATTCCTTGCTCAGAGTGAGATTCTACAGAGAGATTTCACCAGAAGGACAGAATTCCTGGGGACTGCAGAGATGGCTCAGCAGCAAAGCTTCATCTGCTAGTATTTCAGAATACTTGAGATTCATTCATGGTACCAATATCAGGCTTTATTGTTGCTATTTACATTGGCTAAGTTTATGATATATTTTTTCTTTTTATTTGAAGATTATAATTCAATAAAAACAATTATCCAATGCCTTTACTTTTTCTAAATATTTCTATATGCCCCTCTTCACGATCTTTCATATTTATGGTCTCTTTTTGTTCAATAATTGAAATTGCATGTATGTAAGTATTTGTCTACTTATATATATTTCCAAATATAAATGTTGTAGCTCTTATAATGGACCTGTATCTGTTTTCAGGACTGTTCGGCACTGGCCAGTCAATTAATGAGTTATTCTTTAAGGAATACAACCTTTCTCACTCCCAGCTTTTCTCAGTTACTGATAGTTCTTTGTATAACGTTGTCTTATGGACTCTTCTCTCTTCACTTTTTCAATGGAATCATCCTTGTTCTCCTTATGTTTAGGTAATTATGCTAATAAATTTTTATGTATGTATTTTCTGTTATTAGCTGACACAATCTCAGCAAACTCTGTGACACTCTGCTACTTTCATACTTCCCATGTCCTTTTCTGCAATGTTCTCTGAGCCTGACGTGCAAAAGGGTTTTTCTATTTATCAGGGGACTCAGTTCTACAGTCCTGCATATTGATTGGTGGTGACTTTCTGAAGTGGTCTCCTTCTGTTGCAAAGAAAGTCACCTGTAAGTTCAGCTACAGAAAATTCAATTCCCTCTTTTGACCTATGAGGATACTCTAACTGAGATACACATACATACACAGACACACACACACACACACACACACACACAAACAAACAAGCAAGCACACAAACATAGAGGAGGGACCTAAAAAATAATAATCTTAATGTTCATAAAAAGTGAGAGAACTTCCAAAGTAATGTTGAAATATTTTGAAATTCAGAGCACTCAACATAGGAAATAAATAAATATATTTCCCCTATCAATTGTTGTGTATATAGTATTCACTTATAGAAATCCAAGAATGAACTGAGAGAGAGGAGGGGAAAGCTAATCATCTACATCCTGTATAGTCTGTAGATTATAAGAGCATGTGGTAGTTTGAATGTAACTTTCCCCCATAAGCTCATAGAGAGTGGCACTATTAGGAGTTGTAGCTTTGTTTGAGAGTATGTGTCTTTTTTGGAGCAAGTGTATCTCTCTCAGCATGGGCTTTGAAGTCTCCTATATGCTCAAGTCACAACTAGTGAGCCAGACTACCTCCTGTTGCTTATGAATTAAAAATCTAGAATTATCAGCTCTTTCTCCAGCACCATGTCTGCCTTCATGCTACCATGACCCACCATTTTGATAATGGACTCAACATCTGAAATGTAAGCCACTCAATCTAATATTTTCCATTACAAGAAGTTTCCATAATCATGCTTTCTCATCACAGAACTAGAAATTCTAAGACAGAACACTTGTATATATATTTATATAGGTGTATACTTATATATGCAGATAATAGCTACTTAGATCTTGTACCATTATTTCTTTGAGAAAATCAACAAAATTAACAAATTCTTAGCAAAATTAACTCAAAAACCAAGTGGGAATACACAAATCACTAAACTTAGAGATATAAAGGATGATATTACAATAGACAATGAGGAAATGCAAAGAATCTTAAGAATATATGTTAAGACAGCATATTATATCCAACTGGAAAATCTAAAAGAATTGGATGAGTTTTTTGATAAATATAACCTAATAAAATTAAAAAGATGATATAGAAAATTGAAGAGCATTCACAATATGTACAGCAAAAAGAACAATCTTAGGCACCAGTAACAATTTAGTGTCATGGAGAAAACTACAGAAAGTAAAATTTTTTTTCTGAACCCAAGCATCTAGTCACAAAGGTTCTTCCTTGCCACAGTATAAACATTTATTCAACTATTTAAAGCTACCATCTTGGAAAAACTTTAAAACATGAGCCTTTCTAACCATGACTAAACAAGATCCAAGCTACAACAGTTTGGCATAGTTGTTCAAATGAATATTGTTTTTTTGGCAGAAAGAAACAGAACTTGCATGTATTTTTTTTCTCCAATTTGACTCTAGAATGTGTGACTATTCAAAACATAATAATACTAATATATACTGTGTGGTAATATTTTACTTGGGACCATGTCGATAAAAACAATGACCACTACAATAGAAATTTGCAATAATGGAAGGAACTTAGGGTCAGCTTCAGTTATAGTTATGGAGAAGTATAAAAATATGGTGAAGCACAATTATGTGGTATTAGTAAAAACAAAACAAAACAATGCAGTGCAAAAGTAGCAAAGAAAAACTGCAGGGTCCATAGGAATTCCAGTTCTAACCTGACAGGATGGGCATGAGCCACGAAATTCAGTGTCTGTCACTAGAGATTAGTGTAAAACAGGCAACACGACCAGGAATCAAATAGCAAATGTTGCTGAGGATACAAGCTTCTGGATAAATACACTGAGAAGAAGACTGTTACTACATTAAATTTCACCATGAAGTCACATAATGTCCCATGAACTTTTCAAATGTCTTACTGATGTTTTCCTGAGCAGATGATCTTTAGCAATGCTTTAACAAAGGTATAGTTAGTTCATTGACCATGTCCAGAGAACTCAAATTTAGAGTTTGAAATTTGCTTCAGAGACTACCAGATTAGTGATGTAGATAAAATTTCTATTGTTCTATCTCTCCCTGCTTTTTTGATTGTAAAGTCTGGGTGAATTTATAGCTACTTAGGAATTTTGGAATTACAGTATTGGAGACAGCCCTAGATTTTGAATTTGCCACATATGTAGCACTATTAATATCACAAAATTTCTCTTTTGATACTACAGACAAATTTAGATATATAATCACTCAAGGATGATAATTTCCTATTAATTATTTCACGTGAAGGTGTACAAAGGTATTCAATATAAACGAGATAAATAAACACATCACTGTATGAGTAGATATAGATATGAATATGAAAAGTTAAAATGAATGGTTGGTACATAAATTTGTCCTGTAAAGTACTTAATGACACTAAGTCCATTTTAATTGTTAACTTAAGAAAAACCATATGATAATTTTAATCAGCTCTTCAAGTCTGGATATCTCTATTCCCTTAATTTTGTGAACCAGAACTGGGTGAGATTCTGTCAACAACTTCTTTCTTTGCACATCCAGAACTTACTCAAGCACATTTCTCATTTCATGGGTCAGTTGCTTTCTTTGTTCTCATCCATGAAGGATAAACCCAATGTTTTTTATTGGATTTCTGGCAGGTAGTGAGAGACTTAACTTTATTATGGATCTTGGCTTGTCACAGATGAATTGTTTCTCTTTGATACAACTGGGCCAATCTATCTAGTGTGGAGAAATGCTCTCTCTGTGGAAGAAGAAGCTCAATTCAGAATAAAGAGATGCTTCTCTTATTTAAAATGAATGGAGACTACTCGTGGGTGACAAAGTCACTGTCACCTTAAAGTTGCTCGACAATTGTCTGTTGAATGATAGACAGTGCTGTAAAAACATAGACTATAAAAATGCACCATTGATAACTTCTTCTAGAGTACGTTTATTAAATGTGAGCAACAGAGGTTAAAACCTTAACTTTTCTCAAGTAACTAAAGAAAGAATAAAATGCATATTGTATCTTTTTTGTTGTTTGCAAAAAGAAACTTAGGTATAAATAATTTAGATGAGGCACTTAAGGTAAATTGCATGTCACGATGTTTCTTCTTTCTTTATCCTTTTAAGAAAATTTCCACTTCTTTTCATTCTTTTTACAATCCCAATTTTCAAAATCCTTCCTGTTATGGGAAATGAAGAAATCATATATCTCTCATATCCCTTGAGTTTTGTGTAATTTTTTCACCTTAAATTCAATAGTAAATAAGAATCCACTGAATAAATGACCAGATTTACAGTTAAAAATTAGGTTCCGTGCTCCCCTATCCAACCTTCCTTTATCCTGATCCTCCTGTTTCCCCAAGTCCACCCTCCTTCCCTTCTACCTTTTCTCTCCCCATCTCCCCTAACCCCCATCCCACCCCACCCCCAAGATCCCACTTTTCCCCCCGGCAATTTTCTCTACTTCCCTTATCCAAGAGGATAACTATATGTTTTTCCTTGGGTTCACCTTCTTACTTAGCTTCTTTAGATTCGCCTATTGTAGACTCCGTGAACCCTATTTATGGCTAGAAACCAATTATGAGTGAGTACATCCCATGTTCGTCTTTTTGGGCCTGGGATACCTCACTCAGGATAGTGTTTTCTATTTCCATCCATTTGCATGCAAAATTCGAGAAGTCATTGTTTTTTACCGCAGCGTAGTACTCTAGTGTGTATATATTCCATACTTTCTTCATCCATTCTTCCATTGAAGGGCATCTAGGTTGTTTCCAGGTTCTGGCTACTACAAATAATACTGCTATGAACATAGTTGAACAAATGCTTTTGACATGTGATAGAGCATCTCTTGGGTAAATTCCCAAGAGTGGTATTGCTGGGTCCAGGGGTAGGTTGATCCCGAATTTCCGGAGAAACCGAAACACTGACTTCCACAGTGGTTGCACAAGATTGCATTCCCACCAGCAATGGATGAGGGTACCCCTTCCTCCACAGCCTCTCCAGCAAAGGCTATCCTTGGTGTTTTTGACTTTAGCCAATCTTACAGGTGTAAGATGATATCTCAAAGTTGTTTTGATTTGCATTTCCCTGATCGCTAAGGAGGTTGAGCATGACCTTAAGTGTCTTTTGGCCATTTGAACTTCTTCTGTTGAGAATTCTCTGTTCAGTTCAGCGCCCCATTTTTTGATTGGGTTAATTAGCATTTTAAAGTCTAGTTTCTTGAGTTCTCTATATATTTTGGAGATCAGACCTTTGTCCCTTGCGGGGTTGGTGAAGATCTTCTCCCAGTCAGTAGGTTGCCTTTGTGTCTTAGTGACAGTGTCCTTTGCTTTACAGAAGCTTCTCAGTTTTAGTAGGTCCCATTTAGGGTGGACAGGAGACTTGACCCTAGAGGGGCTCCCAGGTGCCCAAGCTGAGGTCCCCAGTTAGTTCCCTGGGCAGCTGAGGATAGGGAACCTGAAATGACCCTACCCTAGAGCAATACTGACGAATATATTGCATATCATCCTAGAACTTGCATCTGGCGATGGATGGAGATAGAGACAGAGACCCACACTGGAGCACTGGACTGAGCTCCCAAGGTCCCAATGAGGAGCAGAAGGAGTGAGAACATGAGCAAAGATGTCGGGACCACGAGGAGTGCACCCTCCCACTGAGACAGTGGAGCTGATCTACTGGGAGCTCACCAAGGCCAGCTGGACTGTTACCAGAAAAAGCATGGGATAAAACTGGACTCTCGGAACATGGCGAACAATGAGGGCTGATGAGACGCCAAGGACAATGGCACGCGGTTTTGATCCTACGCAATGTGCTGGCTTGGTGGGAGCCTAGCCAGTCTGGATGTTCACCTTCCTAGATATGGATGGAGGGGGGAGGACCTAGGACGTACCACAGGGCAGGGAACCCTGACAGCTCTTTGGACTGGAAAGGGAGGGGGAGAGGAGTGGGGGGAAGGGGAGAGGGGTGGGAGGAGGGGGAGAAGAGTGGGAGGAGGGGGAGAAGAGTGGGAGGAGGGGGAGGGAAATGGGAGGCTGGTGGGAGGAGGTGAAAATTTGTTTTTGTTTTTTCTTTTCTTTATCCTCTTTTTATCAATAAAAAAAAAAGAAAAAAAAAGAAAAAAAAAATTAGGGAAAGAGCTGGAAGGTAGTGGTGCATTCCTTTTCTCCCAGCACTCAGGAGGCAGAGGCAGGCGGATCTCTGTGGGTTTGAGGCCAGCCTGGTCTACAAGAGCCAGTTCCAGAACAGGCCCCGAAGATACAGGGAAATCTTGTGTCAATAAACCAAAAAAAATAAAGAAAGAAAATTAGGAAAATTCCTGTGAAATATGGTATTTAACATATGTATAGAGAAATTTATATTGTCACTACACTTACCTATATTAAAATTTTAAAAATTGTATTTCTTTCAGAAACTAGATGTCAGTTTTCTAAATAATTAAGTGTGTTTGAGAAAAATCAGCATGCACATGTGAATGCTTCATATATAAGCATTTCATAAATATTAATTTGCAGAAATTTGTGTTTGGATAAAGTTCAGTATCAGTAGAATATTTTACCATAAAGATGTAAATAAAAGATGCATTGATATTGATAAATATAGTCTGTGTTATTCTTATATAAATAACTTGCGGTTATTTGTCCAGCACAATACACAAATTATGTTTTTAAAAATTATTTGAAAACTAAAACAGACATAACAAAGTTGGGAAAATATTGAAAAAGCATCATAAACGCAAATATACCCACATTTTAGAGATTAACATGAAATTCCATATTTAAAATTTATGAAGAAACTTCTTATTCATATATAAGATTTAGTGGGTTGAGACATATAGAGAAATTAAGTGGCAGAATATAAAGTAAATGTTTGATATCTTCTTTAATAAATTTATTTAATAGTATTTTAGTCTTTTCAGAAAGAAGAGGCATCTCATAATGCTATCACAATAATAGTATAGGCTTGTTTATGAAATATGACACTGGTTTAATAAATTTAACCAATAATTTTTGAGAGTATTCAATAATTATCTTTTTTCTTTGAATAGACACAATCATTAAAAAATATTTGTGAATTACAAAGTGGTATTTTAAAACTTATTTACTTTGAGCGTACATAAAATTTATATGATATTTTTCTAAAATGAAAATATATTATTAATATATCTATACTTTTAATGTAAAAATATTTTTCACATATAATAGAATAGAAAATGAATGCACAACATACCCAAACCTATGGGGCACTTCGAAAGCTGTGCTGATAGAAAAATTCATAGTACTAAGTACCTAGATAAACCAAGTGGAGAAATCTCACACTTGAAACTTAAGAGCACACCTATAAGTTCTAGAACCAAAAGAAGCAAATTCATTCAGGATAATTAGATGCTAAGAAATAATCAAATTGTTTGGTGAATC
This sequence comes from Microtus pennsylvanicus, assembly GCF_037038515.1. Classification (NCBI taxonomy): domain Eukaryota; kingdom Metazoa; phylum Chordata; class Mammalia; order Rodentia; family Cricetidae; genus Microtus; species Microtus pennsylvanicus. Next base: position 22,723,713 of record NC_134584.1, read on the forward strand.
AATAAAATAGAAAAAAAGGATAACAATACAAAGAATCAATGAAACAGAGATCTGTTTTTTTTTTGAGAAAATCAAGAAGATAGACAAACCCTTATCTAAACTAAAGACAGAGAGAACATCCAAACTAATAAAATCAGAAATGAAAAAAGGAAACATAACAACAGACACTGAGGAAATCTAGAGAATCATTAGGCCATACTTCAAAAACTTGTACACCACAAAATTGGAAAATTAAAAATGTAAAAGAAATGAATGATTTTCTGGATAGGTACCACACACCAAAATTAAATCAAGACCAGGTGAGCAATTTAAATAAACCTATTACCCATAATAAAAGAGAAACAGTCATCAAAAGTGTTCCAAACAAAAGAAGTCCAGGGCCTTAAAGTCTTATTGAAGAATTCTACCAGAACTTCAAAAAAGAGCTAATACCTATCCTCCTCAAATTATGCCATGCACTAGAAACAGAAGAAACGTTACCAAACTCTTTTTATCAAGTTACAGTTAACTTGATACTGAAACCACAAAAGGACTCAAATAAGAAAGAAAATTACAGACCAATCTTCCTCATGAAAATTAATACAAAAATATTCAATAAAATACTAGCAAACCAAATCTAAGAACACATCAAAAGAAAGAAGGAAGGAAGGAAAGAAAGAAAGAAAGAAAGAAAGAAAGAAAGAAAGAAAGAAAGAAAGAGAAAGAAAGAAAACCATCCACCATAATTAAGATGGCTTCATCCAGAGATGCAGGGATGATTCAACATACAGAATCCATCAATGTAATCCAACATATAAATAAACTGAAAAGAAAAAAAAGCATATGATCATAGCATTAGATGTTATAAAGTTTTTGACAAAATCCAACACCCCTTTATGATAAAGTCTTGGAGAGATCAGAGATAGAAAGAACATATCTAAACATAATAAAATCAATATACAACAAACCAACCATCAACATCAAATTAAATGGAAAAATATATAAGCAATTCCACTTAAATCAGGACAAGACAAGGCTGTCTACTTTCTCCATATCTATTTAACATAGTACTTGAAGTTCTAGCTAGAGAAATAAAACAACAAATTGAGATCAAGGGGATACAAATTGGAAAAGAAGTCAAACTTTCATTATTTGCAGATATGATAGTATGATGTGGGACAATGGTCTTTTATCCTGTCACTTGCATTATTTTTAATAAAACGCTGATTGACCAGTAGCCAAGAAGGAAGTATAGGTGGGGTAATGTTGACCAGGCAGGGAGTAGAGGTGTGGCAATGAAAATTATGAGAAGAGGGAAGTTTCAGTCTGCAGTTTTCACCCAGACATAGAGGAAGCAAGATGTGACTGCCGTGCCAAAAAAGTTACGGAGGCATGTTGCTAACACAGAAAAGAATTGTGGGCTAATATAAGTTATAAGAGTCACAAAGAAGCCTAAGCTAATAAGAATATCATTTTATGATTAATGTAGATTGCTGTGTGATTATTTGGGACTTAATGGTTGCGGGACTGGGTGGGTGAAAACCTCAGACAAAAATAGTATACGTATGTGGCCCCAAAAATTTGACAAGGGAACTCCGACAACTGATAAACACCTTCAGTAATATGGTAGGATACAAGATTAACTCAAAAAATCAATAGCCCTCCTATATAAAAATGATAAATGAGAAAATCAGAGAAACATCATCATTCACAATAGCCACAGATAATATAACATATCTTGGAATAACACTAACCAAAGAATTGAAAGATTTGAAGGACAAGAACTTTAATTCATTGAAAAACTAAATGAAAGAAGATATCAGGAAATAGAAAGATCTGTTATGTTCGGGTAGGTAGGATCAACAGAATTAACATGCCAAACCTTCCGAAAGCAATCTACAGAGTCAATGCAATCCCAGACAAAATCCCAGTTCAGTTCTTCAGAAACTTGAAAGAACAGTACTCAACTTCATATGGAAAAACAAAAGACCCAGGATAGAAAAAACAATTCTGTACAATAAAGGAACTTCCAGAGCTATCACCATCACTGACATCAAGCTATATTCTAGAACTAGAATAACGAAAACAGTTCAGTATTGGCATGAAAACAGACTGGTAGGCATATGGAATTAAATTGAAGACCTTGATAATAATCCACAGACCTATAAACACCTCTTCTTTGACCAAAAATGCTTAAATTGTACATTGCAAAAAAGAAAGCATCTTCAACAAACTGTATTTTAACATGTAGAAGAATGCAGATGGCACCATATCAACCCCCATTCACAAAATTCAAGTCCAAATGGATCAAAGACCTCAATGTAAATCCAGTCATACCAAATTTCATAAAAGAGAAAATTGGAAGTAAACTTGACTGCATGGGCACAGAAGACCACTTCCTAAATATAACACCAGTAGTGCAGACAGTGAGTGTAACAATAAATAAGTGAGAATTTCTGAAACAGCGAAGCTTTTTAAAGCATGGGGCATGGTAAATAAGACAAAATGACAACCTACTGAATGGGAGAAGAACCAATCCCACATCAGACAGGACTGCTCTCCAAAATATATAAAAAGCTCAAGAAACTAGACATCAAAATACCAAAGAATCCAGTTTAAGAAATGGAGTATAGATCTAATAGAGAATTCTCAACAGAAGAATCTCAAGTGGCCAAAAGACAATTAAGGAAATGTCAAACATCCTTAATCATCAGGGAAATACAAATCAAAAAGCTCAGAGGTACCATCTTACACCAGTCAGAAAGGCTAAGATCAAAAATACCAATGACAGCTTATGTTGAAAAGGATACAGGGCGAGGGAAACACTCCTTCATTGCTGGTGGGAATGCAAACTTGTAAAGCCACTCTGGAAATCAGTATGGCAATTTCTCAAAAAATTAGGAATCAAACTACCTAAAGTTCCATCAGTACTACTCTTGGGCATAGATCCAACAGCTGCTCAAATATACTAAAACGACATTTGCAACTATGTTCATAGCAAAAGTGTTTGTAATAGCTATAACCTGGAAACAACTTAAGTACCCCACAACCAAAAAACAAAAAATGGTTAAAGAAAATGTGGTACATTTACTCATAGTGTACTACTCATCAGTAAAAGATAATGACAGCTTGAAATTTTCAGACAAAAGGATGGAACAAGAAAATACATCCTGAGTGAAGTAACTCAGGCTCACAGTGACAAACATAAGTGTATATTAGACATAAAACAAAGGATAATGAGTCTATAGTCTACCACCCCAGAGAAACTTGGTAACAGGGAGAACCCTAAGAGAAACAAACATGGATCCTCCTGAGACGGGGAAATAGACAAGATCTCTTGGGAAAAAAAATGGAACCTTGGGATTGGGGAAGAAGGGAGGACAGAAAGGAAGAAGGAGGGAAGAAAAGAAGGGGAAGGAGAACTTGAGGGAACTCGATGGTTGAGAATGACGAAAGACAGAGGGAGCGCAAGGGAAGGGATAACTTGATTGAGGGAATCATTATGGGGCTAGCAAGGAACGTGAAACTAAAGAAATCTACAAGAATGAACCCAGCTAAGATCCTAAGCAATTATGAAGAGCGTGCCTAAACTGGCCTTGCCCTGTAGTCAGATTGATGACTATCATAAGTGTTAAATGTTAACATAGAACTAACGAAAGCAGATGTAGAGATCCACAGTAGAGTTCTGGCCTGAGCTCCCAAAGTCCAGTCAAAGAAAGGGAACAGCGATAATATGAGCAAAGTGGTCAAGACCATGATGGGAGTAACCACTGCAACAAATTATCTGAACTAATGTGAGCTAATCAAATCTGGCCTTACATGGAAACCATCATAGAACAAACTAGGTCTTCTGAATGAAAGTGACAGTTGTGTATCTGGGGCAGACTGTGGGGCCACTGACAGTGAGACCAGGATTTATTCCTACTGCTTGTACTGTTTTATTGGAACCCATTCACTTTGGAGGAATACCTTGCTCAGCCTAGCTATAGTGGGAAGGGCTTTTATTCAGCCTCAAAACAATTCACTAGACTTTGTTGAATTCCCATGGGAAGCCTTAACCTCTCTGAGGAGTGGATGGAGGCTGTGGTGTGGGGAAAGGTGGAGGGAGCGGGAGCTCTGGGATTTGTATGCAAAATGAGAAAAGATGTACTCTTCTTAAAAATTAATTAAAATGTAGTATAATTTAAAAAATTAGTATAATTAAAAGAATAGTATAAGCGTCAAAAATAGTAATAATAATATAAAACAAAAAGCTCAGAAATTCCAAAGTATTTAAAGATTAAACTTTTTATGCTTGATGTATATACTATTATTTCTATAAACATAAATGAGAAAATTTTCACTTGGAATACTTTAATTCTAGTATTGTTAATTCTCTTTTTAATTTATAGTTTCTACATGCAGAAAGGCATTACTGAAGAACAAAAAATTCTTATAAGGAACAAAAGTTACATTATAACAAAAAAACTCATCATTTTAATTTACACTTTGCTTTTTGTTTAAGTAACTACAGTTTTTAACATATTATCTGTAGCTAATATTTCCTTAGTTTGCCTGCTTCCAGTCACCTTTAAGAGTTCATTCTATAAATATTGGACTGTTTAAGTATATAGAAAATTTTTATGTCATGTTTTGATCCCTTAAAAGAGAGACTATACATGTCAAAACCAAAATAAAACACGGTTGATGTGCATTGAGAAAAAATTATGCATGTCCTTGTGCAATTAGCTCACAGAAGTTTTATCAAATACCACATTCCTTTCAGTGCAATCTGTCTTGTTAGAATTGCAAGAGCTAATATATCATATGAAGAATTCACAACACTCACAAAACACCATAATTGAAACAAATGCAGTAGGTTGCTATGATGAAAGATTAACAATAGAATTATTTGTTCAGTCCATCACTCATCTCATTAAGGATGCTACTGTGATAAATTGGATATAAAAATAAATATCCCTCAAATGTTCATAAGCTTTAGTTTGATTTATTAGGAAGACATTTGGAACTTTTTTAAAGAAGAGGCTATTTGGAAAATATATTCAATATAATGAGCCAATCTCTTTAATATAATAGCAATATTATTCTGGGACTCTCATTTAACAAAGTTTCAAACTGAAATGCCATTGTCATGTTTCAGACAAACGCTAAGTACTCAGAAACCATCCAAACCAAATTTGTTAAGAGTGCAAGGATTAAATTCCTATCCCCCATTTAAAATTTCAAAGAAAGTTCTATAATAGTAAAAATTTATGTGAAATTTTTGTCTATATGCTATAAGTATGTTTTATTACCATTGATCACTAAGGAAACTGTTTCTAGCAATGGCTAAACAGAATAAAGTCAGACAGGAAATCCAAGCAGAGACATAAAGTGAGAGTGGGCAGAGCCAAAGGGATGCCACGTAGCTGCTGAAGGAGGCAGAAGCCATGTAGTTTCCCAAGTAGCAAGAGGTATCAAACCATGAGGTTCATGGTAAAATGCAAAATAATGGAAATGTGTTAATTTAAGATATGAGTTAGCTAGAAATATTCCTGATTTGTTGGCTAAATAGTGTTATAATTGTCATAGTTTCTGTCTGTTTATTTGGGTCTGGGCAACTGGGAGCAAAACAGTAGTTTCTCATTACAAATGATGCCACCAATGGCCAACTGCATCCACATAAAATGTGAAAGAGCTTGGGAAGGACTTCTAGACACAAAAGAATAGAGTTGTGCATGGCTTCTTGGTAGCAGCATTTTCTCCTGTGGGTTCTGCTTGCTAAAGGCCTTAAAATAACTACATAAATATAACTAGGAACAAAGCAAAATACCAATAAGACAAAAAATCTTCAAACGAAGTCATATAAGACAAAAAATATTATAAAAAGTAGCATTAAATTATTTTTATGGTGGTGGCTGTCTACTTCTCCACTTTTTACTATTTCTAAATCACAAGCTCAGAAAACATTAGACTTAATGCTTTTGATTTTGTTAAATTTGTAACACTGTTTGAGTGTTGTCATACTTTAGAATAAACTAATAAATAAATGGGCAGCCATGAAGTTTGTATGTATTTCTTATGCTTTCATCTTCTATTTTAAAGTATTTTATTTTTTTGCTTTCTATAGATAGATGAGAGAGAGAGAAAGAGAGGGAGAGAGAGAGGGGGAGAGGAGAGAGAGAGAGAGAGAGAGAGAGAGAGAGAGAGAGAGAGAGAGAGAGAGAGAGAGAGAGAGAGAGACGGGAGAGAGAGAGACGGGAGAGAGGGACGGGAGAGAAATGAGATGGAATTAGATGAATGGGGAGGTTGAAATATTCAAGGAATTCAGGGAGGGAAAACAGGGATCAGGCTATATTGTATGAGAACATTTTCTATTAAGGAATAAAGTAAAGTCAGTGGATCTATTGTAACAAAATAAATATTCCCATGTTCTCCTAAATATAAAAATTTTGTAACTGAGCCCCCAAAAGTCAGAAGGAGAGTGAGCACCTAAGTATAGGTTAGAAACTCAACAAGAGATTTGAAATCTAGGATTTGTTTTAGTAGCAGTTCCTTAGAGAACATCCTTATTCTTTGGTCAGAAAAGAGACCATAAAAGTACATAAATTGCCTTTATTAGTGATTGCATTAACATACTCTTCTTATAAGGGACAGTTATTCATCGTAAAACACTAGACTTTAATTCACTGTCAATCACTCTCAATATGTCCAGAATGGACTTTATGCTCACATAATTGGCCCAGGTTGCTAATGCTAAAACTGAATGGAGAGGTAGCGGTCATGCCCTAAGGATGTTGAGTTGGTCTTGGAAATTACTGTCTGAACTGGAGCTACAAACAGTGTTGTTTTAGTGATAGGAGGCTAAGCAAAAGGCAACAGTATATCACCCAGCACCTTTACTCTGTATGGTATGATGTATTCAGCTTGATTGTTACTATTCTGAATTCCTGTGGCAAAATCTGGCCAGAGGAATAAGATTGCTCTGGAAAATAATGTTTGAGCAGGACCTGGATAAAAAATAAAATATATATGGATGAATTAAATCCTGATTATCCATTTCACTGCAAATTGAATGGTTGTGTAAATAATAAGCATGTGATACTGTACACATTTGAAATTAATACTGGGACCATGTGCTAAATTCCATAGCGAGTCACGTAAACTCAGAGTCAGTTTTGATGGTATTCAGTGAAAAATATTTTGCTGCACTCCTAGATTATAAATTAAATCTGGCACATATTTCAAATTTGCTGACCTGTTTAAATGTCACGCATTAATAAAATGGTCCCTCCAGAGTAACAAACACTTTAGACTTTAACTGTATGTATCTGTACATAAAAAATGATTTAATATAAAAAGGTATAGGTTTTACTATAAACTTAGTGCTAGGGCTGTTATTATTGATATTTTCAATCATGAAAGTTTGAAACCTTGGAAACTCTTCATTGTTTGCTATGTTTTTGAGTCACGTTGCAGATGTTTATTGATGTCTCTTAAAGCAAGTATGAGTCATTTGTGCTGTGTATTATTAAAGTAAATGTCAGGATAAAAATGAGCAAGGTGAATGCAGAACAAAAAATAGTTGACTTAATATTAATAATGTAGCATGTGGGCAGATGAAACTTGTACAAAATGTATGGTATCTAAAAGGGAATAATGAGCTGATTAACAAAAACAGAAAGGCAAGCTCACACACACCACACAAATGAGCAAATAGGACAGAATTTTATAAATCCAAGATTTTCCTGATTATGTTCTCTGATAACAACCTTTCCAACAAATAGAGTATAATTTCTGAATATATTTCTTATCAGTAAATCCCATCCCACTTTCTAGCTGGTCTTAAGTATTCAATACAGGACCCTAGACAAAGCAATAGAATGAAATATTGAATGCTTGGTCCCCATATGGAAGAAAAGACTTTCAAAATTGGATTAATTTGATTGGTGAGAATGAGTTCTTAAAAGCCACATGAAGTCCAGTAATTGGATCCTTCCATTTTTATCCCTGTTGATTATATTTTGAAAGAATTATTTATTTATTTATTTATGCATAAGTTTAGAAATGATTTCCAAATGCAAATTTTAAATTATATTGGCTGGCAAAATAATTTGCGATACCGCATTCTAATTTTCAAAAATCACTGCATCCGATTTCTTGTTTGAAACTTCCAAGTTCCTCTGTCTGTTAAGAGAGTTTGTTGACTTTCACAGGTTATAAGCCTATTTTCTAGCATAGGGACGATCTGAGAAAAACTCTGCCATAAAAATTAAAGATGGCAATATCATACTCCTAATATTTCATATTTTATGGCATTACTGTTTGTGTTTGGGGCAGACTGAAAATCTATTTTTATTATGCTCTCTGAGATGGCACTTTGAATTTAAGCTCCATTTTCCATGGCTTACAGCTTTTCCACCAAATACCTCTGGGGCTAAACTTCATCATTCTGGTTCTTAGCTAGGATGAAATAATTCAGAAAGTTTGGGGAAATGTACTTTGCCATTTTGATTTAAGTAACTATAGGGAAATTCTTTGTGCCTGTTCCAGTATGGCATAAAGATAAATTTTATCCTCTTATTCTTTGTACATGTCTACTATGTTAAGTAAAATAATAATAATATTTTCTATAAATAGTACTTTCTTATATTTAAAGTCCTTACACAAAATAATGGATGCAATAGCCCCTCTCTGACTCTCACTATTCCATATCATAAAATCTGTATGATATGCCAAATCTATCAGAAGGCCTGAAGTATAGGCTTTTGTAGGAAGAAACTTCTGTTTTCAAAAAAAATGAAAAGTCTTATTTGCAAAAATTGACTAAGCATCTTCTAAAGATATATGACTTTGGTGGCTATTTAAGGCCATCTCAATGGGTTTTGTGAGCTGTCAAATTTGTCCATTCTGCTTCCAAATGTATACAAATTAGTCTAGTTTCATACCTTTCTCATAAATATAATATTTGAAAGTATACTATAATGAAAAGAAAGCTCAGAGGATAAAAGAGACTAAGGCCCACAAAGCAAGCAAGCTTCGTCACTTTGGAGTTCTCAGAGGTAAAGAGTAGTATGTGTAGTGCTTAAGTGCGTCCTTGCATTAAAAGACCTACCTCACTTTAGCAGTGTGACAGTTCCTGTGTGTTTATCTTAGTCAAATGTAGATAGTATCACTTCAAAGGAAAAAGAGAAGACTTGTACATAAATACATTAAGTTGTTTCCTAAACACACACACAAAGTTGGTGTTTGTATATGGACATGTATATGTGTATATGCAATTAGAAAACTAATATATATTATTCATATTTTAATATATGGATAAATAATGATGTATTCATATTTGATTTAGGTTTAACCCTCAATTTGTTCAATTAAACATGATTTAGGTTTTATTACAGTGTGATTATTTATACGAATTGTTTTAAATTATATAAAAGTTTAATAATTTTTCATCTTTTACTACTGAATATGTTTTATATATATTTATATACACACATATGTACATATATGTAAATGACTTCAATAATTTACAAATTTTCATTTTACACAGTTCATGATAGTTATTTTGTTAGGATTTTAGTAATTTTCTCACTGTTCTTATAATGAAGGGCATCAAGAAAATAGACAATAAAATTCTAAATAATCAAGTTTAAAAATGGGGCACAGAACTAAATAGAGAATTCTCAACAGGGGAATCTTAATGACCAAAAGATGTTTAAGGAAATGTTCAACAATTTTAGCCATCAGGGAAATGCAATTCAAAACAACTCTGAGATACCATCTTACATCTGTCAGAATGGCTAAGATCAAAACCACCAATGACAGCTTATGCTGGAGAGGATATGGAGTAAGGGGAGCACTCATCCATTGCTGGTGGGAATGCAAAATTTTAAAACCACTTTGGAAATCGGTATGGAAGTTTGTCAGAGAAGTGGGTATCAACCTACCTCAGGATTCAGCAGTACCACTCTTGGGCATATACACAAAAGATGCTCAATCATAGTACAAAGGCATTTTTTTCAACTATGTTCATAGCAGAATTATTTGTAATAGCCTAATTCCCCTGTATTATAATCCTCTCTAAGGCTGGCATTGAAGTGGTGGACCACTAAGATTAAAGTCATGTACCTCCTGGGCCCTATGGCAACTAATGTGGCTACTGGGATTAAACGTGTGTGTTACTACTGCCTCATTTAAGGCTGATCAATTTGACTGTTTTACTTTTCCAATACCCTTGGAAGCTTTATTTATTAAAATATAATTGCAGTGCCACTACAAGTTTTCATACACTCAATGTTCCAATTAGACATCTTGTGTGACAAAATAAAACTTCAGAATCATTTATATCCTCTTGAGTCACTGACCAAATGGTCACATAGACCCACCACAAGCATTAAAGGCTACTTCAAATGCTACTGGTAATCTTCTACAATCTGATGGTAACAACTTGTTGATAAAGACACCACATATTTTACCCCTACTGCTTACTGGTAAGTGCTATATTCAATATCAGAGGAGCAAAATAACCATTGATCTCAATTAGTTTTAAAAAATGTAAGCTATATTAGCAACCTGTTTGTAATATATACTATTTTAATAGGGGCACAAATGTTAAGGGAATAACCAATGACCATTTAAGTTTGACTCACTGTCCATTCCATGAGATGGAATATTTGGTTAACATTGTTAAATTGAAAAAAAAAATCCTGATATTAGATAGGTCATAGCCCCAGGTGTAAACTTACTATTATTATTCTCCTAAAGTAAAATAGTAACAAAATTAATCCTAATTGAATATTGTTATACCCATAGATCTGACTCTCTCTCAATACTCAAAAGAGGAGATTTCCCTTGTTATAGGTGTTAATTAAACCAGAGATTTACAAGTGTCAAATGTAGAGACAATGTGAGACCTAGGAGCACTCAGCATTAAATCGTATGTCTTTTCCACATGCCTCCTTTAAAATCACAGCTATCTATGTGTAAGAAGACAAAAAGACTGTATGAACTGAAGTGGTGGATGATTCCAAGAAAGGAGTGTCTTCTAGATGCAACAAGGCTGATGGACATATGGATTCACAGAAGGTATATAAAAACATGCAAGTCCCGTACAAGTATAATCCAGGCAAAATCCCAGCACATAGAAGGGGAAGTGCTAACACCTAGCTGTGAAATTGTTTGCAATTCATTGTTTCAATGAAAGGGAAAAATGGTTTTCTCTAGTGGAGTGGCACTTGGAATATCAACAAATCTGTGGGTCCGACTTCATGTTCAGGAATAGTTAGCTAATAGAAAACAGATTCAAATATTTTGTGTACTGTTTTAAAAATTAGTTTATAAAGTTGTTTTGATAATGGAAAAGCTCTCCTGTACATGAAAAGCTGTAGATAATATTATTTTGCACTAAAAGAATCTCATAGATTCAGAAAATATGCACATTTCAAATCAACAGCTTTTCATAATTATAATCAATTAAATCATTTATGGAAATTAAAGTTTGATTAGTTCTTGGCTTAGAAAAGCAGATACATTTCTAATATGCTATACATACTAATGTGAAATATTCCCAACATGTTTTGTGATATTAGCTCAAATTTTGCTATGTCTTTCTTTGTAAGTTTTATAAGTATTAAATATAATTTTAGTAGCATAACAGACTATAGGGTGTTGTGAGATATTATGGAAAAATTAGGCTGATTCTAACATCTGCAACATGAAGATCAGAAAAAAATATATAAACTTCTAGTAAAATATTTTAGTGTTTAATTCTAGAAGCAAAGTGTAAACTGAGAAAAATATGGAATTATGAACCCTAAAACACTGCATAGCTACAGCACAGATTCACAAAATTTGTCTTTAGAAGTATTGTTTATTAACAAGTTTATTCTAAGAAACACTCTACTTCTCTTGGGAGAGTGATAAAGTTCTCTTTCACTTCTTTAGATTACAGAGAAGCTCTGAAGCCTAATTAGAACCAAAAAAAATTCATATGGTAATGCATAAATCTTATAAAGGAGAGTTGGGATTGTTTCATTAGATAAAGATTTCTTAAACAAAAATAATACCTTGAGTTCAGTCAGAAATTTATATATTATTAACTATAATTTTTCTCAGTAAACCATAGTGCAAAAATAATGTCAATAATGACAGTTGTATACTTCACCTAAGTTAGGAGTTCTTTTTATCATCCAGGGATTTCCTGTTTATGTCCAATTTTCAGGAAAGTACAAAACAAGAAAAGTATGACTTTTATGGATTTTTAAATAAAACAAATTTTATTTTAATTACTAGTTACTTCACATTATTTGATTTTGTTATTGTTTACCAATAAGTATTTATGAAATATATTTAAAATGCACATACATACATACCAATTGATTAGATTAAGTGAAATCAAGAAGGCTGGATATAAAGAGTAGCACTTATTTCTTAAATTAATAATTTAAACTTATAAAAGATAAATATATCAACATTGATAATAACTAAGAGTTTGATAATACATAAGATAACGACTTTTTTTCATGGTCTTAAGTATTGACTGATGTGGTATCCCCCTCTGTATGCTGTGAATACCATTGGTTAATAAAGAAACTGCTTTGGGCCTATCAGCAGGGCAGAATAAAGCAGTGGAAATCCTAAGCAGATAGAGGAGAAATGAAGAAAGAGTTAGGTAGATGCCACGTAACCACTGGAAAAGAAAGATGGCCATGTGCAGGTACCAGTAAACCATGATGCTAGTAATCAAATATAAAATAATAGAAATGGATTAATTTAAAATGTACAAGCTAGCTTGAAAGACACTTATGCTTTGGGCAAGCTGTGTTGTAATTAATAGAGTTTCTGTCTGATTATTTTGGGTCTAGGCAGATGGGAAGGGACAAGCAGCCTCTGCCAACAGAATGGTGCCTACTGTCTGGGGCATGGATCCTCATAAGACTTGAAAAAACTTTAAGAAAAAGAGAGCTTGTAGACCCACAAAAATGGGAGCCAAGTGCTGTTTCTTGGTAGCCGTTTTTTTTTTTTTTTTTTTTTTTTAATTTTAAGATGGTCTCTTTTTGCTTGTGGTGGCCAGAAGAAATGCTGTGGCTCCTTTAATAAAATACTTACTGACCTTGTTAATTTGCATGTTCTCACTCTGCCTTTTGATTAGTTTGGATAAAGGTTTGTCAATCTTGTTGACTTTCTCAAAGAACCAGCTCTTTGTTTCATTGATTCTTTGGATTGTTTTCTGTGTTTCTATTTTGTTGATTTTCAGACCTTAGTTTGATTATTTCCAGACTTCTATTCCTCCTGGGTGAGTCTGCTTCTTTTTTTTTTTCTAGAGCTTTTAGCTGTTCTGTTAAGTCTTCTATGTGGGCACTTAGAGCTATGAGTTTTCCTCTTAGCACTGCTTTCATTACAGATGGTTGTGAGCCACCATGTGGTTGCTGGGAATTGAACTCAGGACCTCTGGAAGAGCAGTCAGTGCTCTTAACCTCTGAGCTATCTCTCCAGCCCCTAGCTTTCTGTATATTTTAAAAACATTTCTTTATCAAAAGTATACTTTAAACATATTTTCTGCTAGTTAAGTGTTGGGACCAATTGGAGTCCTGGCCTTCAGCTGCTCTTCCCTGCTAGAGCGTTCTAATTGAAGTTACTAAAAGTTGTGCCTTGCCTAGAGGATCAGAGGATGGGATTTTCACCTGTTGGCCATTGACTACTGGGTATTTAAGGTTCCATGGTGCTATTACAGAAGGGCTTTTGTACCAGTGGTTGGAGGTCAGTGTGTCTGTCTGTCTCTGTGTTTGTGTTCTCAACCTCCATCCCCTTCCCTGAAGCTTGGGAACTGGATTGTAGCGCATAGAACGCAGATGGGGGGAGGGGGAGTGCAGTGTGCTGCAGTTCAGAGCTTCAAAATATTTACATGAAGAAGTAGCAGAGCAATTTTTTTCTTTTTACCAAGACCATATATATAGTACAATGTTTTAGGAAAGTTACTAAAACAAGGTTGCAAATACTATTTCCTTCATTCTTCTATAATTATTATGTCTATATTTGTTAGGTAGGATACTGAGCACTCATACAGGTTCTATATGAGTACGTGTCTGTAGTTATTTATTTATTTACTTATTTATTTTTGGTTTTTCGAGACAGGGTTTCTCTGTGGTTTTGGAGCCTGTCCTGGAACTAGCTCTTGTAGACTAGGCTGGTCTCGAACTCACAGAGATCTGCCTGCCTCTGCCTCCCGAGTGCTAGGATTAAAGGCGTGCGCCACCACCGCCCGGCTGTAGTTATTTATATTGTATATATAAGTGCAGTTTGTTTTCATATTTCTGACTTTGAAGAGTTATCTGTCACTTATGCTAATCCTCAAGTAATTAGAATAGAGAAGAAGGTACATTTTCCACACATGACCGGATTTCTCCATTCATGCAATTGTGACAGTATGATTTCTCTAACAAATCAAACCTGCATGCTGACAACACCAGTTGATTCGCCAGTGTGTATAGATAATATTTTACAGAGAAGAAATTGACTGACAAAGTGTCAGTATAGGTGGAAATATATTTGAAATTTCCTGATTCATAGAAAAGTCTTCTAGATACTGTGGGCCTGTAGGTTGAAGTTGGGTGCCCCAATGCTCCAGAAGAACTTTGGGTAACTCTCTGGGTAGCAAGATGTCTCTATCAATTCTAGAATTTTGGTAGTTCCTTAAAATGCACTTCCTGTTTACTTAGGTAATATCCTTCTGGAGTCTTTGAGGGAGATGTAGAATAGATAAAATTATAGTGTTCCTTAGTTAAGATAAAAGATTAAATAGATCTAAATATTGTAACTGTAATTCTTTTTAGATACCTATTTTACCATATGTAATTTTACTATGTTAAATTTAAAACCTTCCTTTTATTTAGTCAGAAAAAGGGAGGTGCTGTGAGATCCCTCTCTGTATGTTGTGAATACCTTGATATTAAAAAGCCTGCTTTGGGCCTACTGGCTGGGCAGGAGATGCAAGGTAGAGATTCCAAGCAGATAGGAAGAAAGAAGGCAGAGAAAGGAAGACTACATGTAGCCAACCCAGGAGAACGATTCCCATGCTGGTACCAGAAAACCACAATCCTTGTGGTCAAATTATAAATAATAGAAATGAGTTAATTTGAGATATCAGCGCTAGCTGGAAGGACACCTAAGCTATTGGCCAAGCAGTACTGTAATTAATACAGTTTCACTGTAATTATTTTTTTGGTTTGGGTGACAGGGAATGGACAAGTGACCTCTACCAACAATGGACCCTTAAACTGATTATGGGAAACTGGAAGAGACTTAATTTTCCAAGGACAAATTTCATTGATATAAAAGCATTATACTATGGTTTGGTGTTATTTGTATGTCTGTGTTAACATGATGATAATACCAAGATATAATATAGACAAAAATACAGCATACAGATATTAACAGTAAAGTTTACTGAATATTTCAGAGTCATAATTTTACTTTAGAAAATAAAAGTGTTAGTAGAAGTTTTGCAGTGATTAATGTGCCACTCCCATCAAGAAGGATCGATATATGAGCATCAATAGGGCCTATGAACTCAAATATATTAGTATATGTTCAGCTTCATCCATCTGCTTCTCCTGATTTTACACAAACAGTAAAAATGAAGAATATGACCAACAAAAACTTCCAATTACACATTTGTGCTACATTAACCACCAGCCACTCCAAACTAAGAAGTTATTAAACTTCCTAAGACTCAGTCAACTTGTTTACTAAAATGTAACCAAAATGTGTCACAACTACATGTTTAACAAATTTAAACACCAGTAGGTTTTATAATCAATTAAGCTTCCTGGTACTTACAGTTCTGTTTGTGCATTTCCTTCAAAAAATGAGTAGCTGTTAAGTTAAAATTTTATTGCAAATGATATACCAGGTTGGATAAACATTTTGTGCCTTTAAGCTTCTATTCCTTGCAGTACTTCTACACGTCCAAAAGTATGGTATAGTGTCTCACTGTCAAGTATTTCAACATTTTAGAAGTATATAGAAAATTTGAATGTAAATATTAATTGGACATTAACTTATTGTTCTCAAAAGTCATTTTCTTTTGTAAGTCAGATGATAATCTATCTTTTACAAAAGGCAACTAAAAAGTTAGGAAAATGATCAATTATGAGACCTGTGGAAGACAGGCCGGGCTTTGTAGTTTTATTCCTAGCATAGGAAAAAATGTTGTTAAATTGTTTCATGATATAGCACAAATTGTTAACATGCATGCGTGTACATATATAAAACATTTATATGTATCTATTACATATATTATATAAATGCATAGCAAATGTGAAGCTGAATATTGTGTTCAATATTTGAAACTGTAAGTTAAGTAAATAGTTACTTATAGATCATTACTTTTTACAAGATCAGAGTTATATACTTTATGTAGTTAATTACATATTTGTATGCTATCATTCATGTTTCCCCATTGTCCTCCAGTGAAAGTTAAGGATTATAATTAGATGCTTATTTTAGATTTTCTCTAAATCTTTATAGCAATCAATTTTACCCTAATTTCTTTAGTTGCTCTAATTTATTGAAAGAATTTTATAATAATTAATCATCATGTTTTACTTCTCAGTATAAAAATGAATTTATTAGCCACAGTGTGTTTATTTTATTTCTCAAACAGTTATTAAAATGCAAGATAAATTAAAGTAAATTATAACTCTTACAGAATTTGAGGTTAAAAAATTGATGATAATTGCCAAAATTCTAGAACAGGTGCATTGGAAAAATTGTCAAATAAATTGACCCAAATAAAGTTTCATCTATCATATGAAATTATTAATGAAGAATTACAGCTGAAAACTCAGCAAAATTTTCATCTGTCTATAATTATTTACAGTTGAATGAACATGTGAACAAAAACAAAGTAAAAATTTTATCTGTCCTGCCTATTTTTTTCTTATTCTGTTTAATGAATGTGTTTTTATCTTTGCTTTTCCTAGTAATTTATTACTCTGAATATTTCAATATATTTTTGAGTCATGATCCACAAATTCCTGACTTAAAAAAAAAACATTTCATACCAAATCTACAGAGAAATCTTGTCTTAAAAAAAAAAAAGAAAAAAAACATTTCAACAACTGTACCTTATTTGTTAAATGAATGAATAAACTCTTTTACATTTTGTTATAATTTGTAAAGTGTTTTGCAAATCTTTTTTATATGTAACATTTGAAGAAATAAAAGAAATATATAAGTCATAATGTTTCTGCACTTCTATGATGTATCTGATGGATAAAATTATTTCTAACTAAGTGAGCATACTTTGGGCAGGCCTGCTTCAAACTTAGCCATGATTACTTTTATTCAGATATTGATCTAAAATGTTCAACAGTTTTGTTCTTGCTTTTCCACAATACACTGATTACAATATTCGAAACTAGTGAAAAATAGACTTTAATTTCGATAGCTGTTGAAGCTGGTGTCATGAGTAATTATTATCCACTTACCTTAGTTATTTGTATCCCGACTTTCAGACACAGTACGCCACCTCCTCCATTTTCGTCTGCAAACAACATCATTCAACACTTGCCCACTTAGTAACTCGTATTACTGGTTGCATTTATTATCTATGGTTCTTGTCAGTGTAGTGATAAATACTTCTCACAGTTGGATTCACAAAATTAAATCATTTAATGGATTTGTAGTTCAGTTGATTGAGGTCCACAGGTCTCTGTGAACTTCTGGAAGCCATTTTATTTCTCCCATGATTGTCAGTCACTGTCATTTCCACTTGGTTGCTGTCCTGTGACTAGTCTGAATACAGTGCACTGAATGTGCTGGCAGAGTAGAGATACAGCTGTCTAAAGTTACCAGGAAATACACACAAACTCATGCACAGTAAGCCTTGATGGTATTTTAAATATTAATATCATTTTACTAAAAAAATAAGACGATTTTTTTTTCCAAATAGATAGCACCATGTTGCTTAGTATTTAAGCACATGGAATAAAACATACAATATCATAGAACAGAATCCTACCCAAAAATAATTTTAATGGTTTTAAATGCAAGGCAAAAAATCAATTGTTACAACAATGTACTAACTCCATTGAGCAAATCTTTTCTACTTCCATGTATTTGGAAATAGTAGTTCTTACAGAAGTAATGGTAGTTTAGGAAAATAAGTTCACATCGTTTTTATTTCTCGGAAATGTACCTGTATTTTTTTTTAACATTATCTTAGGAAGCAGATCACACCTTAGAAGGATGTTTGCCTCCAATGATTTCCTGTTTATAGTGCAGTGCTGTTACGGGCTTGCCAGGATGAAAGAGTTTGTTCTCCATTTTTCAATGCCAGCAGTTTTTGATTTAAAAATCACAAGCACAGCAAATTTTTCCTTGTATTGGCTCTGAGAACTTTAACAAATCTCAAATAAATAGAAGCTCTGTACTCCAGAAGAACTCTACAGAACAGGTTACACTCCACATGGAAAATTCAAGCTGGCCACTGAAGTAAAGGAATGTAAACAAATATCAGAAGCTAAATGTAACAAACTAACCAAACTATTATACTCAGCATTTTGTTTGGAAATGGTGAAGTAAACATGACTAATATATGTAGTTTTAAACATCAGATTTATGTATTATATTGCTATTTTATAAGACGAGAAAGCTATTTTTTAAAACAAGAATATGAATTACTTTAAAAAATATTTTACCAAAATCTTCTATTCAGATGACAATATTATCTTGAAAAAACTTTTTATCAAGAGTAAAAACATCCATTATTAAGATATTAAACTTAGTAATGCTATAGCAGATTCATAAGCGATGAAATGAAAGCACATATAAAAGAGCTCAACAAAGTAGATTTGAGAAGACTGGTGGTTTAATTCAGTAATAAAACAAAGGTATAGTAAGCATGTGTGTTTAGATGTAATCCTTAGGCTGAAAATAAAGGCAAGAAATTGAGTGGCAGAGGGTGTAGAGAGTGAGAACAGTCTACCGCATTTTCACATGTAAAAAAAAAAAAACATGGGTGGAATGTGAGATAATCTGATGAACTATTAGCCAAACACTGAGTGACATATCAGCACAGACATTAATTCTTTTATTTAGTTATTATATATGCAATGCAGGTTACTCTTGTTTGACATTATAAGAATAGCTGCTTTTCTTGGTAAGTGAATAGGCCCATTAGTAAGAATAACAATAGGCTGATGACTCAGGAGCATGTTTATAGAGAAGTCATATATGTCCATAGATCACAATCTTATCCAGTCATCATCAGACTTCTCCCACCAGCAAATGGGAGCAGATTCAGAGACACAAATTCAGATATTATGTAAGGAGAGATTCTAAATTGGAAGTCTCTTTCATATCCCTCCACTCAGAGCTCAGGCAATCCCACAGAAGAGAAACCAGAAAAAAATGTAAAAGCCAGACGGGATACAGGATATCAGGAGAACAAGGCCCACCTGAATCAATCAAGCAAAGTTAATATGAGCTCACAGAGCCTGAAATAGCAAGCACAGGGCGTACATGAGTTCACAGCAAGTCTGCTACATAATTTTTGTCTTTTAGTTTAGTTATAACTTCTGACTGTAAGAATGAATGGGTCTCTAACTCTTTTGCCTACATTTGAAACTTTTCCACTCCTATTGTGTTGACATGTCAAGCTTCATTATGAAAGTTATTGGTTCATCTTATTATATGTGAGCCTAGATGAAGTTCAAACAGGTGGAAGGTATGTTATTATCCATGTAGTAATGGTCCTGAATAACACAAATATTATCACATCACAAAGTCATCTGCTCTAATTTCACAGGAAATTCTGGGAGGCTATCAGTGTGATTTGCGTCATTTTGTATGAAATTTACCCTCAAGATATGTGTGGCACATGAGGAATAAATCAGAGCTGAAGTTAAAACCTTAGGACACTGAGGTTCCCACAAATGTGGAGTTCTTTTCAGGCAAATCTAAATTCAACGAAATTAACAAAATCACGAAAGTAGCTATATAGCCTGGAACTAGTTAAAAAATATAAATGAAGTTCTAAAAACTTATACATATTTTAATCTAATCTGTAAATAAAAATGCTTCGACCTCTTCATTTCCAGTTTCTATCCCTTTCATCTCCTTCACTTGTTTTATTGCTCAAGATAAGACCTCAAGTCCTATACTGAATAGGTATGGAGAAAATAGCATTGTCTTTTACCTGATTTCAGTAGAATTGTTTTGCATTTCATTCCATTTAAGCTGATGTTTGCAATGGGCATGCTGTACTCTGCCATAATTTGGGCATTAAAGCAATTAATAAATAGGACCACAAGAAGTTGAAAACCTTTTGTACAGCAAATGGCATCACCATTCACATAAAGAAGAAGGCTACATTATGCAAAAAGTTTTATTCAACTACACATCAATTTGAGGGCTAGTATGTAAAATGTATAAAGAATTCAAAACACTATCAAGAAAACAATCAATACCTCAAGGAAACAAGTAACACAATTAAAAATGGATTACAAATCTGAATAGTATTCTCAAAAGAAGACATGAAAATGGGTGAAAAGGGTTTAAAGGAATATTTAATATCCTTTAGTCATCAGGGAAATGCAAATTAAAACTACTTTGAAAATTCATCTTACGCTAGTCAGAATGACTAAGATCAGTAAAACAAATAAGAATTCATGAAGGAAAACTTGTACAGTAAGGGGAATATTCATGCATCTTGGTGGAAATGCAAACCTGTACAGCTACTATGGATGAAAATCACTTTGTCACTGCCTCAGAAATGTAGGAATCAATCTACCTCAATATACACCTATGCCACTGTTGGACATGTTCCCAAAAGATGCTTATTCCTACTGTGCAGACCCTTGATCAACCATATTCATGTATGCTCTATTTATACTAGCCAGAAATTAGAAAAAAAGCCTAGATTCCCATCAATGGATGAGTGGATAAAGAAAATGTGGCATGTTTACATGATGAACCATGGACATCTTCTCTTCATTGCCCTCTTCAGCAGCACAGACCAAAAACATCAACAATGCCTCTAGGGCAGACCTGGCTACAGACATCAATATGACCCACAGTGGGAGTCCAGCCCATGAACTCAGGCAACAACATAGATCATGTACAGCACCATGGCTACAGATGGTGGTACAGAACACAGAGATTTGCATGGTCTTTGGTAATATCTTCATCAGGGTTACAGTAATGCCATGAACTCAGACAAGCTAGAGGAGTTGCATAGGCACTGATATCACATGACCTGAGGTGGCTAAATAGGTCACTCACATCCACTTGGCACTTGGTAACAGCATAGACCAGAGACATCAATTTGGCTTTCAGTGGCAGCATAGTAAAGATATCTGCATGAACCTTAGATAATAAAACAGCTTAATGCCACAGCAAGACCATGGAACTAGAAACGAATTCAAGATGGAAAACAGATGTCAACATGTCTCCAAGTGGTTTCACATCACTTCAACATGGCCCCCTATTGCATGGCCTCAGGCAGTAACACAGGTCATAGATATCTACATGGCTTTTGGTAGTAACTTGGGGCCCAAACTTTGGAAATATGGGTTTCTCTGTGGCATTTTACTAAATGAAGACAATGTACTTCGATCCTATTGATTTCCCCATTACCCTTTATGTTCTCCTTTTCCCTACAAATGTTATCCCTTCCTACACAGTGTTCCCTTTTCTATTTTCATGTCTTTTCTCATTTCTCTTTTTAAATCTAGATTTTACACTAGAGGGAATAATTTGATACTAGTTTAATTTTAATTCTGTTTTTACACATGAATGCTAATAGAGAAGGAGTGTAGTGGCTGAATTGGTCTTCACTTTTAACTTCTCTAATCCCTCTCCTTCAGCCCATCTGAAATAGTCTTTAATCAGGTTACCGAAGTTATTGATCTTGGATGGGAACATACAGTCACAACATTCTCAAAGCAGTATAATTAATTTCCTAATTACATTCTAAATATCTGTTCTTATACCCATAAAGAATATAGTCTTCACCCCTCATCAAGAAACTTTTGTGTTTTCAATAGACAGAGATCATTATAGAAAACCATAACCTGTTAAAATGCAGAGATGTGGAGTCTGGTTCAAACTGATATGTCCACATTACAAGTACTTTTACTACTAAGGCACAGAGATCTTGGGAGAGATGGAATGGAAAGAGTCAGAACATGGAGTATGCTGTCAGATTGTGTCTCCTAGCCATGTCAGAAGCTATATCCATAAATTATCACCAACAGAGTTGCCCAACCATGAGTGGAACAAAGAAAGTAACAATAGACATACTAATGTAGATGGGGTCAAAGTAGTTCAGGAGGCTGAAACCAATGAAGTCTCATAAATATGGCTGCCTAAATAAGATCCAATAATGAATTCTTTTAAAAGTCATCAACAATTTGCTCTAAGAATTACAATATTCTTTCTATATACATGATTTATTTAGGAAAAGATATCTATGAGCCTGTTTTTCTCATTATTTCCTGTTCCATATTGACAATTCTTATGTCTCCAATCACAAGTAATTTGTATTTTATATAAAGCTTATTATTTTTACAATGTATATATATATATAAATACATTATGTATAAAACGGGAAATTTATAAAAATGTAGTATATATGAAATATCCATTGTATTAAGAATTATCTATATTTAAATATATATATGATGTAGGATTTCCCTCTGTTGTGATTAACATTGACAAATAAAGGAACTGCTTTGGGTCTATAGCAGAGCTATGGGGGAACAGTGAGAGGTGGGGAAAACTAAGCTGAATGCTGGGAGAAGGAAGGTCACAAAGAGATGCCATGTAGCCCTTCCAGAGACAGCCAGTAAGCCACAGACATGTGGCGATACACAGATCAATAAAAGCGGGTTAAAGTCAATTAGAAACTAGAGCTTGTGGGCCACGCAGTGATACAAATAATATAGTTTGTGTGCCATTATTTCAGTTTCTTGGCAGTTGGGAAACAAACAAGTGGCCTCCTTCTACGTATATGTTTGATTTAGAATATTCATACTGAGAATATTTATTTACTCAATAATACTCTCATTTAAAGATTTCCTCATCAATTATAAAATGAGTTTAAAAAATTCTATACTACAAAATTTCACACATAACCCATATTTATTACACTATTTTTATTTTATTATCCAAAGATGTACTGTTATTTGACTGTTTCTATTTATTTTAGCATTAATGTAAGAAGTCCCACATAGAGGTATGGGTTCAGTTGCATTGAATATCTCAGGCTACCTAGAAACTGGTAATTGTGAGCATCCCTGGATTTCATTATTGATAACAAAAATTTTCAGTCTGGATCAGAGCACAAAATCATCAATTGAGGGTTCAAGTTAATCTTAAGACATCCAAACGTGGATTTCCTTCGTTTATCCTGACTGTTCTCAGATGTGTTAAGGTCATCTACGTGGAAGTTCATTAATTATGGCAGTAATGGGTCTTTTTTCTTTTAAGATTACAGATTTTCTGTTGATTAAGTAACACAGAAAATAGGGATTTTTTTTTCAGTTACAGAAGATAATTAATCTCCTTATATTTTTGACAGTCTCTTTGTTCACAAATGTTCTTAAAACACCAAACCATACGGAGATAATGGAACCCAGGAGATTAACAGTACAAGGTGTGCGCAGGGTGTGTGGAGTGTGATATTCTTATTCTTCAAAGCATAAGCATAACAACCTCTCACTTTACTAGAGTTAATTGTCATTTCTTACCTAAGACATGGCACAACTCTCTAAATTAGAACACCTTCCTTTGTCCTTTGTGCAAAAAAAAAAAAAAATCATGGAGTAGGGCTCTGCCAGGATGGAGTGTGAGAGAGTGCCTTGCTCTCTTTCTCATTCTTTATGCCCTTATTGGCCAGGCTACAGCAGGACACTCAACTGCTTTTAATGGTTTTCATTACTCCCTCTTATTTTCTGGGTTAATGACATATTGAAAGTGCTAATGGCATAAAATTTTCAAATAGCTCACACACTGTTCATGAAAGAGGCAGTATATTTTACTTTATATGCATATAATTTTTCCTACTGGATTAACTGCAACAGTTTGCTGCTGTGTAATTTCTCAATTTAATTGAGGAGAAAAAATAGTACAAAAGCATCGTGTTTCAGTACGAAGTTGTGCTTATAAAAGAGGTCACATTCCGTACTCTGACCAACAACTGTGGGGTTGTCATAAAGGTAGGAAAAGTGAATGCCGAGAAACACAGGCTTCAATCCTCTGACGCTTTCATTTTTAAAATCTGTGGCAAATATACTAAGATTTTGAGAAGCCACTAATTATTGTACTCACAGGACCAGAAACTGTACAAAATTGAATTATTTGTGGGCAACAAGTATTTTTACCTTGAATTTCATATACTACCTTTCTAAGTAGAAATTATTGAAGTAATATTTAATTAAATTATATTATACAAATTCAAAAATGGAAGTTTTAATTTTATAATTTTATGTTATTTATGTGAGGAGCATATGATATCACTTATGAGTAAGTCATTTTGAATCATATGTTCTGATCATTGGTTTTCTAGTACAAGATGAACATTGAAATTATTTTACAATATGATTCTTTTGGACTTAGCGTCAGCAACTAAAGAGGACAGCAATAATATAGCATTGCCATCATGTCAGGACATAATAAATGTGTCTTTTAAAGGAAGCCAGGTAGAAACTTGAGCTTTGTTAATTGTGTTTTAGGTCAAGATATAACTCAGCTTTAGGATCCCATAATCTTGTTTTAGTAGTGTTTGAATGTTGTTCTAATGCCTTATATGTGTTTCCTTAAAAATTCCGGAGCTAATGACTTTTATCAGTCTTCAGTTGAAGAAGGGCTGTTAATAAAAAGAAATGAGGAAAGATGGGCAGGTCAGAAAAAGGGAACAAACTGCAATGACATGGTCTGGGCTAGGGATTCCTTCCTTCCAGGCACATTGTCACATCGTCAGTGTTTATTTTTTAATTTCTCATCACTATGTCCTTCTTCCATGGGGATAATGATGACAATTAACAAAAGACATTTGTTTATTTTAATTTTATATGCATCGGGATTTAGCCTGCACGCCCTTATTTGTGTACCTTGTGTCTGAAGTGCCTGCAGATCACAGAAAATAGCAGGGAAGCACGTGGGACTGGAGTGATGGACAGTTGTGAACCATCATGTGGCTGCTAGGAACTGGACCTGGGTCCTCTGCAAGAGTTTTTAGCTCCTGTGCCATCTATCTAGAGAGAGTTTGGTGCCTAAAGATAATGGCAACTGGGGTGCATATCCTGAGAAAGTCAATCAAACCGGCTGCAATAGCACGCCACAGGTAGTCATGCATTTTAAAGAAACATTTCTGAGTATAGGAAGAGGGCTTAGGAAGTAAAGTGTTGGTACACATGATGTCTGAGTTTTCCTGTCAGCTCGGGATATTCTAGAATAACCTAGAAAGCAAACTCAATCAGAGATTGTCTATATGAGGATGGCCCATCAAATTTTCATAAATGGAATCATTCCGTCCACTGTAGGTGATGTTATTTCCTAGGTTTGGGTTCCTGAGTTATGCAAGACATAAGAAAGCGAGCTGATCATGAACATGAGCATGAGTGCACTGGTTCTTTGCTCTCTGTTATTGACTGTGATGTAATGTGACTACTTTTCTCAATTTCCTTCCACTGTGACTTCTCAGCTAGGAAGGAATGTTATCTAAACATGTGAGTCAAACAAAGGCTTTCCTCTTTACATCGCACTCAATGGGGTATTTTATCACAGCAACAAGAAGGGAAGCTAAGACACCATGGAGGCATGAAGACCTAGGTTTAAATCAGTATAAAAAGCTGAACATGGCCTTGGTGAGCTCCCAGTAGATCAGCTCCACTGTCTCAGTGGGTGGGTGCACCCCTCGTGGTCCCGACTTCTTTGCTCATGTTCTCCCCACCCACTGAGACAGTGGAGCTGATCTACTGGGAGCTCACCAAGGCCAGCTGGACTATTACCAAAAAAAGCATGGGATAAAACTGAACTCTCTGATCATGACGAACAATGAGGGCTGATGAGACGCCAAGGACAATGGCACTCAGTTTTGATCCTACGCAATCTGCTGGCTTGGTGGGAGCCTAGCCAGTTTGGATGTTCACCTTCCTAGATATGGACGGAGGGGGGAGGACCTAGGACTTACCACAGGGCAGGGAACCCTGACTGTGCTTTGGACTGGAGAGGGAGGGGGAGAGGAGTGGGGGGAAGGGGAGAGGGATGGGAGGAGGGGGAGAAGAGTGGGAGGAGGGGGAGAAGAGTGGGAGGAGGGGGAGGGAAAGGGGAGGCTGGGAGAATAAAAAAATTAAAAAAAAAGCTGAACATGGTGGGGTACACATATGATCCCATCTCTGGGGAGGCAGAGATGAAAATATGTATGGGGTGTGTTCCCCAGCTTGTCTAGCCTAATCTGTTAGCTTCTTGTTCAGGGAGAGGATTTGTCTTAAAATAATAAAGTGGAAAGAGTCACCTGACATCAACTTTAGGCCTATGCAGGCACATGCAGACATGGACTTTCACAGCCATTTGGCAATCACCATCTGACAAACCGTATGTACACATAAAGAACCATAACTCCCCACCTATACACACACTCACACACATCCACACACATACTCGTACACACACACTCACATATGCATTCACACTCACAAACACATTCTCACATACAAATACACTTACTCACACACATACATACACACACATTTTCCCTTTGCTGAAACTCTATGTGGGCACACACATACATACTCTCTCATACACATACACTCACAAACACACACACACACACACACACACACACACACATGCAGCAGTATTGTTATGATGGAACTTGTAGCTGACAATGGTCAATCTCTTTTGTTTCAAGAGATTCACCTTGTGTGTAGGCACAAACATGCTCTCTTAAAAAAAAGTGGCATTCAATTCTTCATCTTTGCTTTGTTGTTAATTTTCTTTAAATCAATAAATGACATATTCTCCTGAGACAAGCACAGAAAAAAAATGTCTTATATAATGTTTTCTTCAAAACATACCCTTCATATAACTTGTCAAATAAGTCTTTGTAATTGTGTCACCTAAATTGTCAAGGACCAATGTCCTCTGTTTAATTTCTTTGAAGGTGGTCATCTTGTCTATGATCACGCCTCACAAAAATGAGAGCCTGGCACATTTGACACTTAATTAGCCTTTGCTTAATTAACAAACCGAACTCTAGGAACTGCTCCAAATGTAATACTTGCATTTCATTGACTTTTGTATAATATTCTCAAAAATATCTACATCTCTATATGTGAAATGAAAATCTCATGAAATTAAGTGTTGTTTTTTATTTATCCTTTTTAGATTTTGTTTTATATCAAGAGTAATATGCATATTTCTTCTAATACTTACCTCTTCTTTCTATGGTCATTTAATTATACGGATTCTGGTAGCATTCTTTGATGCTTAGCTCAGCTTCCTTCACTAATCAGTGTATAATTTTCTACTTAAGCCATCTCAGGGGATGGTAAATGATAAGCAGAATTCATTAGTGATCTACTATATTGTACCTTGAAAACAAAAGCATATTTTTATATCACTGGGGACAGTATATTGGCAATGCAATATGATATTTTCCATTCGGTCCCTAAATAAAAGCTATAATTCATGAGAGGATGCTGTGTTTTAGAAATCACATTGTAATTTTATGTCAGGAAACAGTTCTTCAACTTAATGCTTGCAAGCTTGATGTCTGAAAACATACAACATGGAGTTTAGATTTTCTGTTGATCTGCTATTATGTTATTTAGTCTTCTCAAGAGAAAACTGTCTTGGAAATATAGGCAAAAAAAAAAAAACAAATGACATTTCCACAGACTGATGTATGACTGTGGCATTTTCAGCCCTAAGCATATACTAGGTTTAGTGACAATAAGCACAGAAGAGAAACCATCTTTCAAGAGTAGCACAAAGAAATGCTGCACACATTTAAATGAAATAAAAATCTTTAAACATCTATCCTGTAATTGCATATGTGCAAATACCTACCAGCTTATCTTTGAAAATATTTTGGTAGAGCCATTAATGTTTAATGAACAGAATTAAGTTGATTGAACAGCAGGAAATTCGGTTCTAGACAGAAGCTGTCAGGCTTTTCTCATCCATCTTGGCAACAAGGATATCAATCATTGTTTCCTCCCTGCCCACAGTCACAGGTTTCTTACTCCCAGCTGTGTGTGGTATATCTGTTAGTGGATTGAGTTCTTTCTGCCTTCCTTGTATTTTATTCTTCACTCCTTCCTAAGCTTCTGTAGAGACAAGGAAAACAAAACAAAACAGTGCATAGCCCATCACACACAGTCGTAGGAAAGTTCTAAGCCAACGTGCTTTAACATGCAAAGAGCAATCTCCACACCTTCTTACTTGGAAGATACCTACAAATAGGCAGAGATGATTTTAATATGCATATATCATATACTATGTTTTCCTATTTACTCTTTTAAAATATACATCAGTTTCACTTCCTGTAATATGTTCATTTCTAAAGCGAATATGGCTTGATAAAGAAGTGTGTACTACACAGCTTTCAGTCCTTTCTTCCCTTGCTATCCCACGTTTGTGATATTCCCTAACGACTTTTGCTTTTTTGTCACCAGAATTCCATTATACATTTTTTGACTTGTCTTTAAGATTTATACCTTCCATCTCAAGCTTGGCTTTCTACTTAAATAACCTACAGAGGCATGCAAAGACACACACACACACACACACACACACACAAACACACACACAACACACAAGTTTAACCATAATTACAGCAAAACGTTCCATTTGAACTTTTGGATCTCCTTTATTTCATGTATTATAATAAACTTCAGATCTAATTTCCAACGAAATGTCAAAATTTAATTTATCAACTTAAGAATAGGAAATTGTCTGTGCCATCTCATTATCTGATAAACACATCATGTTATATATTATGTAGTATTCTTGGTTGCTTTTAAAACTCTTCCATACAAAACAATTTTGTTTATAATCATTAATATATCTTATGCCATTAAAACAATTATTTTAATTGCACATATTAATTTTTCCTGGCATCTTACTTTTTTCAGTCAAAACTGTGTTATCAATAGAATAAGCTAGGCATTTATCATGTGTTGAATGCATGTGAAAAATTTTGCCATAATTTTAAATTTGAATTCATATTTATACATTTATATTGTATACTACAATCAGAGGTGTGTAAATGATAGTCAAATCCTGTATGAGGAAGTCAGATTACAGCTTTTTGGAGTTTGTTGTATCTTTTTACCATAGTTCTGGGGTCTAAACTCAGATACTTGCTTGATGGCAATTGCATTTGCATGTGTGCAATCTTGATGGAGAATATTACATTCATTATTTTCCATTTTCCTGCTCAAGGATATCTAGGCTGGTAATAATTCATAACTATTGTAAATAGTGCAACAATATGTTTATTTGAGAATCTGTGTAATATGTTGCCTTAGAAATCTTTAGTTTTCAACCCAAGAAAAAAAAAGCTAATTTTTGTCTGTTTTTTTTTATGGTTATGCAAAAAAGCCACTGTTGTTTGGATGGCAATTGTGTTAAAACTGTAGGTTTCTTTTGTTAATATAGCATTGTCATAATGTTGAATCTACAATCCATGATATTGAAAGACTTTCTGTCCAATATTGATTTTTCAAATCTCTTTATGCATTATCTTAAATTTTACTGTAAACATCTTTCCCTTTCTTTGTTATGGATATGCCTAGAAAGTTTTCTTATGTTGTGGAATATTTATTTGTGTATCCAGAGTCCTCGTTCAGTGTAGAGACAACTTTTGGCTGTTGTGAAGGCTATCATTGTACATGGAATCTATACTAATTTTTACATATTGAGTTTTTATTGTTCTACATCCCTAAATTGTATGAGATTCAAGAGCCTTCTGGTCAACTTTTTATAATCTGTTAATTGTAGATGATGTTTTCATATATAAATAGGATTATTTGAACTCCTTCCTTTCATACTTATAGTCTTAGATTAAACTGAATATATCTCTATAATATTGAGTTACTTGCTTCTATGATACTATGCATTATGTATTATTTCTGTGTGCTATTAAAAGTGTTCCATGCAAAGCAATTGTATTTATAACCATTAATTTGTCTTATGCCATCGAAACAATTGTTTTCACTCAAAACTGTTTTATTAATATTGTCAGCTAGGCATTTATCATGTATAGAATGCATGTAAAAAATTATAGGCATTTTCCCATAACAAATCAAATGCTCTACTGCTAAAGAAAAAATCCTCAACCCTTTATTTAATATTATAGTATTTAAATTGCAGAACAGTCATTAAGACAATAATGAAAAATGTAATTATTTCATGAAATCTTTGTCAAATAATCATGCACAGTCAATGAGTTCATTTGAAAGATGTTCTGCATCACAATTCATTATGCAAATGAACCTTAAAACAAAAATATATCAATTTTTAAATACAGTTTTGACCATAGGAACACAATGGCAATGGCGTATGGACACAATGATGAAGAGGACATGTGTCACTGACAGTGTAAAAGAGACTGTGATGGTTTTAAGAAATTAAAGATATTGTTTTATGTTATAGTATAATTTATACTAAATATATAGGTACATGCTATTAAAGTCTCTCTCTGTGTCTAGATAGATAGATAGATAGATAGATAGATAGATAGATAGATGATAGACAGATGATGATAGATAGATAGATAGATAGATAGATGATAGATAGATAGACAGACAGATAGATGATAGATGATAGATAGATAGATAGATAGATAGATAGATAGATAGATAGATAGATGATAGATAGATATAAAGAGAAAGAAGGAGAGAGAGAGAGTGACAGAGAGATACAGAAGGGCAGACAGACATGCTATTAAAGAATGGAAAATGTGTCTAATCTAGTATAATATTAGTAGATTTCATTTCTAACAGTAGCAAAATGTCTTTTTAGGATGACGATGTCTGCAGAAATACATTCACAGATCAAGTATCAATCACATCACATTGTTTATTGTATTAGCTCCTGAAGAGCCCATTGAATGAAAGCAATAGAGTCTTAAGTTTCATAGATCTGAATTCTAGAATGTTGAAATCAAGTCATCCCAGGATAATAACTCCTGAAAAGTCCAGGAAATAAATATTTCTGTCAAATTAGACCTCTTAAACATCTCAAAAAGCTCTTCTGTTTTTAGGTGCCCCCAGCAGCACTCTCTCTCTCTCTCTCTCTCTCTCTCTCTCTCTCTCTCTCTCTCTCTCTCTCTCTTTTTCTCTTTCTCTCTCTCCGTCTGCCCTTCTGTATCTCTCTGTCACTGTCTCTCTCCTTCTTTCTCTTTATATCTATCTATCTATCTATCTATCTATCTATCTATCTATCTATCTATCTATCTAGACATAGAGAGAGACTTTATAATGAGACATTAACTTTAGCTTTGTTTTACCTTTTGTTGCTGTCATTGTTGTTAACTGTGGAGACTGCTATATGAGTCAAGTAACCCTGACCACAAGACCTGCCCCAGAGTGTTTGGTATACCAAGTAGGTGGTATTTATGTATGAATCAAAATATATACATATATGTATATTTATGACGAAAAAAGAGGACTTGTGTTTGAAAATAGTGTAAATAAGTACACATATATTTATTAACAAAATAAATATATTTATACTTATTTTAAATATATATGAGAATATTTATTTTCTAGAGTCCAGGTAATTTTAGTTGAGGTAGACTACTTTTCAATCACAAAATTTGATTATAATTCCTCTGTTTATTTTTTACATTTATTTTTATATTTATTTGTTTTTAAATTTGATTTTGAAAATGTCACACTTTTTTGCTTTTATATGTTTTCTACTCTTCTGCCCAACCCTGCCTATATTTTCTTCCCACTACTTCATATAATCCTATTCTTGTCATATTTTAATATTATTGTTATATGAGGTGGAAGTTTTTGGGTCTTTCTTCTCCTGAAAGAGAAATGATCAAGGTTATATGGTGTAGTTAAGAAATCTGATAAAAACATACAAAAAGTTCACAAAGTTCAGCACGAAATTCAATATTACTCATACATTAATGAAAGAATGTATAAAGAAGATCATGCAACATGTTTCTAGATGGAGGAATCGCAAAATAACATGAGAAAAATGCATCCAATAACAGAATCGAGATTTAAAAAATTGTTACAATACTCTTTTTTGCTTTTGGGTTACAGCTTAGAATGAAAAGAGAAGCTGTCTTATTACAGTGTCAATATAAGCCTTCAGTATGGATGAAATTGTTCTGGAATCATAGTGATCCTTTTGCCTTATATAGTAAATTTTAATGTTTTGACATATTTCTTCTTGACAGAAAGATAGGTCTAAGATTATGAGTCTCTAAGAAGATGCAACAAAATCATTTAAGTTGCTAATCAATCTTGGTCCTCTAAAAAATACCTTTGATGTTATTATTTTCCGCAAAAAATTGTAAAAACTTGACTAAGATTTTGACATATATTATCATGGTCCATAAGAAAGAACTTCTAAAATGTTGAGTGTAGAATTGTGGTTATTTTAGGCATTAAATCTTTCCAATCATCCTGTCTTCAAGATAGCTATGAAAATTGACTTGAACTATTTCATTGTCTGCATTCTTATATAGTCTGGTTAATCCTCTATTACACCCTATATATATAGAGAGAGCATATCCATAAATCTGTAAAATGTTTGTTTAGGTACACACATATGTGTACAAATTAAAGAATGATGGATGTTTATTAAAAATTATGTCCATTTTGTGGTTGAGAGGTTGGTTCAGCAATTAAGAGCACTGGCTGCTCCTGCAGAAGATCTGCTTTCAGTTTCCATCATCTAGATGGAGGCTCATAACCACTCCAAGAATATGCAAAGGATATAAACACCCACAGGCACACATAATAATAAATAAAATGTTTTTGTAAATACATTAAATAAAAATTATCTTCACTAAATTTATGATATTCATTCAAATGCATTTTGACAGTACATCACCTGTCAATCATTTTTATTCAAATAACATTTTATTTTCTTAATGAACCCTCTCCCTTATAACTGATCTGTGGAAGTTGATTAAGTATTTGCATTCTTTAATACTTGTCTCAGTGTCTTAGTTAGGGTTTCCATTGCTGCAATAAAATACCATGACCAAAAAGTAAGTAGTGGAGGAAAGGGTATATTTAGTTCACACTTCCATTGATCTGTTCATCAGGAAGGAAATCAGTAAAGAACTCAAATGGGAAATATTCCTGGAGAAAGGAATTGATGGCAAGACCAGTGCTGTTTACTGGCATGGTTTCCATGACTTTATCTGTCTGCTCTCTTATAGAATGCTTATAGCATGGGCATCAACCAGGTAAGCATCACTCATATTGGGATGCTCCCTCTCCCATCAATGACCAATTTAAAAAAAAATGTGGTGTTGGGACTGTGGTCTGTATTCTGTCAATTATATTTTAAATAAGTGCTGATTGGCCAGCAGCCAGGCAGGAAGTATAGACAGGACAACTAGACAGGAAGTAGAGACTGGTCAATAAGAACAGAATTCTGGGAAGATGGAAGCCCATTCCTCAGCAGTCCTTACCAGCCACAGAAGAAGCAAGGGGTGACTGCCTTGCTGAAAATGATACTGAGTCATGTGGCTAACATAGACAAGAATAATGGGCTAATATAAGTCATAAGAGTTAATAAGAAGCCTGAGCTATGGGCCAATCAGTTTATATCTAATGTAGACCTCTGTGTGATTTCTTTGGGACTTAAAAACTGCGGGAACTAGGCAAGACACAAACTCAGTCAACAAAAATGCCTTTCAGTTATATCTTTGGAGGCATTCTCTCAAATGAGACTCCCTTCTTTCAGCTAACTCTAGCTTGTATCAAGTCACCTTTGGATTAGTCTGCACAACCACCATTTTTGTTTCTTTCACAATCATTTTCATCATTATGATAGGCCAATTTAATTTTGTATTTTCAAATAAATAATAAAACTTTGATTTTAATTCTAGGTTGTGTTCATTACATGAATCTCAAATGGTATATTCATTTCCTTTTATCACGTTAATGCAGTTTTCTCTAAATTTTACTCCTACCTTTTGGGGTGGGGGTATTTTAAGTAATTGGAAATTAAACACAGGTGGATTTTAGTATTCACTGTAACTCCCTCCCACACTATCCTACGTTTTCTGCTTTAATATTTTCACTCATGTCTTTGTAGTTTTTACTAAATTTTCTGATCCATAGACCTCTACCCTGGCAAGTGATATTTTTGCCAAAGGTGGTCTCTGACAGTCTTCATATTACAAACAGCGCTGGAAAGAGCTGACCGTATACTGTTTGACTGAAGCACTCTTCCTACTTCATTTTGCAGTTAGGAAGTCAGAGATATTTGCTTCCTTTTCCTTTGACTAGATTTCCATTTTTTATGATTTTAAAAACTGCATTCACTTTAATCCTGTTTTCATGAACTAGTAAAAAAGATTTAGGGAGTATTATTGATATTATTGCTTTTATGATCAGCAGTATGTCAATGACCTCCAATATTCTAAACAGATTTGATACTCTGGTATCTTGTTCAGACTTTTTAAATTCTTTTATAGGCAATATACATTGATGAACCACAAAATATATACATAGAAATAAATTGTATAATCTCCATCAGGTAATGTTCATATATTTAAGAGCAAATACACATATATACATATGTATATATACATATGCACATATAATTGTTGGTCTCCCTCTATCCATAAAAATATTTCACAAATATTATAAATACACACACACACACACACACACACACATATATTTGTGGAGAATGGGAGATCAACAATTAAAGTAAAAAGAGAAAATTAATTTGAAAGAAAGGCAATGAGTTCTTGGGAGAATAAGGAGAAAGAAAGAGAAGGGGAAAATTATTCAACTATATTATAATCACAAATTAAAAATCATATACTTTAATCCTGCTAATGATCAAGTACACTTTAACCACTCTGAGGACCGCTCCCCTTCTCACATATGATCTACTACAGACAATCATCCTTTAATAATAAATTTCCAAAAGTTTAAGTCTTTAGATTAATGAATTTTATTAATTTCATCTACTATAGAATGTGGACTCAACTGCTATTTTTTTACCATGCATTTTAATCCCTTGGGACAATAGTAGTCAGGTATCAAGTTCTAAGCAATTTTTTGCAACATAATAAGCAAGTATATTTACTGACCATTTTTAAGAAAAGTAATAAAATTTGATTTGGATTTCATAATAAAGAATGACTGACACCTAAAATTAAAATCTAGAAAAATGAATATGTACATGATTATATGAATTACATATAAATTCAAGGTGTATTCTCATGTTTTCTAATTTTGCACTGATAATTTATTATATATGAATTCACTCTGTGACATTCTTTAGAAAAGAAGTTTATTTTAGGCAATTTATAGGTAGGTAGGTAGATATAAGATAATACATGATAATTACAAAATTATTTATGAATGAGTGAATTAAGAATTATCTGTAGTTTTTAGAGTAAAGATATTCAAAATTAGCATTCTAAATAATATTTCATGGTTATAAGAGGCATTTATAAGTGCATAAGCTTAACTGCTGAATTTTTCTGTTTAGATTGTTTTGCAAAGGAATCCTCGAGCAACATGTTGAAAAGAACATAAGAAAGGTAGAAAGAAAAAGAAAAATAGCAATATTAAATGTAATTTAGAGACATACAAATGATTTATCTCTAAGGAAGATGTTTGAGACTTTATCTAAGATACACAGATGTGCCTGCATCTCTCTAAACCTAATGATAGTGTTTCTCATTCAATAGGACATGATAACATTCCTGTTAAATAAAGTATAGTTCTTATTTTCTCCTAGCCATAGATTGCTACTGATTCTGAGATATAATACTGTGATGGTCAAAAGGTACCTTGGCAAATTTATAGTGCTAAAACATATTTTCTGGAGCTGTACAATCCATAAAGAACAAAAGTTTTCTGTGAGTGCTCTGTATAAAGAATTCCAAAACCAAATGTGGTGTCTCAGAGAATCTGTTTGGAATGTAGAGATTCAGAATCCCTATATAGCATAAGGCATGACAAGAAATCTGTAAAGTTAAAAACAATACTGCATAGAAGATTTCCTCTAAAATTCTTAGTCTCACTAATGAGTAAAGAGGTCAGAGACCAATTCACCCCACTCTCTAACTACATCATGCTTGCAACTCTTGATAAAAATAAGAACATGAGCAGGCAAACTTGTGAACTGATTTCCAGCTTTCTCACTTCTTGTTATTTATAATAAAAAAAAAGGCAGTGAATTCCAATACTTACCTGAGACCTTGGAGTATCACTGAATGGAAACCCATTTTCGAATTTAGACAGAGAGAATGATGTAAAAATTTCTCCAGATGATTTTAAGTACTAATTTGTTTTCTCGGTAGTACTTGAGTGGAAACTTCTTTTATATCTAAACCAAAGACTCCTATAATAGTGACATAGATATAGGCTGATATACTATAATTATATATAACATATACAAATAATATATATTGTAAGCTTATTTATATAATATACCAGACAACATATATGAAGAATTTACTATATTATATATGTATATATGAAAGATTTATGTGCTTTGGAGAATTCATAAAGCCAATAATTTTGAAGTTTTAGAATATTTATTGCTCCTCCCATTTAGCTCATCACATGCCTGATAAAAACTTTTTGGTAAAGTCTGCTGAGAAAAGTTGGTTATTACTTGTTAGTTGACTCCAAAGTATAGTGTCTATATTGAACTTTAAGTGTTTGATAAAATTTATTATCAAACACTTTGACAAATGTGAATGCATTTTTATTGAAACAGTAACGCAGATAAGCATGTACCCTGACACTGCCAATACTTAATCAGAACTCTTTCTATTAAACTTCAGTGTGCCTGATACCTTCATTTTCTCTATATACAGATGCAATTATTTCCTTATTTTCATGTGGCTTCCATATTCTCAGATTCTCACTCAGAAAAACAACTCAATTTTTACCTTGATAAATCACCTGTGAACATTTATTTGCTTTATTTGAACAAAACAATGCCTGATCAAATATATGTACTCCCCTACTGAGTCTGCACACAGACAATCCAGAGAGCTGTGTCAACAGCAATAGTGTCCAACTGAAGAAGGAAATGGCAAATTATCCAGATGGAAGTGTTTACACTGAATATGAGTGTAAGTTAAAGAACGAAATTTTACCCAATTAGTATTTGAGTGACAAAACTTACATTTTGATTAATAAACATATGCTTTCCCATATATATATATATATATATATATATATATATATATATATATATATATATATATATAGTACAATGATCCATACTGAAGTTGTTTTTATGGAAAAGAAAAAAAAATTGAGGTTGGTATTTGTTATGTTTTTTATAGTAAAAGAGATCAAATCAGTTCCATAGTCTGAAAAATACTAATCAGCTCTATTCTTTTCTTCTATGTCAGCATTTACCTATGTAAGGCAGAACAGTGATACTGATCTTCTACTCACAAATGTCTTTCTCTTCATTTGCTGAATAATTATTGTTCAGTCCATTATTAATGTTGCATCACAGTTTATCTTTAAGGATGAGCTCTTTATCTTTAACATTTGGCTGGTTTATATTCTCCTCCTTAACTGAAAAGCAGTTAGAGTAGATTGCTATGAGAAGGCAATAATAGACACAAGATAAAACAAATTTATGGATGATTTTTGAATATGTAGAATATTCAAATTAAAAAGAAACGGTCACTGACCAAGACACAACCCTATCTGAAGCTTTTTTATAGAAATGATTGTCCATGGGAATCAATGAAAAGACTGAACACAAAGCCACAAGGAAGAGAATGCTGTGTACAGAGAAAAGACACAATGAACAGATTTCATGCATGGCATGTGAGGAAGCTGTCCAAGGTCCTGAAAATGCAAGCAAAATTGATACATAAAAGTACTGTTAAAAGATGAAGGAATTCTAAGGACACTGTAAGAACAGAGCATGGTTTTCCACAGAAATTTTTACATTCGCAAATGCTAATATTACATCAGTTGGAATTTGTTTATAAGTACAATTAATTCACAAGAACACCTTTATAGGTAGCAATGTAATGCTGATTAACTTCATCATGGAAATTGTCGTTGCATGTTCATACCAAAACAACTGCAATTTCCAAGGAAGGGGCCATGCAGTTCTCTAATTTCCTTCAATAAACTCTTCAAATGATTTAAGTATATATTCATTTTCATTAGTCCAATTTCGTGATTCCATGTGAATTTATGCACTTACAGAAAAGAAACTGAAATCATAAGTTATTTTAATAGGCAAAATAACCCAAATAAGAAGAACTTAAAAGAACTGCTATATAAGAAATATCAATTCAGTTGTGGTAAACTCAAAGTAAAGTACTCTAAGAGCCACAATACTTATGATAAAAATCCCCTGGAAAATCATTCCTTCTTCCTATGGCACACATGATTGTGCCATAGGCAAGTTCATTTCCATGCCCCAGCTTTATTTGGATTCCACCCCATGGTCCTGGCAGTTCCTAAGTCTGTTTCCACTGTAATTTTGTCATCATATCACTTCACAAAATTTCCTGAGGTACTTCTTAAAAGGAAAACAAGTATTATTTCACTTATAAGATCCATTTTCCCCAGTTACAGATGCAAGAAACTAAAAGAAATTATTCTTCCCATAGTTCTATCATCAGAAACTTTGATACCTCAGATTGCCAGCAAGACTAAAGAATTAAGTCGGTAAGTAGCAGATACACCAAGCCCCTTATAATGGCCGTACAATCAGGAACATTTATAAGGAAAAGATGCTCTTAATGAAGGCCAACATGCCTGAAAGTTGAAAAGGGATCTCATGGAATGCAACTTTCACAAACCATCACTCACCATGCTACATTTTCGAATTATATATGCTACTGTAATCACATATTACACATTCTTGTGTATATAGCACCAACGAAATCACTGGTCTGCTAACTATGATTTGGTAGGGTGCATACTTCACTCTGTCAATCGTGTCTTTCTATTGTGAGTAGAAATTTGTTCAAGTCTCCCCAAAAAGATATACAACACATTTTGTTCCCAGCATTCAGTATTGACGGATACAACTATACCTGATATAGTTGATCAGAGAGCACGTGGTAATCAATTTGGCTCTGTTTCTCTAGGTGCTATGAGATAGTGGATTAGATTACTTTCTTTCTGTTATTATGTTAAGCATTCCCTGAAAAAAAAATGTCTCCCAAATCTACCACACAAAGATTCTGTCCTAGGCAAGTTCATATCCATAGCACAGCTCAATTTGGATTTCTTCCCATGGCTATGTCATTCCTAATATTCTGTTTCCACTATAATGTAGTCCTCATCTTCATGAGGGTCACCTTAAAGGAACTGCTACAGGTTGCTTACCTACAGCTGCTTTTTGATACTATGGGCCAAATCTTGTGACTTGCTTAATTCTGTACATACCCTACTTACAAAGTTAGTACTAAAAATGTCAGGGAGCCAGTGAGCTTCTTTTCAATCCTGCTCAATTTTTCAATTCTTACCAATTTTTTTTCTTCCTAGAACTAGCATGAATCCATGTTGTACTGCACGCACACACTGAGACAATGGGGATGTTCTATCGGGAACTCAGCAAGGCCAGCTGGCCTGGGTCTGAAAAAGCCTGGGATAAAACTGGACTCGCTGAACATAGTGGACAATGAGGGCTGCTGAGAACTCAAGAACAATGGCACTGGGTTTTGATCCTACTGCACATACTGGCTTTGTGGGAGCCTAGGCAGTTTGGATGCTCACCTTACTAAACCTGGATGGAGGTGGGTGGTCCTTGGACTTCCCACAGGGCAGGGAACCCTGATTTCTCTTTGGGCTGACGAGGGAGGGAGACTCGATTGGGGGAGGGGGAGGGAAATGGGAGGCAGTGGCGGAGAGGAGGCAGAAATCTTTAATAAATAAATAATTAATTTAAAAAAAAGAAATTCCCACCATCAGAAACCTCAGTCCACTAACCTTAATTCAGCTTTACAGAATTTCTTAAGACATGTGAGGAAGGAATCAAGCATCTTGATCAAAAATTATGAATTATTCCTCTTTTAATTCCCAATAAAGTCATTACCCACTATAACCACAAAGTCTAGGCTTCTGTTATCCTAAATGATGGAGAAATCAAGATGACATCAAACAGTAGATGACAACACATTCATATTCAAGAGACACACAGTGGTGGAAACCTGAGACTCCTCACTCCAATTCACTTCTTACACACACTGGGAGTCCAGCCATAGAATGCAACTACATACTATAGCCTAGTCATCCCACCTCGTTTAACAGAGTTAAGAAAACCCTTCAAAGACATATGCATAATCCCTCCTCTCAAACGATTCTAGAATATGCCAGGGTACCAAGAAATGCTACTCACTACAAATGCTGTTCTATTTTATTGCCATGGCATTTGCATTCTACATGAGGTGACTAATAAATCAAGAAAGGAAAAATTACTCAATCCTTTAGGGGTGGTGAATGATGTATGGCCATTTTTTCTCACATGACATGCAGTGGCGTGCTTCCTTTATGAAGAAAATTCAATGTTTGAGTAAAGGCATGTCCCCCAAATGGCAAATTGACTCTAGAATACATTTTAATACATGGTAAAATGATCCATTTATGTTGTGATAGGCAGGTTGTCGTTGCTGTGTATGGCATCTTCCATTTGACAGTAAGAAATGCAAATGAGACTCAGCTGTATAAAAAAAGAATTGCCAACTGTCTTAGCCTTTTGCTCTATTACTGTGAAGAGATACCACAGCTACAGCAAGTAATATGAAGGAAAGAATTTAATTGGGAATTGCTTACAGTTTCAGAGTTTTAAATCAATTTTCATCATAGTGGGAACACGGTCAGGCAAGCATGGTATTAGAGAAGGAGCTGAGGAGAGTTTTATATGTGAATACTCAGGCAGGAGGAAGAGAGAGCATTGGAAATGGTTTGGGATTTTAAAACACTAAAACCCAACCCAGGGGTTAGCCTTCCTCCAATAATTCTACACCTGCACCTATAAGGCCTCATCTCAAAATGTCACTCCCCAAACATTCAAATATATGAGCCACTCGGTGCCATTATTACTCAAACCATCACAACAGTCTAAGTGGTAATTTGTTAACCCAGTACTGTGTATGGGTTTCCTTCCTAAGAACTTTTGGCTGTGCAGATCCATGACAACCAACAGACCATAAAAGCATTGCCAATGCTATTGTTTTAATTTTTTAACTTACTGGTAAGACATTGTTATGGGAGTCTACACGTTTGGCTGCATGGAATGGGAAATCAGATTAACTGAAATGAAATCTCCTGACTGACTTGAACGCACCAATAAGTGACATGTTGTCTTCTGAGAGAACTGTCACAAGTTAGTCATAGGAGAATATTTTTCCTTTTTTAATATTTGGTATACTACTGACAATCATAACAAATACAGCTTCTGAGAATGAAAACTTTTGCTTTGGCATAGTCGCCAAGTATTCGGTAATAACTGGAAAGTAACGGTAATGTCTTGTTTATATTATCTGAGGCAAGATTCATCGGACAAGAAGAAGCAATAAAAATGTTAAATGCCTGTCTGAGTTTGAGCCTGCTTTTTCTCCAAGTTGAAAAAGTCCCTGTAAGAGGAAGGAGGGATGGAAAAAACAATAGGGAACCAACAGAATTTACAAAATTTATTAGAAAGTGAACTTATGAAGCTTAGAAATTTGTAATAGATGGAAACCCCTACCTCTAGGATTACATAATAAAAAAATAGTTTCTGGAGATATCTCAATAAGCTCCCTGCAATTGTGCTTCTGATTACACGATGAAACTTTAATGAGCGAGCACACCATGATGAGAGGTTTGCTAATACAGTCGTGTTTAAGTCTACTGTCCTCTTCTGAGTTATCCATGATGAACTCGAAGTGGCTCTTATCAATTCTTTTGTTCACTAAGTTGACTGATAAAGTAAATGCTTGCATGAAAGAAAAGTGGCCTATATAGGGTGAATAAACACTTGTTCGTCTCACCAAAAGTCCACATAACTGTAGTCTTTACTTTTTAATATAACTTTTTAAATTGCAAATGTTGAAAAGAAGCACAAAGTCAAAAATGAAAGTAGGAAAACAAACAAAAAAAGAAAGTCAGCTTTAAAACATTCTTCAAATGAATGATGTATCTTCAAAATACCTTAATATATATTTAAAATATACCTAGCGTACATTTTAGGGTTCAGCCCTCAAACTTATAATATAATAAGGGTTTGATGTATGGGACATGACAATCTATATTGATAATAAATTCTTCGAAAATTTTAAAATTCCTCACATATACATATTACCAACTTTTTAAAAAGGTAATAATGGCAGAATGAATCATATGTTTATGATTGTTATAACCTGAAGCAACTTTTTAAATTTTATAATATTTTACTTTATGTGTGATGAATAATTGTATGGAGTTGATGAAGAAAAATATAAGACAAATATTTAATATTTTAACATTATTTAATATATTACTATTTATGTTACATAAATATTGTAGATATTATTTAAACATATAATATATGCCACATATAGTATATGTAATAATTGTTTCTATAATAATAATTATAACTAGATAATATCTAATTTTAATAATAACTATAATTAGATATTTCTGCCTGATATATATCAGACTAAGTAAAGACAGAATGCGCTTAGTTTTTACTGGATTTTGCTTTTTTATATTCCTAACACATCTTAGTTACTATTCTGTTGCTGTGAAGAAACACAAGAAAAAGACAATTCTTACAAAAAAAAATCATTTAATTGGGGGCTTGCTTATATTTTTAGAGAGTTAATCCATTATCATTACAGTGAGAAACAGACAAGTATAATACTAGGACATAACTTGAGAGCTTTAGATCCTGACCCACAGGCAGCAGGGAAAGATAAAGGCATCATGAGTGGGCCTGGAGTAGGCTTTTGAGCATATCCTCCGGGACACACTCCAACAAGGCCACATCTCCTAATCCTTCCCAAATAGTTCCACATATTTAAACATATGAACCTAGGAGGTCGATTCTAATTTAAAACAACACGTTTTTTCTTCAGCTGAATCTTGTTTCTCTTATCTTAAAAGAGCAAATGCTTGCAAAACTATGTAAAACTATGTTAGAAAATGGTTGACACAGATATCAGGATTTTTCTGTTTGCTTTTTTTTTTTTTTATTTCCACAGACAGGGTTTCTCTGTGCAGCCCCGGCTCTCCTGGAACTTGCTCTGCAGACCAGGCTGGCCTCAAACTCACAGAGATTTTTCTACCTCTGCCTCCCTGGAGTTGGGATTAAAGATGCATGCCACCACCAAGACAGCTGTCAGGTTAAACAACAACACTGTTTGTAAAAGCAAGAATGTCAAACAGGTTACCCTCTACATATGCTTTGTAAACGTGCTTAAACCTAGACATAAGCTTTCCTTTGGTGGTCATGAGACTACCTTCAAATATTCTTAAACAATCGTACAACAGTTTTTGCCAAAAACATGGGAGTTATTAAAAAACTGCAGGATCTGCCAGACTTGGGAAGCTCTAGCTGTGGTCTAAGCAAGTCACTCGCAAGAGGAGAAGAAAGCTGAACTCTCAAACCAGAGTTATGCTTAGTTTCTCATTAATCAAATTTTTATAGCAAAAATTTGTATCACCTTGCCTCTAAACATTTCCACCTGATATGAAACTGAGATAGATGTTAATCACCTATATTATTAACTACATTAATTGCAACTTGAACTCCAGTGTCTTTGAATAAGAAAAAAGTTCTGGTTAATGTTTTTTTAAGATAAAATATTGCTTTATTCTAGATTTTAAAATTGTTTAAAAGAAATATAATTAAATCACCTATCTAATTATATATGTATATATTATCATCTACCTATGTGGCTTTCTGTGTACAGTATATTAATAAAATTTTTTAAAGATTTAGTTTATAAATATTAATGTTTAAACTTTGAATGATTAATATATACCCCTATGAAAACTAATGCTTTATATTAAAAATAATAGTAAGTTTCATTTATATTTATGATGTTTAAATTGTGT
The DNA here is from genome assembly GCF_037038515.1 of Microtus pennsylvanicus. Taxonomy (NCBI): domain Eukaryota; kingdom Metazoa; phylum Chordata; class Mammalia; order Rodentia; family Cricetidae; genus Microtus; species Microtus pennsylvanicus. Next base: position 22,767,926 of record NC_134584.1, read on the forward strand.
ATAGTTTATTGAATGTGTCTGTTATAGCTTAATTTCATAGATTTTGTTTTTTGGAGCTTAACATTTTCAGTGTTTATTAGGATAAAATCAATAAATTTATGTGACAGGCATTGAAAATGTACAATTTGTACATAAGGTATGTGTAGGCCACACAATGTTTTTGTAGTAACTCAGTAAGTGGTTTGGACATTTCAATTCTCACCCATAATAGTGTTTTTCTCTGCAATGTTTCCTTTGGCGATTATTCCCTCTGAACCTTCAAGGTACCTCATGTATGTAATAGGCGCAGGTTTCTACACTATACTTGCAGATACAGAGTGAAAAGTAAAGCAAATAGTTTAGTCAATATGTATGGAAGTAACTTCTACATATCTAATCCTTTTGAGCAGTCAAATTTGCCTGTTGTTGAAGTAGTTGAGCGATATAACATTTATTCCACATGCATGACCTAAGCTCCCATGCCTAAATCTATATACACAGGCAAACACACACACATACACACACACACACACACACACACACACACCTATACAAATCCATTGTTACATTATTAATAGTGCTTCATATGCCCTGGGGCTTCTTGCCATATTAAAGATATGAGGCCATTTCTTTGAAATAAATTATTCTACTATTTTATGTATAGAAACTTTTGAAATACTTTAGTTGCCAAACGATGAAGTGTGCTCACTGCTTTTCTAAGATAAAAATGGCAGGGGCAGTGCACTGAATCCGTCTTCCATATTCATAATGCATTGTTGCCTTGAGATTCATAATGGAGAAATTTGAAGTTAAGTTATAAATGACTTTTATTTTCTTCTCATACTTCATCATATCTGAGTGCAAAGATAAGCAGCTACTACTTTCTCTGTTGCCTATATGTTTGGCATGAAAACTTGACTGAAATATTTCATTGTTTGCAAAGAGAAAAAGATTAAGTGGAAAAGTGGCTTAGAAGATAAGAGTTCACATTGCCCTTGAAAGGGACCTGAGTTCAATTCCTAGCACTCATGTCCTGTTGTTCACAAATGCCTGTACCTCTGTCTTCAAGGTTTTCCATGCATCTAGCTGCCATTGGTACCTGTACCCAAAGGCCAATAGCAATACAGACACACAATTAAAAATAGTAAAAGTCAATATTGAAGAAATAAAACAATATATTCATAGTGACGGTGTAGGAACTCCTTCAAACAATAAGTTGTTGCCCAAGTTGTCTCAGAGATCATTCTGAAGTATGTGTTGGTCTTGAAGTCATAATTCTCTTGCCTCAGGCTCACAGTAACTGTAATTACAGACCCTTCTCATTTGAGTCAGCTTAATTAGTTCTTATGCATCCTAGAAACCATAGAACTGTTTTATACCTTCCACAATGTATGTAAAGGGGTAAATTTATTTTTTATTTCTCATAATTAGTTATTTAACATTTTAGAATTGAATAGGCCCTGGGTTCTTTGTTTGTTAAAACACAAAACATTTTATCTAATAAGGTAAATGCAGATTTATATGTCTAGACAGTAAAGTCAGAGTATTAAAAAATGGAAGTCAGATTAAAATTCAGGTTAAATATTTTGGAAACCATAGTTTTTCAAGAGATGGCTTATGCTATCACTACTTAATGGTTTTACTAAATCAAAAAGAATAAAATATCCACTGTGAAATTAACATTTTGATATTTATCTGCAGAATACATTAATTTGAATATAATCCAAGTTGAAAGAACATGTTTTTTGAAGATTCTTTTGATATAATCAATGTATTTTTCATTGTTAAGACTTTCTGTACTTAGAGATAGAATAATGAACAAGAACTGGAAACTGACTCTAGAATGGAGAACTATATCATTTTCAAAACTAAAAGATAGAAATAAAATCCGGTGACTTTCAGAACTAGAATCTATCAGAAAACATAGAAAAACAAATATGTATATTTAGATCTTTCTGCTAGGTGTTGATAAATTTTCTATTTTCACTTTTTCTGCTTTTTTGAATAGAAATTGTAAAACTATATTATGCTTTGGTTAATAGTAAAATTAGTCTACATTTAAAATCAATATTATAGCAGCCAAATGTAGACAAGAATTCTAGGTAAAATTAAGTATTATAAGAAGCATACTCTGAATTAAATCTAAACATTCCCCAACAGAAAAGTATATTGCCAATGAAATACCCTTTTAAATTTATTATCCCATAGCAACTATGAAATTTGTCATGCAGAATATAGTCTATTTTGTTAAAATTATGATGCAGTTATGATTATTATGTCTTCAAACATTTATTAATGAAAACAAATGTCATGAATGAATATGAAATCATAATTATCTTTTTCATGAACACAAAATACATATATATGGAAGTATATCATAAAAATTATTTCTCTAGTAAACATTAAAGTCTGGCTCATATAAGTGAGATTCTTCAGGTATATTTAGTTAACAGACATATAAGACATTTGACATGTAGGTAAAATACTCACACTACATTGCCATCAATAGAGGATGAAAAGATATAGATATTTGCCATGAGTTTAAAGCAGAAATATAGATAGTAAAAACAGTATTAAGAATAGTTTGGTGTCTCTCTTTTCCTCTCTGAAAAGCTAACAATTGCCATTGATTCCATGACCAAAGTGGGATTTTATGCCCAACACCCATCCCCATGCAGATTTGTTCTGCCCTTGGTCTTACACAGGTCTTTGCATGTGTTCTCTGAACTGGTATGGGGTAATATGTGGAGCAGACATTCTGTGTCCAGAAGACATTTCCTGGTAGTGACACACCACCTCCAGCTCTTACACTCTTCTACCTCTTTCTCCACAACGATGCCTGAGCCTTGCTAGATGGCATGTTGTATTAATGTTCCATTGAGAACAGAGAATTATACAGCCACTTTTACTCTGCTTTGTAGCTATCAGTCATTTTTTATATCACCAGCTACAACAAATAGTTGAGGGCTGAAAGACAACTTTCTCTAGCATTAAAATGATTAGTAATTCAGTGTCACTTTAATACACTGTCAACTTAGCATCGTAGGCGTAGTAATTTTTCTATACTGTATTTATTTGCTTTGGCTTATTTAGGTGAGAGAAAGTGCCTTTGGAGAACAGAAGTTTGGAATTTTCAAGGATCTGGACTTGCAACTGATTGTGATCTGTGCAGTATGCAAGTAAAGAACTGGACTCAGGTCCTGCATGAGAGAAATATGTGACCTTGGCTACAAAACCACTAATCTCTCCATCCCCTGGATGATTCAACTTTATTTTACCAAGTTTACATAAACAAGGAAAATGCAAAGGATACTGGATTTTGCAATAAGCAAACAGTGTGTAATGTTTTGTGTAGTGCGATTAAAGGGGGTAGAAAGCTGCTAGATGAAAAGATTTTTTTGGAGTGTCAATTGGTAGTGGAGAGAGGGTAAAGTTAACTTGAGGTTAAATCACAAAGGAAAAATTCACATTCCCCAGAAAATGATAACACATAATTTCCTTCAGGGAGGATGAAAAATGGAAGACATATTAGAAAGAGATGGAAAGGGGATGTGTGCTGAAAGGTAGAGTGATAATTATTGAGTGTAATGGCTAAATATTAGAACAAGTCAGAAAGTAAAAATGAGTAGGCAACATAAGAATCCCCAGAAGAGTGCTTTATTGTAAATATGATTTGCTTTGTAATCTTATGCAAACAATTTAGTGCCTTGGGATCTCATTTTCCATATGCAATCTATGGTTAATAAACATGCATGACTCATATACATAGCATTGCACAATATGAAAATATAGTGAGGAATAATGATACTTCCTCAGCTTAAAATGTAACCTGATATTATTTCTCTGTTTCAAGTTTAAGAATAAAAATGGCCAACAGAAAAATATTTTACAATTTTTATTTTGTCATCTTTTACTGTGCCGAGGTTGGTTGATATGCTGCATTTGCTTAAAACATTTATTTTCTTTCCCCTTATTGCTTGTACCACTTAATGCCAGTTAGCAGAGAACATAATATCCCATTAAAATAATTCTCTGTTGGGATATTTTATTAAAATTACCTCAATCGATGCACTCCTAACAACTTTAAAATAAATTCCACTTGAATCTACCAAAGTATATGAAATAAAAGACTCTGTTAATTGGCCTTGTGCATTCATATAATCTGAGCACAATGTAAGTGGCCATAAAAGTTGCAATAGCCCTTAGGACATACACATGACAAGTAGCTTGTGGTATGCAATAAAGACTCAAGGGTAAGAATATGAATCAGTTTTCTAAGTATTCTGTTCACAGTAAGACAGCAATAGCACAGAACATATTTTTATTTGTACATGCAAAGGAGCTCCTGATAATAAAAATGTCAGTATGTGATATTGCTAGAAATACTTCAACTCACTGCTCCTAGAGGAATTCATAACACACTAACTAGCAGTGTTCATTCTCTGCGGAATTCAAAATGCAAATTGATTTGTTCATTTTCCTAGTGTAGAGAAACATAATATGTCCCTGTTACCCACGAGATCTTTCAGATTTTCTTGACTGAAGGCTAACTTCTTATTAATACTTATGAGCAAATACCCCCAGAGTCACACTAAATACATAAAAAAGTCTCACTAGCATTCATTGAATAATGTTTAGAATGATTTGGAATTTCAAATGATAAAGATTGAAGATGTTAAACAATGCTTAAAATTCTAAACTAACCAAAATTCTCATTATGTTTCAATTCTTTTTCTTATAGCTCAAAATGCTGCAAAGCTAAAACTGCCTTTAAAATTCTTTATTTAAAAGTATTTTCACTGAAGCTAAACCTACTATTGAAGATGGTATTTACAATAGTATCTTAGGTATAGATAGAAATTTTCTCAAAGCTATATAGAAAGGGACTGACTACCTTAAAAACTAATTCTTAAGCACTTTAGGGCAGAAAGATCCTATTCAATAACTATGTGTTCTATAGTCTATACACAGTACACTGCATAGAGCTGCTGAAAAGTAAGATTTAAAACAATACATTTTCTCTCTTGGAAAAAGAGTGTTTTTCAGATGATCATTGAAATAAAGTTGGCAGTCTTTCTTCTGTTTATAAATCCTATATTGCTCTGGGAAATACAAAGGTTGAAGCTTGCTTGGCATAGAAATATTTATATATTTATTTCTAGATAAATAGAGATAGATGGTAGATAGATAGATGATGATAGATAGATAGATAGGAAACCATAGAAAATCATCTATGCATATTTTGTTATGATTTTATCAAGGAACGCACACAAGGCATGTGGAAATGAGCTAAGCTGATAGAGAAGAATGCTATAGAGAATGAACTGAAATTTTTAAAAAATAAAGGCGACTGGAATATCAGATATGTCAATGCTTCTGTAGCTGACTTACACATTCGATACATACTTTCATTCATTGGGAGATCTTAATGGCAAACTGTAATTTGAAGCACATAAATTGAACTGATAATACTGAAATTTATATTGTGAAAAGCATGCATGACAAGGAGACCCAAGGTTGTGATTTGTAAAACGTGATGATGAACACATGCAGAAAAAAATGGAGAATCTGGAGCTGAATAAAATTGACAGAGAGAAACAGAAACACTCACAGACTACGTCTCTCTGTGTGTATGTTTGTGTGTTTCTCTGTCTTGTGTGTGTGTCTTTGAGAGGGGAGTAGCAATATTCATCCCTTTGTATTTACTACTGTCCACATAAAGTAAACAGTTTCTTCATATTCTTGCCCACACACCAACAGAACGTCACTCAATACGGTAACATGATAACTGTTTCCTCAAACCATTAGTTAGTAAATCCTTCCTTCCCTAAGGTGCTTTTCAGGTCCTTTTTCACAATGTTAAAACAAGAACAAAACCAAACAAAAAACAGCTTGAGGGAGGAATAAAGTGCTTGAACCTGTGGGATAGAGTAATCCTAGAGTACACTAAGCAGAGATTAACTAACCAACTTGGGCAGGAATTTGTAAGACAAGACTGACAACAGATATACACACCGTATAAAGACCCAGATAATAAAATTTCAAAAAGAAAGGTGTCCATTGGGAATGAAAATAATGTCATTTATATTTCCTTCCTTAGAACTGTTTTGCTGCATTGTGATTGTGTGTGTGTGTGTGTGTGTGTGTGTATAAATTTTGAGTGAGGTTGAGGCTAGTTAATAATGAACATCTGACATCTGAGTGATATTGGAGACTTTAGGATGTTAGAAATTCCAGGGCTATGTTACCTATGTCCACTGAGGAAGCTACATATATAGAGTGGAGCCAGCTAAAGTAGAAGGCTATGTTTAGTATTCAGTTACATGTTCATAGTATCTAACTTCAAAAGAAAAAAAAAATTCCAAGAGTCCAAATTTAGGGAACTGCACAATGTCTCAAAAGTGAGTTTGGTTTCCAGAGAATTTAAAAACTCCTATTAGCTAGAGCACTCTTAGAGATAGACAAGATGCATTCTTATAACAAGATGCGCATGTGACTATAATAAAAAGAAAGTTTAAAATTAAAATTGTAAAGTGATGTGCCTCAGTGTCAAGGAAAAAACATGTAGATGTTTATCAATCATTACAAATTTAACTAATTTGTAATTACCTGGGAGACCAATGCAGAATTAAGTCAGAGATCAACCCTGAATTTGGGCATCACCTTCTCATTCTAGGTTCTCGGGAGTAAATATAGAACACTAAGTGGACTTCATAGTTTTTGTGCCACTTTAATTTGTTTGGCTATTTTTCTTTTATTGATTACTTTCCCTTTTTTAATTAAATTTGTCTGTTTTGAATTTTGTTGGTATTTTAAGTGTTTATCACTATGAGAGAGAAAAAGAGAACAAGAAATTTAGTAAGTAGAAACATAGGGAGAGTTTGTGAAGAGTGAGGAAAACAAAAGCATATGATTAAAGTATATAAAGGAAAAATTAAATAAAAATTAAAAAGATTGAAAAGAAAAGATTGTGAACTGGAAATCAATCTATCCTTACGACTTGACAGTAGACACAATGTGACCATCTGTGTCCTGATCCTATCAATGTCTCAATAGTCAGTTCAGTATACTTTTCCCAGCATGATAGATTATACCTTCATCTTTGAGGGCAAATGACCATTTTCTTCTTCAATATGCTTCTTTTTAGGTAATGTGTCATTACCACTTACTAATATTACAGTTGTGAAAATCAAGTGCCCAGTTATATAAGAAGACTGACCATGCAGGGATGTGGTAAGGTATGAAATTTTTGATAACCTTGCAAGAGGGACAGCAAACAGCTTTAAAATTCTGGGGAAAGGCTCATTGGTTATAACAGTCACAGTGGGTGTGCCTTAAAGAGGCAGAGCTCCAAGGACTGCAATTCCTGAGTACTTCATGGTGTTCTTGAGCTGCTTATTGCTCTCTTTTCTTGTTTGTTTGCTTATTTTTTTTTATTGAGAAAAGGAAAAAAAAAGTTTCCGCCTCCTCCCATCCTCCCATTTCCCTCCCCCTCCTCCCACCCTTCTTCCCGTCCCCCCACTCCTCTCCCCCTCCCTCTCCAGTCCAAAGAGCAGTCAGGGTTCCCTGCCCTCTGGAAAGTCCAAGGTCCTCCCCCCTCCGTCCATGTCTAGGAAGGTGAACATGCAAACTGGCTAGGCTCCCACAAAGCCCCAACATGAAGTAGGATCAAAACCTCGTGCCATTGTCCTTGGCTTTTCATCAGCCCTCATTGTTCGCCATGTTCAGAGAGTCTGGTTTTATCCCATGCTTTTTCAGTCACAGTCCAGCTGGCCTTGGTGAGCTCCCAATAGATCAGCCCCACTGTCTCAGTGGGTGGGTGCACCCCTCGTGGTCCTGACTTCCTTGCTCATCTTCTCCCCCCTTCTGCTTCTCATTGGGACCTTGGGAGCTCATTCCAGTGCTCCAGTGTGGGTCTCTGTCTCTATCTCCATCCATCACCAGATGAAGGTTCTATGGTGATATGCAAGATATTCGTCAGTATTGCTATAGGATAGGGTCATTTCAGGTTCCCTATCCTCAGCTGCCCAAGGAACTAACTGGGGACATCGCCTTGGGCTACTGGGAGCCAGCTCTCACAATCTATAAATTATATAAAAACTCACAGTGGGTTTCTAGCCCTTCACTGGACAGTGTAACTGTTAATTTAAATAATAGTGATTGAGTTTTTCAAACATTGCTGCTTAGAAAGAATTTCGAGATAGAGATTGTCAGTAAATTTAAATGAAGATGCTTTTGTTAATGTCTTTGATGTAGAAAATTTTGGAGAAAAAAATTAATGTGTGGAAAGGCACACGTTTAATCCTTGAGCTAGGGAATCATTCGACGTCAGGAATAAGAACAAAAGCAGTCTGGTTCTTACTAGCTGACATGTATTTCTTGCTAAAGATGGGATGGTTACCACTGGCAACGATTAATTCCTTGTATCCATTTTTGCCCAACACTTTCTGAGATGACTTAATAAAAAATTGTTGGTGAGTGTGTGTGTATTCTGAGGATTTAATGTAGAAATAATTGATTGATTTATATACAAAATTTAGATTTGTGATTCTTTTAACATTTTTTTAAATTACATTTTGAGATAAATAATTTCAAAAGGAGTGGGATGAATATAATTGGCTTGCTTACAGCTTTGTTAATCAACTATAGAGAAATCATTGCCTTGTGGTTTAAGATGCTATGGTAGGAAAATTAAAACAATGGAAAATGTTTAGCTACTTCTGGACAAAATGGTGCTGGAGGGTTGGCTATCTACATGTAGAGGATTGAGACCAGATCCTTCTCTCTTCTATTTCTCAATAAATAGCTTCAAAAGGCTAAGTGAGAAACTCTGAAACTGCTAGAAGGAAAGCACTAAGGGTAAGTAATTACTGCTAGGAAAGAATAATTAGCACATCAAGAAAGAAGATTAGCCTCCTCTTCTGTTTTCCAGGATAGACTGACTGGTCATATGCACAGACTCAGTACACTGTAGTTATGTGTTGATACATATGCATTCCTATACCAAAGTATGTATCAATAATAGCCAATGGAAAAGAAACTATGAAGTTAAGAACAGAGAGAAATAGGGGGGTTAGAGGGAGGAAAGAAAAGGAGGAAAACTTGATATTTTATTTCAGTGAAAACTATCAAAAAACAAAGATAAGAATATACTACATGACCGAGGAACAGATAATGACTTTTTAAATTGAAACCAATAGCCCAGGAAAAAGGTTACCCTTATAAAAATGAACCACAATTTTTCCTGAGATAATAAATAAACAACTATAATTTTATTACTTAGTGATAATTTCAATAGGTCAAGAAATTGTTGATATAGTAAACTTCACAAGGTAACATTACAAAAATTAACTTATTGTTGTCAAAGTATCTTTGTTAATTAGAAAGAAAATAAATTCATAATGGTTAATGTACTTAGTTATACACTGAAAATGTGCCTTGAAGATGGGATGAAACATACATGAAAATTTACCATCCCAAGGATCTAATATTCCTATAACTATATCGAATAAATGTTTATTATAGTACACAAAGTACCGATGTTATATTATTTGCATATTAATACTCAAATTTATCTAAAGCTCCTCTTTTACAGATGGAAACCCTTTCAGAAGAGTTTTTTTGTATTATATTTAGGCATAAATCTAGCTCTAATTTGTAATATGACTTACAAATAACTAGCATTTGCATATTTTCTTGGGAGTAAAAATTGCTAAAAGCAAAGAATGAACTTAAATATAATCTTTTATTCTGTTTTCTAGTGTCATTTTTGCAGTTATTAGTTATTAAGTATTAATTAGTAAAATGATCATGGGAAGCCTCATTCATTAAGAAAGATCAAGTCTGGATAATTGGAGAGTGCTCTGGGATACAAGACAGTTTTCTAGTACCTCCACAATCTCTGCATTTATGGAGGAGGAGAACGCTAAATTTAATCCCTATACTTCTAAATTACCTCCCTCTGCAACCTTACCATGCCATGTAAAAGCTTCAATTCATTCATTTGACAGGGGGTAATTTTAATTCCTACTAGTAAAATATTATCTAGAGAGAACACGGGATTACAATAATTTAGGGTGTTAAAATTTTTATCATATTAATTTGTTAGGAACTTTTTCATTGGGTTTATGAAAATTCAGGGTAAATTAATTGTAATAATGACAGTCCTGTTTCCTTATGATAAAATTGAGGTTCAAACCCATTCTAGTATCACTTTATTGATTGATTGCTAATTTGTTTGTGTGTGTATGTGTACATATGTACTCAGATGTGTGATGTGTGATATGTAGTATGTATGTATATGTGGCTTGTATTTGCACGTGTATTTACGTGTGTCTTTGCATGTTTGTGTGCATGTGTGTTTGTACTTGTGTGGTGTGTAATAAGTAGTATGTGTATATATATATATCTATATATATATGTGTGTGTGATATGTGAGTGTGCAATGTATATGTGTCTCCGTGTGTCAAAGCATGTATCTGAACATGTGTACCATAACTGAGTTAACGTCCATGGTCTTCCTCTACAAATCTCCACTTCATTTATTAAGACAGAACATCTAAGAGCATTAAGAAGAGCTTGATGGCCGCGCGTTGGTGGCGCACGCCTTTAATCCCAGCACTCGGGAGGCAGAGGCAGGCGGATCTCTGTGATTTCGAGACCAGCCTGGTCTACAGAGCTAGTTGGACAGGCTCCAAAGCTGCAGAGAAACCCTGTCTCAAAACAAAATTAATAAAAATAAAGAAGAGCTTGATATTTTGGCTAGATTGGATGAACAACCTGCTCTGGTGAATTGTATGTCTCAACTTCTCTAGCTCTTGTTTATGGATGAATAATACCACGTAACACTTACAATATCATTTTTTTAAGTGCATTTTCGTGTTGTGATGTCTGTGCTTTAAAAAACTAGTATTCAGTTTGAATATGGGTAAACTAAAATGATAAATGTTTATTTATAATTATTCAGACAAATATATTTATAATATCATTGCTATTTCAGTAGGCTGTACATCCTTCACTGTGTGTATGCAAGCAAGCATGAATATTTGTCTTTACAATGGAACCTGATTTAACATTGCTCATTACATACACTCTATCTTATGAATACGAAAGTTCGTGTCAATGCTTAGAAACAGTATTCTCTTCATGTTTTTTTTTTTTTCTGTTCCAGTAAGGTGCAGATATCTTCAACAGTCAACTATGCTGTCGCTAGTAGTAATTTCTGATGATCCTGATTCTGTGTGTGGACAAGTCACAAGAGATGATGCTGGAAGCACATATGCTGCTATAGTATATATGTACTATGTTGGAAGGAGACCGCTTGTTTGGCCAGCTGCCCAGAATCACACAAAAACTGTATTAATTAAATCACTGGTTGGTCCACTAGCTCTAGCTCCTTTTGGCTAATTCTTTACATATTAATTTAACCCATCTCCCTTAATTTGGACATCACCATGAGGTTGTGGCCTACCAGCAAAGTATCAGCACATCTGTTTCCAGAGGTGGCTCCATGGCTTCTCCCTGACTCTGCCTCCTTTTTCCCAACATTCAGTTTAGTTTTCCCCACCTAGCTCTGTTCCCCTATAGCTCTGCTATAGGCCCAAATCAGTTCCTTTATTAACCAATGATATTACCAGCACACAGAGGGGACTCTCACATCAGTACTAAACATGCAATGGTTAGGGTAATCTAAGTATTAATGGCAATAAATATATACTCAATAAGAAGTATATCTTCGCCCATTCAAAATATACACTATTACGGACACCAAGAAGATTGCGCCTTATGCTTAGCTGCAAAAACTAACTAAACTACTGAAATATCTTTACAACTTTTACATGCAGTGTTTTGAAAAGTCTTACACAAACTTCGAAGCAAAGTCTCTAGATTCATTTATTATTTTACGATTTTTGTCTCATTTGAACTTAAAAACAATTACCTAGACCCATGCAAGATTATTATTGATTTTGGATATCTTTGATAGATCAGACAACAAAAACTATAACTTATATGAATTTAATGCAGTTCTTTTAATGTTAACTATAAGAACAAGTGCAATATTAGAAGTCAATGACTGGAAAACTCACCAAGGCTAATCTCCTTGGATCATTAATTTTACAATAATTGCACTTGAATTGTTCATAAAAATGCCTCAGTACCATACTTTAAGTTGCAGTGCAGACTTGATCATTTCCCATTCTTTTCCATTGGAAAAAATATAGTTATTGTATTAAAGATCTTGGAAATAGATATCCACCTTTAATAGACTTGTGGAGCTAAGAAAAGCAGAATGTATACCCTCATGTACTTCATACTCATTGAATACAAATTAAACCCAGAATATTATTTTCAATAGAACAATTAAAATATTATGATGTTAACATTCTTAAATAATATTGTATGTTAACAATACAGAAAACTAAAGTATTATTCCTGTAATAACATAATATTAACTGAATAAAATATAAGTATATTTATTAATAGGTAACAAATTGATATATAAATAGTAAAATATCCTTATGCAAGATACTCAAACAAAATAAATGATATGATTTTAAAATAATATATTTAATTTTATGTTTCACGTACAGAATACATAATAAATTGTGCTCATTATTTCCATTAGGCATATAGGTTTTCAGAACCTATATACCTAGTAGGAAAGCAGAATTAAATTTGATTTTCCTTAAGAAGCTGCAATGTCAGAATGAACTGAGTGTATAAGATACAGAAATCAAGATGTATATACTTAAGCCTTATTGGGGAGGGGTTTTTTAGAAAACAAAATTGACAGTAAACAAAAAAGGACTAAAGAAAACTTTAGGATTCACATATTGCAATTCAGATTAACCATACTGCCAATATATTCTATGCTGGTTGAATCTCCATTAGTGTTAGAAGCAATACTAAGTCAAGTCTGTGTTTCCTGACCTTTAATTTTAGCTGAATAAGAAACTTATTATCAACATCTTTATTCACTCATCAAGATGATATTGTCTGTTGCATTGTGTTAAGAACTGTATTGAGAACACGAAAGAAGTACTTAAGATTGACACTCTAGGTTGATACTAAGTACGTTAAAATTATTGAGCTCAGATCAATGCCTGGCTCCAGGAATATTTTACAAATTAAAAATGTACTGAGAATTGCTAACAAAATCTTAAGGAAAGTAGAGATCATTTATTATTTGAAGGTCATGATAATAATGGCAAATATCTTATATGTTGGTTCTCTGGACTATGAAGGATTTATGATATGAGATGGTTATTTAGTTTAAAACAGTCTAAGTTAGGCTATAGGCATCATAAATTGTGCAGAGCAAACTTCACTATCTTTTATGAAAGAATATATGCTATATTAACATAGAATAGTATCAAAGTCAATGGTCAAACAAACTGAGACTGATTAATTGTGTATTGTAGATACAACGAATTCTTTATGTTGCCTTAAAAAGTTAAAAGTTTACTCAACAAATTAGCTATAAAAGTTATAGGGATAAGAGAGAAAATTATTGTTGGGTCTTAACATTACTACTTGTTTTGTCTCTCAATGAATGAGAAGATACTGAGGATCTTCTAAAGCTCTGGATATAGAGTCTTGAATATGTTTTAGCAGGCAAATCCATTACTAGCATTACTAATGGACAAGGTTTGAGTAGAACAGTAATAGCAGCCATGTCCTTTTGTAACTCAAAATTAAGACAGAGAAGAAAGGAATACAGAAATTGGAAGGACAAACATTTCATTATAAGTTTGATTTTTCTGGCAATCACAATTCTATTTATTTCAAAACTGCCAGCTCAAGCCAACGCTAGTCAAAACTAACACTTCTGCTCTATTGTCTTCTTATATCACTAAAAAATTAGATTTGTCTCATAATGTATAGACAGTGGCATTTTAAAGATTAGATTAGATTTAATCAAAGAGTGTTAAGAAGAATAAGTTTAAACAAGATATACTTGTAATTAATAGGCTGAACTCAGAGACAGCATTGTTAATTACTAAGGTATAATCCTCTGTAAAACTGATAGGTTTACAACATGTAGTAGGTTTTTTAAAAAATTGGTTTTTCAAGAACGGGATTCTCTGTTGGTTTGGCTCCTATCCTGGAACTAGCTCTTTTAGACCAGGCTGGCCTTGAACTCAAAGAGTTCCACCTGCCTCTGCCTCGCAAGTGCTGAGATTAAAGGCATACAACACTACCACCCAGCCATTTAGTAGTTTTTCTACATAGAGCACATGGGATTGGATCTAGAAATTCTCATGCATATGATTATCACCAAATACTTGATTATATTAAATACAGTAGTGTGGAATTTGTGTATGATATGAGTATTTTTTTTACTTGAAATTGTCTATAAATTACTGGTAATATCCAAGCATAATATGAAATTTATGCTAAATAGATGGTATGCTTACTGTGCTATTTGGGAAAAGACAAGAAAAAAAAGTGTGCACATGTTCAGTACACAATTACCTACTATAGACTGAGCTTCAAAGTTTACAGAGGAGTTCTGGGGCTAGCATTGCCCATGAAAGCACTGGACAGATCATGTGAATTGAACAAAAGATACTTCCAGCTAGACTTAATCTGCAAAACCAACCTCTCTTTAAATTGTTAATCAGGGCAGTTTAAGAGACTTTCAAAATAATATTGTATTACCATTGCCCTTAGCAAATACAGATCTTGGAGGAATTGAGCTGGAAATGACTTAGAATATTCCCGAAGAAAGACTAGCTTTCATAGCATCTAAAAATACGATACAATCTATTAAAAATGAAAAGCAATTAAAAGCTCTACCTATTCAAATGTGAAGCCTACAAACTATAGTGATGAGCAGAACTGCAGGATCTAAGAACAAGGCAGAAAGGATACATATATCAGCAATAATAAATAGTTACCTAATTTGAGCATGACTATCCATAGAAGGGGTTTCATGACTATTATTGAAAACTTAGACAACTACCTATGGATGGTAAAGTAATGGGTCCTGCAGTATAACCTACTATTGCTACTTTCCTAAGCCAATACAATTCCCAACTACATTCTGAGTACCTGTCTTATATTCATAGGTAAGTGTTGCTTTTGCCTTCATAAAAGAATTTCATTTATAAAGGAAAACCTATCAGATTACACCTGATTTCTCTATGGAAACAATGAAAGCCAGAGGGTCCTGGATAGATGTACTGCAGAAACTAAGAGACCATGGATGCAAGCCCAGACTACTATACCCAGCCAAGCTTTCGTTCACTATAAATGGAGAAAACAAAATTTTCCAGGATAAAAACAAATTTAAACAATATGTAGCCACAATTCAAGCCTTACAGAAAGTAATAGAAGGAAAATCACAAACCAAGGAGTTCAACAATGACCACAATAACTCAAATATCTAGAGATCCTTCACCAGCACAACTCAAAGAAAGAAAACACACAAACTCTATTATTAAAAAAGTGACCGGTGTTAACAACCATTGGTCATTAATATCACTTAATGTCAATGGGCTCAACTCACCTATAAAAAGGCACAGGCTAAGAGATTGGATACGAAAACAGGATCCAACATTGTGCTGTTAACAAGAAACACACCTTAACCACAAAGACAGGCACCTACTCAGAGTAAAAGAATGGGAAAAGGTTTATCAATCAAATGGACCCAAGAAACAAGCAGGTGTGGCAACACTAGTTTCTAACAAAGTTGACTTCAAACTTAAATCAATCAGAAGAGATGGAGAGGGACATTTTATACTCATAACAGGAACAATTCATCAGGATGAAGTCTCAATCCTAAATATCTTTGCCCCTAATATAAAAGCAGCCACGTACATAAAAGAAACATTACTAAAACTCAAGGTTGCCATCAAACGGCACACACTTATAGTAGGAGACTTCAACACTCCTCTCTCACCAATGGACAGGTCAATCAGACAGAAACCTAACAGAGAAATTAATGGACTTAACAGACATCTATAGAAAATTCCACCCAAATAGGAAAGAATATACCTTCTTCTCTACAGCTCATGGAACCTTCTTGAAAATTGACCACATACTTGGTAACAAAGCAAACTTCCACAGTTACAAAAAAAAAAATTGTAACCTCTTGTGTCTTATCAGATCACCATGGATTAAAGTTAGAATTCAACAACAATGCTACCCCAAGAAAGCCTACAAACTCATGGAAACTGAACAGTCAACTACTGAACCACACCTGGATCAAGGAAGAAATAAAGAAAGAAATTAAAGTCTTCCTTGAATTCAATGAAAATAAAGAAACAACCTACTCAAACTTATGGGACACTATGAAAGCAGTCCTAAGAGAAAAGTTCATAGCACTAAGTGCCCACTTAAAGAAAACAGAGAAAGTACACATTGGAGACTTAACATGCCATCTGAAAGCTCTAGAAAAATAAGAAGCAGACTCACTTAGGAGGAGTAGAAGACTGGAAATAATCAAACTGAGGGCTGAAATCAACAAAATAGAAACACAGAAAACAATCCAAAGAATCAATGAAACAAAAAGCTGGTTCCTGGAGAAAATCAACAAAATTGATGAAACCCTATCCAAACTAATCAAACAGCAGAGAGAGAATAGGCAAATTAATAAGATCAAAAATGAAAAGGGGGGCATAACCACAGACACAGAAGAAATTCAGAGAATCGTTAGATCTTACTACAAAAGCCTATATGCCACAAAACTGGAAAATGTAAAAGAAATGGACACTTTTTTAGATAAATACCATATACCAAAGTTAAACCAGGACCACATGAACAATCTAAATAGACCTTTAGTCACAAAGAATTAGAAACTGTTATCAAAAACCTCCCTACCAAAAAAAAAGCCCAGAACCAGATGGTTTCAATGCGGAATTCTACCAGAACTTCCAAGAAAACCTAATATCTATACTCCTTAATGTATTTCACAATATAGAAACAGAAGAACATTGCCAAATTCCTTTTATGAAGCTACAGTCACTCTGATACCAAAACCACACAAAGACTCAACCAAGAAAGAGAATTACAGGCCAACCTCACTCATGAATATCGACACAAAAATCCTCAACACAATACTGGCAAACCTTATCCAAGAACACATTAGGAAAATTATCAAATATGATCAAGTAGGCTTCATCCCAGATATGCAGGGCTGGTTCAACATACGCAAATCTATCAATGTAATCCATCATATAAATAAACTGAAAGAAAAATAACCATATGATCATTTCATTAGATGCTGAAAAAGCATTTGACAAAATTCAACATCCCTTTATAATAAAAGTCTTGGAGAGATTAGGGATACAATGGTCATACATAAATATAATAAAAGCTATATACCGCAAGCCGACAGCTAACATCAAATTAAACAGAGAGAAACTCAATGCTATCACACTAAACTCAGGAACACGACAAGGCTGTCCACTCTCGCCATACCTCTTCAATATAGTGCTTGAAGTTCTAGCAATAGCAATAAGACGACATAATGGGTTCAAGGGGATTCGAATTGGAAAGGAAGAAGTTAAACTTCTGTTATTTACAGATGATATGATAGTGTACATAAGCGACCCCCAAAACTCCACCAAAGAACTTTTACAGCTGATAAACACCTTTAGTAATGTGGCAGGATACAAGATCAACTCCAAAAAATCAGTCGCCCTCTTATACACAAAGAATATGGAAGCAGAGAGGGAAATTAGAGAAGCTTCACCTTTCACGATAGCCACAAACAGCATAAAATATCTTGGGGTAACTCTAACCAAGGAAGTGAAAGATCTATTTGACAAGAACTTTAAGGCATTGAAGAAAGAAATTGAAGAGGATACCAGAAAATGGAAGGACCTCCCTTGCTCTTAGATTGGGAGGATCAACATAGTAAAAATTACAATTCTACCAAAGGCAATTTATAGATTCAATGCAATCCCCATCAAGGTCCCATCAATTTTCTTCACAGATCTGGAGAGGACAATAATCAACTTTATATGGAAAAACAAAAAACGCAGGATAGCCAAAACAATCCTATACAATAAAGTATTGTCTGGAGGCATTACCATCCCTGACTTCAAACTCTATTACAGAGCTACAGTGATGAAAACGGTGTAGTACTGGCATAAAAACAGAGAAGTCGACCAATGGAATAGTATAGAAGACCCGGATTTTAACCCACAAACCTATGACCACCTCATTTTCGATAAAGGAGCTAAAAGTATACAATGGAAGAAAGAAAGCATCTTCAACAAATGGTGCTGGCACAACTGGATGTCAACCTGTAGAAGAATGAAAATAGACCCATATCTATCACCATGCACAAAACTCAAGTCCAAATGGATTAAAGACCTCAATATCAGTCCGAACACACTGAACCTGATAGAAGAAAAAGTGGGAAGTACTCTACAACAGACAGGTACAGAGGATTGCTTCCTAGGTACAACCCCAGCAGCACAGACATTAAGGGCCTCATTGAATAAATGGGACCTACTAAAACTGAGAAGCTTCTGTAAAGCAAAGGACACTGTCACTAAGACAAAAAGGCAACCTACTGACTGGGAGAAGATCTTCACCAACCCTGCAACAGACAAAGGTCTGATCTCCAAAATATATAGAAAACTCAAGAAACTAGACTTTAAAATGCTAATTAACCCAATTAAAAAATGGGGCACTGAACTGAAAAGAGAATTCTCAACAGAAAAAGTTCAAATGGCCAAAAGACACTTGAGGTTATGCTCAACCTCCTTAGCGATCAGGGAAATGCAAATCAAAACAACTTTGAGAAATCATCTTACTCCTGTCAGAATAGCTAAAATCAAAAACACCAATGACAGCCTTTGCTGGAGAGGCTGTGGAGGAAGGGGTACCCTCATCCATTGCCGGTGGGAATGCAATCTTGTGCAACCACTGTAGAAATCAGTGTTTCGGTTTTTCAGGAAATTCGGGATCAACTTACCCCTAAACCCAGCAATACCACTCTTGGGAATATACCCAAGATATGCCCTATCATATGACAAAAGCATTTGCTAAACTATGTTTATAGCAGTATTATTTGTAATAGCCAGAACCAGGAAACAACCTAGATGCCCTTCAATGGAAAAATGGATGAAGAAAGTGTGGAATATATACACATTAGAGTACTACGCTGCAATAAAAAACAATGACTTCTTAAATTTTGCATGCAAAGGATGGAAAAAGAAAACACTATCCTGAGTGAGGTAACCCAGACCCAAAAAGATGAACATGGGATGTACTCACTCATAATTGGTTTCTAGCCATAAATAAGGGACACGGAGTCTACAATTGGTGAACCTAAAGAAGCTAAATAAGAAGGTGAACCCAAGGAAAAACATATAATTATCCTCTTGGCTATGGGAAGTAGACAAAATTGCCTGGGAGAAAATTGGGATCTTGGGGGTGGGGTGGGGTGGGGGTAAGGGGAGATGGGGAAAGAAAAGTAAGAAGGGGAGGAGGGGGGAACATGGGGAAACAAGGTGATTGGGATAAAGGAAGGTTGTATAGGGGAGCAGGGAAGTACAATTCTTAGTTAAGGGAGCCACCTTAGGGTTGGCAAGAGACTTGAACCTAGAGTGGCTCCCAGGAGCCCAAGGCGATGTCCCCAGTTAGTTCCTTGGGCAGCTGAGGATAGGGAACCTGAAATGACCCTATCCTATAGCAATACTGATGAATATCTTGCATATCATCATAGAACCTTCATCTGGTGATGGATGGAGATAGAGACAGAGACCCACACTGGAGCACTGGAATGAGCTCCCAAGGTCCCAATGAGGAGCAGAAGGAGGGAGAAGATGAACAAGGAAGTCAGGACCACGAGGGGTGCACCCACCCACTGAGACAATGGGGTTGATCTATTGGGAGCTCACCAAGGCCAGCTGGACTGTGACTGAAAAAGCAGGGGATAAAACCGGACTCTCTGAACATGGCGAACAATGAGGGCTGATGAGAAGCCAAGGACAATGGCACAAGGTTTTGATCCTACTTCATGTTGGGGCTTTGTGGGAGCCTAGCCAGTTTGGATGTTCACCTTCCTAGACATGGACAGAGGGGGGAGGACCTTGGACTTTCCACAGGGCTGGGAACCCTGACTCCTCTTTGGACTGGATAGGGAAAGGGAGAGGAGTGGGGGGAGGGAGAGAAGGGTGGGAGGAGGGAGAGGGTAATGGGAGGCTGCGAGGAGGCTGAAACATTTTTTCCTTTTCTCAATTAAAAAAAAAAGAATTTCATTTATCACCTACTAAAGCCATTAATGGTACATCTGCAATTCAACTCCTAGAAGTAAAGCTCAGATAATACTGAAGAAGAGTATGTAATTGAAGCAGAGGAACAATACACCTGCTGAAAGGTAGTATCTTTTCTAGACATAACAAGGAATAACCCAGGAATCACAATCATATGGTTGTCCAAACCATACATCCATAATCAGAATACAACATGACCCCATCCTAATTGAAAAGCTGAAGACTGTCACTAGGTGCAGAAACACAAACAATCAGTTTATTTCAAGGACAAACCTCCTTATTGGTTACTTAATTCAGTGAGATCAGCACTAAACACACGCATCCAAATAGTACTTTAGGGAGAGAGAGAGAGAGAGAGAGAGAGAGAGAGAGAGAGAGAGAGAGAGAGAGAGAGAGTTTGGGAACAATTGGTGAATAAAGAGTATATTAAGAGTTTTATTGCTGAATATTTTCCACCTAAATTTGTTTATTTTTCTGTAGACCTTATTGTAGGAGTTTGATTGCTAACTAAAAGTAAAGAGGAAATGCTAATTATCTAAGTGTACTTTTCCAAGTTATGATTAATCTTTGGATTCATACAACACTAGTGTAAACCATCTCACCTTTTTGATCAGCAGTTCACTTTTAGTCAAAATTTTAACTCACATCCACTATGCTTTTATTCAATACTCACTTCCAGCTAAATTTCATAGCCATCAGTTTGTGTAGAAGGTAGGGAAGTCTTTAATATATATGTATGTGTGTATACATATATATTATAGTGTATTGTAATGTTTTCTGTTTCAAGTACAGATAGATAACCTATAAAAACTCTGACATATATGTTGCATTCCATTTGTCAGAAATTTAAAAAAATATATATTCATGAGTCTTTTTTTTCCAGTAATAGCATGGCTGGCAGAAGGTAAAATCTTGCCAGATTTGTATTAGTTAGCTTTAAAATCCATACAAATTGCAGTCTGGGAATGTGTTAGCTACTTCCCACCACATCTGAATACTGAACATCACTCTTGTATCTAAAGCATTTACTATATGTTTAACATTTAATGCCCTTGTGCATCAGCAAAGTGTTCTTGGCATTATGTGAATATAAAATGAAGAATGGTTTATCCTACAGCTTTTCATGGAGCTCTATTTCATAGTACAGAGGTCAAAACTCATTCTGTACTTTAATGAGGTTGCTCTGCAATATTAAACACACAACCTGACCAGAAATTTAAACAACACAGATGCAAATATGTGAACATTAACTTCACTCGCATGTGTATTTTGTAATTAGTCATAAAGTTCATGTGGATAAGGTTTTGAAGCATACTGAGGATAAAAGGAAGTTGTTCTTGTGAGGAAATGGACTTTAATACTTTTCTTCAGAAATAGTATGATATATTCATCATGAGAATGAGGGAATAGAAAAAAATCTGTGAATTATTGCTGTATGAATCATTGGTCAGTACCAGTCAGAAGATCAAAAGGATAAAATTGAGAAATACTTGAAGAATTATAGACTATTTAAGTATTAATTTCTCTATATAGCTAAAAATTATATTATATACATTTTCTTTTTATTATCAACTAAGTTTATTTATTTATTTTACATCACAACCATAGTTTCCCCTCCCTCTCCCTTTCCATTCCCTTCCCTCTCCTTTCCCACCAAGCTCCCAAAATCAACTCTTCTGTTTTTGTTTAGAAAGGGGCAGGCCTCCCATAATTGTCAACAAAGTCTGGCGTATCAAGTTAAGGAACAGGACTAAGACAGACCCCTTGTGTTAAGTCTGGAAAATCCTTGTGAGAAATAGGTTCCTGTTAATAAGCTGAAGCATTAGAGATAGGCCTTGCTTCCACCACTAAGCCTAAAAATTATAGGTATAGAAGGAGAAGTTCAATTCAAAAGCACAGAAAATATATTTAACAAAATTATAGAAGAAAACTTTCCCACCCTAAAGAAAGATATGCCTATGAAGATAAAAGAAGCTTAGAGAATACCAAATAGACTGGATCCAAAAAAAGTCCTACATCATAATCAAACATACAGAGTAAAGAAAGAATATTAAGAGCTGCAAAGGAAAAAAGCCAAGTAGCATAAAAAGCCAGACCTATCAGAATTACACCTGATTTTCATTGGAGACAAAGAAAGCCAGAGGGTCATGGTCAAGTGTTATACAGGCATTAAAAGACCACGGATGCCAGCCCAGACTACTATACCAAGTAAAACTTTCAATCACTATAGAAGGAAAAAAACAAGATTTTCCATGACAAAACCAGATATAACCAATACCTAGTCACAAACCCAGCCCGACAGAAAATACTAGAAGGAAAACTCCAACCCAAGGAAGTTGGCTATATCAACAAAAACACAATTGATGGTCTTATAGCAGCAAATCCCAAAGAAGGGAAAAATGCATAAATGAGCATCACCACAAATTAAAACTAAATTAACAGGAGTTATCAATCACTAGTCATTAATATCCTTTAATATAAATGGAATCAACTCACCTATAAAAAGTCACAAGCTAACAGACTGGATACAAAAACAGAATCTATCATACCTCAACCTCAAAGACAGACATCCTCTCAGAGTAAAGGGTTGGGAAAAAATATTCCAATCCAATGGACCTAAGAAACAAGCAGATATAGATATCCTAATATCTAACAAAATAGACATCAAACTAAAATCAATCAAAAGAAACAAAAACCTGATTTTTGACAAAGAAGCAAAAAAAAATCAAATGGAAAAAAAGAAAGCATATTTAACAAATGGTGTTGGTATAACTGGATATCAACATGTAGAAAAATGAAAATAGACCCATATCTATTACCATGCACAAAACTCAAGTCCAAATGGATCAAAGACCTCAACATAAAGTCAGCAGCACTGAACCTTATACAAGAGAAAGTGGGAAGTACACTTGAATGCATTGGCACAGAAGACCACTCCCTAAATAAAATCTCAGTAGCAGAGACACTGAGAAAACAATTAATAAATGGGACCTCCATATAAAAGCTTCTTTAAAGCAAAGGACACAGTCTACAAGACAAAATGACAGCCTACAGAATGGGAAAAGTTTTTCACTAACCCCACATCAGACAGAGGACTGATCTCCAAAATATACAAAGAACTCAAGAAATTGGTCAACAAAAGAACAAATAATCCAGTGAAAAAATGGAGTACAGACCTAAACAGAGAACTCTCAACAGAGGAATCTAAAATAGCTGAAAGACACTTAAAGAAATGTTCAACATCCTTAGTTATCAGAGAACTGCAAATCAAAACAAAACTGAGATTCCATCTTACATCTGTAAGAATAACCAAATTCAAAACACTGATGACAACTTCTGCTGCAGAGGTTGTGGGGAAAAGGGAACACCCCTGCATTGCTGGTGGGAGTGCAAGCTGGTAAAGCCCCTTTGGATGTGAGTGTGACAATTTCTCAGAAAATTAGAAAACAACGTTTCTCAACACCCATTAATACCACTTCTGGGTATATATCCAAAGCTAGAAAAGATCCTTTAGAGTGAGGTAACCCACATCCAGAAAGACAATTATCACATGTACTCACTCATAAGTGTTTTTTAAACATAAAGCAAAGAAAAATAGCCCCGAAATCACAATTCCAGAGAACCTAGACATAGATATAATCTACATGGGTAGTAGAAAAAGACAGGATCTCTTGGGTAAATTGGGAGCATGGGGATCGAGGGAGATGGTTGAAGAAGAGGGGACAGGCAGGGAGGGGAGCAGTGATAAAAGTAGAGCTCAACAAAAATCAATAAAAAAGAAAGAGAAAAAACAAATAAAGCTTAGCATTGGGTATTTCTCACGTAAATTCTAAACTTTAAAATTTTAGCAATTTTGACTACAACTTAATAAATAGCCTTTGCTAAAATATTTAGTAAATAAATTTGCTCCATTAGTCACTATATAAAGGAAACATCCTAATGTGACTCACATATTAGTCTGATTCACTTTACATAATTAAGCTCTTCAATGTCTTCACCAGCTCTCACCTCAGGAATGAAGTTCAACCCAAGCATTGATCTGTGTGCATA
The DNA here is from genome assembly GCF_037038515.1 of Microtus pennsylvanicus. NCBI lineage: Eukaryota > Metazoa > Chordata > Mammalia > Rodentia > Cricetidae > Microtus > Microtus pennsylvanicus. The sequence goes on from NC_134584.1 coordinate 22,792,189, forward strand.
GGGACTGGTTACTGCTAAGGGGTTCTTTGGATAAACAGTGACTGGTTACTTCTAAAGGTTCTTTGAAAAACATAGAAGGTTAACTTGTAGTCTTAGATTTTCTGTTCCCTAATTCTCATTTACTTCTTTTTACATCTCAATAAAGTATTAAATGCTCCCAAACCCTTGACAATACATGTTGCTTATCAAAGTTTCTCCAGCTGTGATATTTTATTGGACACAAATCATTTTACTTTGATTTAAAAAGAGTTTCTACACCTCAGTCTCTTCCCCTGTCATAATTATTCCATTTAGTTCTGCCTGTGGTAGGGTATTAACCATGTATGAGCAACCAAGCAGCAATTTCCATGAACAGTTTCCATCAATAAATGTTATAATATTTATTACTTTAGATTTAGTATTTTCTGTTTCCCCCTGTTTATATTAAAAGGGCTTAAAAATTTTCACTGTAATTAGCAGGTATTTAAAACTTATGGATTTGGAGGTGAGGTGAATAAAATCTGGCCTCAATTGTAAACCACTAGAAGAAATCAGCATACTTTGTCATAGTGTTAGCTTTGCAAATGTTCCTTTATAGGAAAAATGAATGCTAGAAAACAATATAAATACAGTGATTTCAAGTGTGTTGTATGTAATTTTGTCTATAATTTTCATAAAATTGTTTCAATCTAACTATAGCCAACAGGGAATAAAATAATATACATGTGTTTATACTTTTAACATCTACCCCTGACTTAGTTTACGGCACCTGTGATAAACTAAAACTTTCACACCTGGAGTTATATTTTTCAGTCAAAAGCAGTTTGTCATAAGTAGAATGTAATAAGTGCATTTTGTCTTACTGCCCTCTTAAGAGTCATTGCTCAAGGCTGTACAACTGTATTTGTATACTTGTATGGGTATTTAATATATAAAACCTATTAAATTTTGTTTCAATCATCTCTTGCATCTTTCAGCATAGAAGTTTTGAGTTTGAGTCCTAACACATTTGTCTCCATTAAGCTTGTGATTTCGTTGCGCATTTTGCATACTACTGCAATTAAATATATATATATATATATATATATATATAGATAGATAGATATATAGATAGATAGATATAGATATAGATATAGATAGATAGATAGATAGATAGATAGATAGATAGATAGATAGATATAGATATAGATATATATATATATTGCTAAGGAGAAAAGTTAGTATGGGGATTGAAAGGAAACATCCAGGATTGTGGTAGAAATAAATGACAGCAGCTTATACATGCTCCTATTGCAAAGGTGATATGCTGTACGTGACTACACACAGAGGACATCCCTAGGAATTTACTGTAGAGAAAAATCAAGTGATGTAAGTGAGCTGAGTAGTACTCCAGGCAGAAAATAGCAGACTGTGAAAATGAGAAAAGTATTGGTAAAATTCAGAATATCAAGGAATAGACACTCAAGAATCTGCTCGGCATGAAACAGCATCTTCAACAGTTTCTGACAACCATCAAGTGAGAAATGACACTCACGTATAACTCACCTGCTCTCCATGATGTGCGTTCTTCCTAGTTTGTTGAAAACAACAAAAGAAAATTGTGAGAGCCCACAGGTTTTAATCCCTTCTTCTTGACTAAAGGTCAGAGAGTTCAGACTCATTCTTGCTCCTCAAAGACCAAGGACAAACAACAAGATGTTTGACCAAGGATGTGGTGACTGATTGCCTTACTCTTCAAAGTTCAGTGAACAGGATGTTATGACATAGGGCATGTTACCAGGTGTTTTGATGTAAGGGGTAATTACAATTGCTTGTTCTTTGTATTCTAAGTTTTGTGCCCCCCCCCCTTTCGTTGGGATATATAAGAACTGAGAGTAATAAATTCATAGTTTTTGGCACTTTGCTTTTTGCTTCAGTATTCACTGGAACCCCCTCCTGACTCTATCTCTTGTTAATTTCTTTCCTCAATACACACTTCCTTTCTCAGGAATGTAAGGACCAGTCCGGTTGGACCAGACATTAAACACTAAAGAGTTACCTCTGAATGCTTATTCAAAATTGAGAAAACTTGTACTATATACTGCATAAAAGTCCTTAAAATTATAGAACATGAAGAACTTTAAGTATGTGTCTTCTATTTATATACATATAAATGCATATACACATATACACATCCATAACATTTTGCCACCATGCATGGAAAAACAAACTTTTAGGCATGTTTATGTATTTTCATGCTCCTCCCTGGTATAGCAGATAGGAGTGAGTTTACTTCAAGTTAGTCATTACAACCAGCTGTTGTTATTTGTTTATATATCTCCGCAGATACACATGGTTTGGCTTCTCTGACTCCTGAACTGGTCCTTGTTATTAGACACTTTACTCATGTGATACCTCATAATCCTCAGATTATAAATAATATGACACTATAAATAATGTTGGCTATTTCATGAGATTTAGTCTGCCTCATTTTATTGGCTCCACTCGTAGGTTCAACTGTCAATTGAGAGAAAAGCATATAATAAGTAAATTTACACTTAATATTTGTATGCTAAAGGATGTCATTTGTGAGGTATTAGAAAATATTTAATGTTAATAACAGGAAACAGGTAAGGTGTTAGAATAAGGGAACCAAGAGAATGACTAATGTTATATAGACCACTACTTATTTGTAAAGTAAGGCATTGATGACTTTCTCCTGGTGGCTGTCTAAATATTTTGATATTTTATGGGAAATCAGTATTGTTTGATAATGGAAAGAAGACATTTTTAAGTACAACACTGAGCACGTATTTTGTGAGGGTTCACAGGTGTAATAATCCTGTTCCACCATGACTTACTCTTGCTCTCTCAAAGGGTTTGAAACAGGGGTGACTACAAGCAAGGGATTCTGACTTAGAGAGTGGTTAATTAGTACTTTGGGTATAGAAGTGGATCTGCTTCACCTCGACCAAAGGTGGAGAATTCAAGACTATTCCTTAAATCATGTCAATGAAGTCTGTTGTATCCCTTCTCCCCTTTTGGAGTCACATATATAAGATGTGGAAAATAAACATGGGTGATATATTATTCACTGAATTTCTCTCTAAGAGCTGTTCTGTGTTTCTGTTGTTTATTTCTCTCATATCTCCATTCCTTTCGTTTAATAATTCTAATCCTCAAGCTTGTACCCTGGAACATGCTAATTTTGTCAAGAATGAACCCAAACAATATTGGATTGGTATCTGTTGACAACTGAAGATGATTCTAAAGGGAGGATTTTTCTCCTTGCAGATGTAAAGAAGCAGAAATGTTGCAAAGCATAGTAAAATAAACTAATGAACAAACAAAATGCAAAGTGAAAATATTTCTGGCATCATATGATCCAAACATGTCTTGAAAATGCCTTCAGGTTAGCATACCTTCACACCATGTATTTCATTCAAATAGCACAGCTGAGTACTGGGAGTCCATGATTTTCTTGCAAAGTTGATATTTACATCTTAACTTTCTATCCATGATTAAAAAAAATCTTTGATTACTAGAAGGAGCAAGTAATAATTGAGTACTATTAATTAGCATGCTAGTCTTCGATGCTATGAAAACATGTTGACATAAAAGGTCAATTGGAGATAAAATCTGACACACAACACAGTTTTAGATGAGACCTCTGTGCAGCCTCCAATTTGGTGGGCCAAAATTACTTTTCCCACATAGTAGACTTCTTTTATATTCTAGTTCTAAAAATCAATTAGTCTTGGAGCAAAGTAATTAAATGAACTAATTACATGTTGATTCAAATTAAAACTATACTTCCTTGGAAGCATTCTTGCACTAAACGGTGACTATCATGTGTATTCCAGGATGTTTCTGCTGGTGTTTTATTGTTTTCTAGAAAATACACTTCTGTAGAAAAAATAATGGGTTATATTTTATTTATTTACTATTCTTGCTTTCCCAACTTAGGGTGTTGTTATAAGTTTAAATTCACACAGAAGTTATGTTTTACTACACAGATCTACTGTCAACTTTAGCACATAAGTTAATCTTGTTTCATTATTTTTGGTACACACAATACTTCAAAATGATTTGAATTTCTTTCTGATGCAGCTCTGAATTATTGTGTTCATTCCCAGCTTATATTAAAGTGTGCATTTTGTCTAATATTTTTGCATTAGTTTATGATTTCCTTAAATCCTTATCTGAATTGATAATGTAGCTGTGTTTCTCAAACACTATGAAATGTGTTATGCTATTAGATACAAAGTCAAAAGATATCACATCGCAATGAAGAATAAAGCTAGAATAAATATGTGTTATTGTATATGACTAAAGAGATTACAGAGGTTTATTAGGTTTTATAATTTCATTATATTCTGTTACATATTTTCCTCTAAACAATATATCTTTTTATTTTTTACAAAGATAAAATGTTTCGAGGTGAAAACAGATGACAGGGTGGATTCAACCAGCGTGGCACGCATCAATTAATAGACCTAATTCAAATTTGATGCAGAGCATTGTTCTTTGATTTTAAAGTGCTCCAGAATATCTTAATGGGAAGACTAATTTCTCATCTCATTTGTATTTATGTTTATGGCTTCCTATATTTTGGACGTATGATCCCATCATTGCTAAGTGGTGAAAATGTGAAGTGTTAGATTGTCCTGATAGCATCAGTTTTTGAGTGCAATTTTTTATGTCTCTCTCAATCTGTGGGCAATCCCTTGGTTCTATCTCTGCATTATCATCTGGGAAAAGAATGTTTCATTGGACCTTGATAAAATGTAATCTGCTCATCTCTTATAACATTATTATATAGGTATCCAATATGTCCAATAATCCTTTGCTAAGCTGCTTTAAGCCTGTTTCTTTTTTTTTTCTATTGTGCTTATTTCATAATAGCATAAAGCCTGAAACACAGTGGTTCTTTTGTACAGGTGATAGAATTGATCACAGGTGTTTGGTGGCTTTAATAAAATAGCAGTAGTTGTGTATAATCTCCAAGACTTCTGCCACAGAACCTGAATAAATTTTTGAATGCTTACAATATCTAATATTGTACAAAACTATGTAAATCATTATGTGATTCCATTTTAATGAATCTATGATAAAATGTGTAGATATCTATCAATCTATTTATCAAATATATACATTTTGAATATACACATATATTCAAAACAAATATTCATTGTTTTTCCAATGTTCTGTACACAAAGCTGATTGAGTTTGTGCTATCCTTGCTTTGGGACTTTCTTCTTGTCTCCTTTCCATATGACTCAGACATAAATTATAAGACAAAGTCTCAAGTTCCTTTTGTTTCTTAATGAGAATTATACTTAATATACTTACTGCATATTTATTTTCATCTCTGCATATATCCCTTTTCAATCTAAAAAGTCTTGTTTCCAAGTCAAACAAAACTTTACACAACATCCATAACACACAAATGCTAAAACTGTTAATTAAATATTTGGGGAAAAAAATCAAACTAAAATTTAAGGCAAGCCAGAAGTAAGTATATAGAATTGTCAAATTTAATTGGAAATAGGGGTTAAACATTTCAATAATGATTAAACCTAATTTTTCTGTAGATCTGAAAGTTGAACTTCAGGGTGAGTTATCCAAAGCACGGAGAATTTGAAATGTTCAGTGAAGGAGGATTGCGGCCCTATGACTTGGACATTGATGGCTATGTACAAGGATACACATGCTCATGTTAAAAGCGTTAAGACTATTACCTCATAACAGTCCAATTACATTGCTCTAACAAGGCTTAGAGAACATCAGTAGCTTGCAGAAAAGGCATTTCATTTTATCTGCCAGTTAAAGTCCTCATATGGTTGAAGAAGTCTGAGTTCATCAATAGGAAAGATGATTTGTCCCAGGTCTATAAATTTTAAAAGAAATATAGAGTGCAAGTTTGGAGAAAGGTAATTTTTAATGGTGTGGGACTGGTCCACATTTCAAAGATTATTTGTTTTACTGGCTGACTCATGCCTTGAATTCTTTGCCACTTTAACATATTTCATTTCATATTCTTCTCCAGAATTCTGCCACATCCTGTTGTGCTTGGCAACAAGAATCTTTAAATGCCATAGTATGAAGATAAGTAATATGGTGATCGATGTTTTTAAAGCATCACTCATACATCAATAACTTCAGTTTCTAAAGCATCATACCTATTTAAGTATAAGGTCTGGGCTTTAAATATATCTCCTAATGCATTGCTGAGTATTAAGTCAATTATTATTCCTAATAGACTTATTCTTACTGGAATATTCTTATAATGAGATCATGCTGGGCTTATCTGAGTAAGTTGTAATATGATCAACCAACAGAATATTTAATTAAAATGTTCATTCTATCTAGATAATTCAAGTAGGAAAATTTTATTTCTCATCAAACTTTTCTTCTCATCTCTGATTGCTGGACAAATTAGTGAGACATGCTACTGCTGTAAATCATATTGATTTACAACATTGTAAATATTGATGTCTAATGTTGTATACATTGATATCTTAGCTACATCATATAACCATCGAGCTGTGTCTTCTACATGTGAATATTGAATTCATCACCATATGATTTCTACAGTTAGAAAAGAAAATGAAATGCCTTTTTAAAGTAAACCAATTATGTTTTCTAAATTCTGAATTATATGAATGAGATTTAATTCATATGAAGGAAAAATTCAACCTTATTTGACTTGGTAAAAGTATTATTTCATTGCAAACTACTTTATAGGTTTCTAGTACACTAAAGGTAAGCGAGTCAGGAAGAAAGTAAGAAAGAGCAGATATCTGCAAAGGACTGAGTATATAAAATTATAAAATTTATTTTATCTTAGAATACTGGAGTACAATTCTGTTTGTATTTCACCAAGTGAAAGAAAAAGAACTACAAGAAGATGTAATAAATGAAACATCTTGAATATGGTTTATACAATGTCATCTATCACTTTTAATTCTGTAAAGTTGCATATGTTAGAATGTATTTTTCCTGTAATGAATATATACTTTTTTGCACATCAAGTTACATCTCTAGATGAGTACATGCTGAACTAGTTAGTTTTGATCTTTACTTTTTTTCTCTTTCTTTTTTCTTCTTGATTCAAAGTAGTATCATTCTCAAAGATGAGCTTAAATTGAGGAAAAAACCTTCACAAGATTGCACTGTAATATGACTATGAGACATTTTCTTAATTAGTTATAAATGTGGAGGCCTAGTACACTGTGGGGATTGTCACTCTAGGTAGATATTCATGAGTTTTATATTAAAGCGAGATGAGTAAAAGAGGTTAAGCAAGTGAGCTAAGGCCTCTGTTGTATTTCCTGCCTTGAGTTCCTGTCCTGACTTTGCTTAGTGATAGAATGTGGCCTGAGACTTGCAAGATGAGATAAATCCTTTTTACCTCAATGTGCTTTTGTTGTGATGTTTTATTACAGTATTAAAATGCAAAGTAAAAGACATGCACACATAGTGCAAATACATTTAAGCTCAAGACTGTTGTTATTGCTCACTGTTGATATCACTTCATCAGAAATTCAAAGCAATGAAGATTGCACTATGAACTGAATATTATTCTTGTGTGTGTTCAACTTGGCCTTCGTAGAAAACCAGACAGGAACATAATAATAACCTCTCATTATATCACCAGCTATTTCTTTGGACTGGAGGTACGGAGGTTACTTTTATGCCAAATAAAAAAGATCTGCTGTTGTTTTTAACTATAAAGAAACGAGCTGCTGTAAAGCTTGTTGGAATACATTGCTGCCTGTTTAGTGGTTTCAGTCCACCAGATCTTGGCAGCTTGCTCTGAGCTCGGCAACATGGAAACTTCCTCTCTCCCAACAAGGTTTCCTCCTCTCTACCTGGCCTTATCTGCAGAATGTCCCTGGCCTTAGACTACTAACCTTCTCTAACAGCTGTCTCTAAACCAGGCAGCTGCCTGATTCTTCTTTGGTTGACCATTGACACAGATCCTTGCTAAGGCGGCTTATGTTAGGCATTCTGCTATTGGAACCTACTGCTACATACAAAGAATTGTGATAGGAGTGTGCCACTTAATGTAAATTAGGGTTTGTCCTCAGACTCTCCAATCCTATATATTGCTTATTCTCTGGGATGATTCACAGAACTCTGTGTCATGGAGGCCCCCTTCTGTTCATGCATATAGGTCCTGTACAAAATTTTGTCCCTTCTGTCTCTTTCCCCTTTCAGTCTGATGGCCAACAGATAGAGAGCGAAAGAGGCTCCCCCACTATAGCTATGGTATCTCTCCTCACTAGTATTATATTGAAATGTGAGGAGTATAGTTAATATTTGAGGAACAATAGCTCCTCTTGTTCATAATTTATTTTTCTATGAAACTTCACACATTTCAAAGTAAACTATCCCCCACCCTCCCAGGGCATGGGAGATGTATTGCTAAGAACATGAAATATACAGAGATGTGGGATGTGATCTTTGCCTTCAATCTTTAGGAAATTCACCTATTAAATGTCTAATAATGCACCATTAAAATAAATACTTATTTTTATCCATGAGCATAGATGTGTGTTTGTGTAGTTGCATGCCATGTATATGCCATATAGCCTACATGGTCAGAAGATGATATAGGATGCTCTGGAAGTGTAGTTGCAGTTGGATATGAGCCACCAAAATTGTTTAATGGAAGCAACATTCTGGCCCTGTAGAGGAGTAGTAAATGTTCTTAACCATTGTACCATCTCTCCAACCCCACAACTCTAATTTTAATGAATAATTTAAATCCCTTCTAATCTAAATAATAAAGTGCATTATGTTTCCCAGAATATGTGATTTCAAATGAAGCTTTCACAGATGTTTTCAAAAGGTGATGGAGATTTTCTTTAAGATACAGGAGTTTTGTGTAAGTTTGAATGTGCTCCACAAAGGACAGGCCAGTGACCTTCTGTCCAGAAAAAATAACTCTTTCATATTTTCATTGATAGTGTTTCTACTAGACTCCAATCGTGTTTCTATTAGACTCCAACTTTTCCATAGACACTGGGACATAGAAGAATTTCTTAATATTTACATTTCAAATGCTGACTCCAGGTTCTTGAGAAAGATGTTTCAGTGTTGTGAGACAAACAAAAAGCTTTTGGATGGATTTACATCTATCTCAAAGGGTAAAGGAGGAATTTGCAATTAAACGTTGTCTAAATATGTTTAATAGAGGTAAATGAAGGCCAGCAGGAAAGGAAGGACCCATTTCTAGCTGAATCCTACTGAGTGGAAACGCAGCAAGCATTAGCCAGAAGGGTCACAGTGCTTATGAAATGTGCTTTTGTTGAATTATTGAAAATTTACCTCACTTTAATTAAATTAATTAAGGTAAATTAAAGTGTAATAATCTATATACAGCTACTTGGTTAAGTACAGGAGAGTGTAGAAAACACTGATCCCTAATCAATGGTTATTTTCTTGAGCAAAGGTAAAAGTTTAGTTTAAAATGCAAAGAAGTGATATAGACGCTTTTGAATTTTTGCCTGAGATATTGCATGCACCTATTTTTGTTGTTGTCTTCAACACATATTTATTGATTTTTATATAAATCTAGTATTTGTTTTGGAATATGTACACTATCTTCCGAAGTTTACCTTGTTACCTGTCACCATCCCCAAATCCATTGTTCCAGTACACAGATTAGTCATCATGTCCTATCCAACTTTAAACATCAAACCTTTATACCTACCCTCCTTTGCACAGTCTAATGTCCAAGTAAATTACCCTATACAGGAAGCAAAGACAGGAGAGTCAACAAAAGCCAACACAGAAAGAAGAGAGTAGTACTCCATGTATGCTTTCATCACTGCTTCTATTTATTTACCCCTATGGAACTAGGGACGGAATCTACTTCTTCATATTGGGAAACAGGTGCTCCAAGACTAAGACATGTCTCCAACCTTTTATTATTAACTCATAACACACATATACTTTGGTCATTTGTTTAGACTATGAATCAGTTTAGTAAGTCACAGGGGATAAATATGTAGGAGTTTAGGCAAAATACCTAGGAAGAGAGTACCACATGCAGACAAGAGACAGATCCTAGATCTCAGCTTGACAGCCACCTCACAGTGTCAATTTGAAGGAGTTTGTGATTTCTGTGTACTCCCTTTTCCCTTATAAATTGTAATGGCACTACTGTGTGTCCAGGAGTAAAACAGTAAAATGCAGGTCATATTCTTAAGTATGGGTGTCTGAAACATGCTCAGTGTTGTTAAATATTAATATTAGACTGAACACATTTGTGTGTTCATGCTCAATGAACTTGCTATTCATTTTAGTGGATATCTTTCGAAGATAATTCTTAGTATCCTTGTTTTTAGTCAGTTGCTTCTCCATTCTGACTGCCAAATCTTTGTTGCCTCTCATAAAACTATGTAATTTCAGTCTCACCCTACCTGCGTAGTTAACATAGCACAGTGGTTGTTGTTTGAACAATCGGTGTATTAAATATAAAGTAACCAGCCGTTTGCCTTAATTCCTGTACATCAAAACCAATACTACCCTTTGCTTTTCGATTTTCTCCATTGTCAACCACCAATTTTAGCAGATACATATCTCCACAAAATTTTATAAATATTTGCTTTCTGTTGTTCACACAAATCATGTGGCTATTCTAAGTATGAAATGAATATAATTTTATTCATAAAAAAGACAATCATCTCGGTGAGAGTTCCTCATGTGAATGACTGAGGGAAGACAATCTGTCTCAGCAAAATGTGTGCTTAGTAAGAAGTAGTCTAATTTCTCTCCCTTCAAACTTAATTATCCAACCTATGGTTTGATTCTGCCTATTGTTTCCTGTCCACTATAAAATTTTCTTTGATCTTTGAAGTTTCCTAATTAATCTCCTATTGCTTAGCAATCATCCAATAGGGTTCTTTTACTAAAAGCCATAGCTCAGAAATGTCAGTTGGTTTTTCAGGCTTCTGGTACCATTAAATTCTACTTTCTTCATTTTTCTAAATTTTACTCTATTTTGCTCTCTTTATTCTCTGCTGATGAACAATCTGATGCTTTCCAAAATATGAGGATAGATCTGTAATTTTACTTGGTCACATTAGTTATTTTTTTCTTCAAATGGCTTTCTCTATCTTTCAGAATAGAAGTCAATGGTTTTGTTTCTTGATGATATAATTAAATTAACATTGTAAAAAACTCGTATCAATCATTATTTACAGTAAAATTTATTATTCTAAAGTTTATAAGTATTTTTTTTACTTTTACATTGAATTATACATTGCTGATATCAAGGTATTATTAAAATATATCTGTATATTCAATTCCTGATATGAGTATTTTCCTTTTTCTTTTATATCCATGACAAAATTTAAATTCAATATAATACAGAAAAATATCATATTGTATCTGATTTTTTTGAGATGATACCTTGTATTTAGTATAAATTCATTTAAAACATTTACCTCTAAGCATTAAATATGACACTAAAATAGTTAATAATATAATTAACTCCTTATTTCATGATGTCATACTATGCAATATACTGAAAATAGTTTTATTACATTATAGAAAATTTGTTTGCCTTTTTCTCCTTTTTTAGGTACACTTTAAAACATTTCCTATTCATAGTGAGACCTACAGATGTGTTATTTTAGGACGTATATCGCCATCTGGTGGACATTTCAAATTTTGAAGAAAGGATCTAAAATAGCTTTCCCTTGTGGGATGCCATTGAGTAGTGTGTTAATAATCTTCCAGTTGTTCACCAGACAATACTCTCATTTCAGTTAATGAACTGAAATATACTATAAAATAAAAACAAATAAGTTTTTTAATTAAATGACTATGGGTTACTGCTAGAATTAACAACGTAGTCATACAACAGAATAACTGCCATTGTTAATATTAATACCATAAAACTCAGGAAACAGACAAATAATCAAGTGATGATTTTATGATTATATTTAGCATTTAATCTCAGCATGATTAACATTTACATACATTAATATTGGACAATAACAAAGGAGTTATTTTTTAAAATATTAGAGAGGCTAATTCTTAAACATTTTAGAACTAATCATAGTTTCCAATATGATAAATTGATGCTAATAACTCCCTTGGTGGGTAGAGTTGACTTATTATAGTATTGATCATGCCCTTAATGTAATTTTTGACACAAATTAATTCCAAAGGTCTTTTCATCTAATGAGCGTACTGTTTTGTTTGGATATTATTTATTTCCAAAAAAAATAAAATTTAATCTCACCGTAATAGAATGTTGACCCAGATATGCTCGGCATGACAGGCATGATGTATGGCTTAGAAATATAACAAAATTGCACAGGGCCCTTGAGGAACCTTATAGCAAACTGTAAACAATCCTTAAGCAATAAAATATTAACAATGAAGAATTTAAAACTATCTTTATCCACTAGTGGTTCTTAAAGCTCCATTTCACCATGGAGTTGAAGAGTCTCATTCATAGATTCCCAGTAATGTTTGCTGAACATTATATGTTATTTCGAGTTTTATTCAAACTCAAAGAAGAATGGAAACATACCACATAGGGAAATGAATGGAACTCAATGTTATGATAAGCAACGGGCCAGAACAAAAAATAGAATGTCATTTCTCTTTTTTGATAAAAATTTTTAAGAGAAAAAAATAAAAAACAGATAATTGGGGATGAAGAGGGTGGACATTGGTAAGGGAAAAAGAGGACAATATATAGAAAAATCCAGAACAATGTAAATATGCAAATATTAATAACAAGATGATCATAATTTATACATGATATATGTTGTAAGAGGCCAGCTTATTCTTGTTCATTTCCTGGTGGCCCAGACTCCTGGAATAATTATACAGAAACATAATATTTAAGTGACTGCTTAGCCATTGACCATTGATTTAAGTGTATTGCTAGTCAGCTCTTACGTCTAGAATTTAACCAATTTCTATTAATCTGTGTATTTCCATGTGGCTGTGGCTTATGAGGTAAAGTTGCAGCTTCTGTCTCCAGCAAGACTACATGGTTTCTCCTGACTCTGGCTTCCCCCCCCCCTAGAATTCAGTTTAGTTTTCCCCACCTAGCTCTACTCTACCCTATCATAGGCCCAAGACAGTTTCTTTTATTAACCAATGGTATTCACAGCATAAGAGGGGAATCCTATATCATCTTCCTTTTTCTGTTTAAATCAAAAGAAAGGTTTTCATTTTAACCTAGTAAAATTATATATAACAAAACAGGTACCAAGTAAGAATTAAAGTTACAATGCTTATATATACTTTATCTTTTATTATAACTAAGTAAAACTGTAACTATAGCTATCTATTCTTCAACTTCACCAAAGACTCCAGAAGAATCTCATGTTACCTAAGTAAACAGGAAGTGCATTGTAAGCAGGATCCAAAACTCTAGAATTGACAGAAACATCTCGCTGCCTGGACAGGTCACCCAAATTTCTTCTGTACCATTGGGAAATTCATCTTCAGCCTACAGGCTCATAGTGTCTAGCAGACTTTTCCATGAAGCAGGAAATTCCAAAGATAGTTCTGTCTATTCTGGCAGCTTGTCAGACACTTTCTTCTTTACTCTGCAAAATATCTGGCAGACTCTTTCATGAAGCAGGAACCCCGAATGACTGTCTAACCTTTAGGCAAGTTCATCAGTCATTTCTTTGTAGGTCCTGCATGTCCAGTTTATACAGCATAGCATCAAGCAGTCCAGCCAAGAACAGTTAATTGCCCAAATGGCTAACAAACTGCATAAGGAGCCTTTTCAATTCTCATCTTCCTCTTGAAGTAATTGGTGCTTCCAGGATGTATCTCATTGCCATGGAAAGTCCTAAGTTCTTAAATTATTTTAAGTGCCATATTCTGTTAGTGTTTGAAAGGTTTGAAAAACACCTATGTAACTGAAATATATCTATATACATTTAGGAAACCTAATTAACATGACTACAAGTTTGACTATAATAGATCATTATCTATTAACCTATATTAACCATAATTACACATTACATTTTTATACATTACCTTTTTTATTGAAAAAATAGGGGTCACGGAGTCTACAATAGGTGAACCTAAAGAAGCTAAGTAAGAAGGTGAACCCAAGGAAAAACATATAGTTATCCTCTTGGCTAAGGGAAGTAGACAAAATTGCCGGGGAGAAAATTGGGATTTTAGGGTGGGGTGGGATGGGGGTAAGGGGAGATGGGGAGAGAAAAGGGAGAAGGGAAGGAGGGGGGACTTGGGGAAACAGGAGGATTGGGATAAAGGAAGGTTAGATAGGGGTGCTCGGAACCACAATTCTTAGTTAAGGGAGCCACTTTAGGGTGGGCAAGAGAATTGACCCTAGAGGGACTCCCAGGTGCCCAAGCTGAGGTCCCCAGTTAGTTCCTTGGGCAGCTGAGGATAGGGAACCTGAAATGACCCTATCCTATAGCAATACTGACGAATATCTTGCATATCATCATAGAACCTTCATCTGGTGATGGATGGAGATAGAGACAGTGACCCACACTGGAGCAGTGGACTGAGATCCCAGGGTCCCAACGAGGAGCAGAAGGAGGGAGAGCATGACCAAAGAAGTCGGGACCACGAGGGGTGCACCAACCCACTGGGACAGTGGAGCTGATCTACTGGGAGCTCACCAAGGCCAGCTGGACTGTTACCGAAATAGCATGGGATAAGGCTGGACTCTATGAACATGGCGAACAGTAAGGGCTGATGAGACGCCAGGGACAATGGCACGGGGTTTTGATCCTACTTAATGTGCTGGCTTGGTGGGAGCCTGGCCAGTTTGGATGTTCACCTTCCTTGATATGGACGGAGGGGGGAGGACCTAGGACTTACCACTGGGCAGGGAACCCTGGCTGCTCTTTGGACTGGAGAGGGAGTGGGAGAGGAGTGGGGGGAGGGGGAGAAGGGTGGGAGGAGGGGGAGAAGAGTGGGAGGAGGGGGAGGGAAATGGGAGGCTCGGAGGAGGTGGAAATTTTTTTTTATTCTCCTTTTATCAATAAAAAAAAAATTTCCGCCTCCTCCCAGCCTCCCAGTCCTCTCCCCCTTTCCCAGTCCTCTCCCCCTCCCCCACTCCTCTCCCCCTCCCCCCCACTCCTCTCCCCCTCCCCCCCACTCCTCTCCCCTCTATGGCTATAGGATAGGGTTACATTACCTTTTTAAATGAGTTGTATACACACAATACCTTAATCAAGAGCAAAAATATACATATAATAAAATTGACCATAAATTTGTATCAATTAACCAAGATCCATATCAGTGCAAATATCCATAGCATCTTTCCCTTTAAATGTATAAAATAATTTATAAACAATAATTGTGAATATGGGCATAGATCTCTCTAAACTGCTTCCTGCTTTTTGTTGTGCTAAGTAATTTTTGAGGGTGTTTATAGTGACCTTTCGAGGGGTCAAGGTCCATCAGACTACATTAGTCTGGATAGAATACACAGGTTCTTTTGTGGAAACAAAAGAAGAAGCTCTTTTACAAAGCAACAAATCCTTAGACTCATATTTTAAAATCAAGATATCTTTAAGTCTCTCTGCAATCAAAAAATTCAAAGAAAGCACAATAATATACATAATCCAGACTCCTGAAAGAGCCAGAGTTCATTCTGGCATCATGGCCTCAAATGCTGCTGTTTCCTAACCGCGAGGATTTTGCTACTGCTACTGAGTCAGGAAACTTTCTCTTAAAAGAATTGTGCCTCCACTTGCTTCAAGCAAACAGAGCCCACTAGAGAAAATGTGTAACTTTGTTTTTTGTGTGTCTCAAATTCCTTTTAAGCTTTCTCAGATTTTACATGGATTTATTTGACCATGTTGGCATGACAATTTGTTGTAAGAGGCATGCTTGTTTATTTCCCAACCACCCAGACTCCCAAAATAATTACAAAGAAACTATATTATTTAAAAGCACTGCTTGACCAATGACTTAAGTGTATTGTTAGCTAGCTCTTACGTCTAGAATTTAACCCATTACTATTAATCTGTGTATGGTCATGTCGCTGTGGTTTACCAGGTAAAGTTCCGGTGTCTGTCTCCAGCAGGCTACATGTTTTTTCCTGACTCTGCTTTCTTTCTCCCAGTATTAAGTTTAGTTTTCCCCTCTTAGCACTGCTCTACCCTATCCCAGACCCAAAATAGCTTCTTTATTAACCAGTGGTATTCACACCATACAGCAGGGAATCCAACATCAGATATACACAGCAAAGCATTACTGAAAGATTTGTTGGGAGCATCTGTGATATCAAAATCAAAAATGAGCTTATGTCCTGATCTCATTTCCTGGATCTGTGGTTATTTGAGATTATACACTCATCTAAAGTTTCAGAACTGGAATTAAAAACTAAAAGAAAACATAAGCATTTGTTTATCTAGGTCTAGATAACGTCACTTGCTGTAGTTTTTTCTAGTTCCATGAATTTCTCTGCAGATTTCCTAACTTCCTTTTTCTTACAGCTGAATGTAATTCCATTGTGTATATAACCATATTTCCCTTATCTGTTCATCAGTAGAAGAGTGAATGCCAGATGAGAGTTCAACACTGATTGTGAGGGTTGTCTCTTCATACAACCCATGATCACCTGAATAAGTTAGCACTGTGCAGAGCAGACAGGGTCCTTCCACAACAATTACTAATTAATAAAAAACTAGTTCCACATAATTGCCTACCAAGAATCTGAGGGAATCAAATGCAAATCAATGCCTTTCCATTTTCTCAGATGACTCGAACTTTTTTCAAGTTTACAAAAATTAACCATCATACTGATCTGCTGGATTCAAGCAACTCTGAGAATATTTTCATTACACAATATTCATGTGAACACCATATGAATTTTCTGTTCCTTTCTTTTCTCTAAACTTTCTATATTAAAGTTTCTCTATTCTTCTGGTTTCATACCTACTATATATATAGAGGCACAAAAATTATGGTAATAACTACCTAATTGGATTAGATGTGTGCTCTACAGAAAGGAATTACTGCCTGGTATTTTAAACTTGTTTTAGGAAAGAAAGAAAAATATGGCTGGAGAGTTCACATATCCTGCTGGAGACAGAGAACTTACTACTGTTGTCCGTGGAGTTTGATACATCATCCAGCTGCCTTTCAATATTATAGTTTATACTCATAGAAAAGTATTACTCCTATAAACCTTGATAAGTGAGCTTCTCTTTGTGTTGAATATCCATGAATGCAGAGAATCATGAATACTTAAGGAAGTACAAGCAAATAAATGATTGTTGAATACTCTGCCTTAATAGTATTTTTTTTACTCCCTATAAGACTCAAGGAACACAGTTGAAGAAGGGGTCAAAGGAACGTTAGGTCTAGAAAACAGGGAGCTAGGCCATGGGATATTACCTTTTGGACATGATATTTCATTACAATCATAAATTCACAACTTCTGACATGGATGAAGGAGAGGCTCCTGGGATCCTAGTCTTTTCTACGAACTTTTTGGTTTTTCATGGTTGTAGTTAGTATTTTTCTGTGTAACAAAGGGTAAGTCAACCAGCCCCCGTCTATCACTCCACATTCATAGTCATGCCGATGGACTTGGGGGGTAAGAAAAAGAAAAAAAAGGCTTGACTGTAGGAAAGAGACTTTTCTTGGTGGGGAGAGGTTAGGGAGGATATAGAGAAATCTACATTCATTGAAATTGTCAGGGGATAAATTTATAAGTTAAAATTGACTCATGATTGAATTAATTTCAACCATAGGATCTCTAGCAATACCCAGAATTAACATAGCAACCATACAATGAATATTTCAACATAGATGAACATATGACATTGAGAAAATTGTATTCATATTTCAGTCATTTAAATTATGACTCACACTTTCTCTAAACTTAGTAAATGGTACCACAACAATCTCCTGTCATACTATTAATTTTATTTCTCTTTGTCGGAGTAGCTAACCATACTTTTTAAAAGTCTGCATCACAGGTAAAATATTCATTTATTACCCATTCTCTTTTAATTGTGGCTATTGCCTTAATTAAGATAGTACTAGATATTTCTTTTATAACTCTATTAACTTCCCATAGAAGTATTTCATAATTAGTCTAATATAAACCAATTAAATTTCTATCCAGGCTCAACTATTCTTCTCAAAATTCTCAAAGATTTAGTCACTTCTAAACTTAAAACCCTGCAGGCAATTTCCTCTGCTTTAAGCCTTGTGTCTAAAATCATCACCCGCGTCTGGGCGGCACTGTCTCATGTCTCCTTTTGAGCTTTTTCTCTTCCATTTTCAGGAGTCTGAAGCAGGCTGCTGTCACTCTGGCAAGTTTTACTCTCTCAAGTGCGCCAGCTTTCTTTCTACTTGCTGCAGGTCCTCTATTAATATTTTGCTTTTGTCAATTGATATGTTTAAAGGAGGGGTCCCTGTTTCAATATTACTGTCTTTGTTTCAGCCAACCTGTGCTAAGACTATGTCCAAGTCTAGATCTGTAGATAAAATATCAAAATTGTATTTTAATTTGTCTAAATTGTTTTATACGTTGGTGTGTCTGAGTAAGCAGAAAACATGGGAAATTGCAGGGTATGCAGTTTTAAATACAACTCTCAGTAGATAGTAAGTGCTTAACTTCAGTACGTTACAACCTCCAGGCATGTATTTACAAATAATTTTAAAGTTCTTAATAAGTTCTCAAAAATGTCATACAATCTGTCTGAATCACGTCGACTCCTTCCACAACTATGGATATTTTTTAATTAGTCACAATTCATGAGAATATGCTCAAACAGAATTTGAACTCTGTAAATACTTAGCATTTATAGAAAGTATTGAGTTAATTCTTTTGGTTTTTAAAGAAGGTGGTATTAATCATTCAGTCCTTAAAAGTCAAGCAATTTCTAACATTCCATTTTTGAAATAACTCAATCTAAGCTTTCTTTTCCATTTCCGTTACCTGCTATATAACGTTTAATGGCTGCATCAGATTTTTCTTCTCAATGTCAGTCTCCAAAGCAGTGCACATGTCAGACTTGTTTTAATGCTCTGATTTCTCTGCCACAAGAAGGAGTGGATAGTATTAGTTAACATTTACACCTTGACCCAAGAGGTGCCCTATCATACTACAAACGCATTTGTTCAATGAAAGAGAAAGTGCTGGTCGTTGACGCTAAGGAAACAGTCTTGCAGACATGACAGTGTTGATACTTATAGGAACTCAGCATCTATGACAAAATGTTCAATACTTACCAGGTTCAAATCAAAATCCCAGCACTGGGAAGATCATGTAGAGGCATACTATCTTGGGGTAAAACTATTTCTTTCAAAAGTCATGAACAATGCAATAAGAATCCCTGGATCAGGCACAGAAATCATGCTTTTCAGTTGTGGTTCAATAGAGTCCAATAAACACCAAAATAATATTTGCTGCAGACACAATTGTTTCTTCCAGAAATTGTTGCCAAGATGGTATTACTGAAGACACCATGTCCTTCTGACAGAGGACTTGAATATATATACATCCTAGGGTAGAAATGCACACACATTAGTGTGTGTGTGTGTGTGTGTGTGTGTGTGTGTGTGTGTGTGCGTGTGCGTGTGTGTGAATATACATGGGTGTAGACATCAACTTATATATCAATATTTGTAAATATTTATAAAAGTATTACAAGTAGTACAAGCAGTATGATCCTTTATGGCTTTTTTTTTTATAAACCTTGGAGTTATTTATTACAGCCTCCCTTATTCTCCATCTATGTGGTCCTCCCCCTCGCCTCAGATACATACAAAGGACTCAGCCTAAAACACTTTTATACTTATACTTATTATCATTATTAAATGAACTTAGCGGGCCAGCATGATTTATTTATTAAGATATCCGTATATACTTATATGTATTTCTGTGTGTAAAACCATAATAATTAAAGAATAATAAGACATACATTTGAGGAGTGAGGGTACATGAGAGAAGTTGGTGGGAGGAAGTTAGTGATTTAATAGATATTCATATATTAAATTTTTAAAATTAATATATTAAACAAATGTAAATATAGTCAGAAAACAAAGTTACTTAAAGTCTAAAAATACGTGCTGCAAATTCATGCTAAAAATTGTAACCTAGATTTCATGTATTCTTGTTACTAAATATTCATATCATGAATATATATATATATATATATATATATATATATATATATATATATTCAAAGTTTTCTAGAAAGGAACAAGACAACCATGAAATTAATTTACCTATACTCATTAGGAAAAAGTACATACAAATCTCACTTTTCCAGAGCAATGACTCACTCTCACTACTGAACAGGAAAGAAAGCTTTGGGTGAAGAAATCAATCATTGTACTTAAAGTTGTCTGTTCAGAAAGGAATAGAGCAACACTCTTATGCAGGGCATAATGTATCATTGTAGAGTTCAGCTCAGTCTACTAGAAAGCTTATGACTGTGATAACATAGTCCTGTAAAGAAAGATGAAAAAATATGTGGAAATCACAGAGTTTTCAGGAATAAATGTCATCCCAGCCCAAATTCCAAACATGTTGAGATTGTTCAATACCTTTAGTTGAAGAAAGTGCATGAATACTGCATGGGAGTGAGTTTCTAAGGAGAGTACACTAAAGAGGATTTTCAGATCGCTTAATAGCTTCAAGGTATAAGTACAGTTTCTTAAAATGAAAATAATATGCTAAGAAGTTGGTTCAAGGGAATCTGTTTGTAACTAAACAAGTATGATAATGAGTTTTAGAATTCCCTTAAAATTTAATTATTTCCATCAAGGAGCTTTGTAATGAACCAAAACAAATGTAGCAATGGGAAAACAGACTAAAGAAAGTAGCACAAAGAAACTGGAACAGGAGATATGTTGCAAGAAGGATGAAGTTAATGAGACAAATATTAACATCTGATTAATTTAATAAATAAGAAACGCTATGAACTTTACTTTAGTGGTAAATGTATGTGATTATATACTGTCTGATACTCATAGTCTATAGAAAACTGAGTGAGCACTGATGTAACAGAATTTTCTCATCACCTGTAATTAGATGGTTAACGGATGAAGGTAATAGCATTAGAAGAAGTCAAAGAAGAGCTTGTATAATCAGAGTGGTTGTAACTCTTTACTCTGTACTCTTAGTTTATAAACTTACAATTTCTCAAAAACAGTTAAGTGAGACAAAATGAAGTTTTCATAAGCTGAAGGAACAATGTGTCTTCATGGGAGGAAAAACTAAAATAATAAATTCCAAATGCTTTAGTAGGATAGTAAACTGAAAAGAGGAACATATTTATGTACACTAGAGGAAAGACAATGTGTGATACAAAGTTATAAGTGACTAAATTGGAATATAATAGATTTTGAAAAGAAAGAATTTTTGAAAATGAACTTGGATATGTAGATGAATAAAATTTCAAAATATAAAATAAGCAGCCTGGGTTTTCCATTGATTTTTAATTCTTCTAGAAGGCTTAGGTAAAATAGAGTAATTGCTTGTCTAAAAGTAACTGATATTTGGTTTTGAAAATTCCTTACTAATTCCATTTAAAAATTGAGAAAAGATGTTTTGGTAAAAAAGAACATATAAAGCTTATTGGGCAATGTTTAGGAAAGCTGATAGGCATGTAAGTTAAAGGTTTAAAACAGGTGTTTAGTTATTTGGAAAATGATAACCAGGGACCTTTAAAACCAGGAGATTGAAGTCTAATGAGTGTTATGATAACTGACAAGACTTATGACAATTTTGTAGTACTAAATAGTGTGACTCAGAGAAGGAGTTACAAAGAAGATAATATTAAGGTAAAATGGCACTAAAGCTAGAACCATGGAATGAGAGGTCAGCACTAGCAAAAAGATAAACTGTTACTAGATATTTCCAAGGTAGAAAGGAAAAAGTTCCTAGCTGTAGCCTTAGTGAATGGATCATCAAAGATAAATTGTCTGTCCATTCACACTGTGGAATTTGTTCTGTTAGTTTCATACATGTTGAAGATTCAAAGCCCATATTATGCTTCCAATATCAAACTTTATCCTATGTAAATTCTAAGTCACTATGTGATAAGTCCTGTAGACTTATCACAGTATAGAAGAATAAAGTTATCAGTTGAAAAGTTTAAAATACATGGGAATTTCAAACAATACTGATGAAAACATTATCAGGTGGAGATCATTATTGGGATTATAGCAAACTCATATAAATTACAACAGATATTGAATTTAATAAGGTACAGTTAAATCGATAAAGATACATATTGATAGAGGAAGCTTATCTGAAGAAAAGAAAGATTTCAGAATAGCATCCTGAAACCCAATTAAAATTAAAAGAATCATTAAGAAATAAAAACAAGTAAATAATAATGCTAAAGAAAACAGAAAATATAAAATGAAGATTAAAGAGATAGCTGAGTGGTTAAGAGTAGCTATAGCTCTTGCAGAGTACTCTAGTTCACTTCTGAGCATCTATGCAGGACAGAATAAAACTGTTAAAACTCCAAATCTATGGAATCTGACTCTCAAGCTGTTGGGCACATGCATGTGCTTCTACCTAAAAAGACACACTTGTATGATAGACCTGGATGGAGGGGGGAGGACCTTGGACTGTCCACATGGCAGGGAACCCTTACTGCTCTTCAAACTGGAGAGGGAGGGGGAGAGGAGTGGGGGAAGGGGGAGAGGAGGGGGAGGAGGGGGAAAGAAATGGGAGGCTGGGAGGAGGCGGGAATTTTTTTCAATAAAAAAATAAATAAATAAATAAAATAATAATAAAATTAATAGTCTTCTATATAAATGTCAAATAGCCATGCCAATTTCAGAGGGAGAAGAACCAGCTTAGTACAGCATTACATAATGCATAATCTCTCTCACACTGCCTTTCATAGTCTTAAAAATACTTTTCATTAGCCAGGCGATGGTGGCGCACACCTTTAATCTCAGCACTCAGGAGGCAGAGGCGGGCAGATCTCTGTGAGTTTGAGACCAGCCTGGTCTACAGAGCTAGTGCCAGGACAGGCTCCAAAGCCAAGGAGAAACCCTGTCTCGAAAAACCAAAAAAAAAAAAATACTTTTCATTGTTGAAAAACATCTGTCACAGTCATTCTGATATAATTATGCTTCTGTTTAAAACTTACATTTTCATATACCCCCAAAATTCTTGTGAGTTACAGGGAGCCAAATTGAAGGATCCACTTTAAACAGGCCAGACAACACCCTTCTCAATTCCCCAGACCCATTTTTTCCCCTAAACTTAACTTTATTCTCTGTTCTGCCAATACCTTAAACAGGTATTAGAGATATTAGACATTTCCATACCACAACCACTGGACAGGAATAAATAGACCAACTAACCCAGGATGTGACCTACACCAGTTTTCTCAGCCCCCACCCCAAGATGATACCCACAAATAAACAGGAAGCAGTCTTGAGAATCAACCATCCGAATTACTTTAACCTGTTGTTTCTAACCTCTTGCCTTTTTATTATAAAAAAGAGATGGGGAAAGTAATGGTCTGTCCTGTCCCCTAAAGAGACAAGCCCCACCCACTCCATCCCTGCCCAGCCTGAGTGAACAATGTTGGGAGAGAGAAATAAAAGCCACTAATGAATTGATATGGATTTATGTATAAAAATACAAATAACTCTTAAAATTCAGTAAGAAAGCTACAAACATCTATAAAATAAACACAAACATCAGAATGGGCACCCTTGCAAAGTAAATGCACAAATATCAAAGGGTAAATGAAAACGTAATTATATGGCATTTCATTATTGAATCATGGCTTAAAAGATCAAGATACATAAATTTCACTAGAAGGAATAAAATCCAAAACCATGCCAATACTTGTGGAGGCCTGAAAATATGAGCGAATTTCCACATTGACCAAAGGTCAAAGAGTTTGAACTTACTTCTAGTTCCTTCAAGGTTATTGTGCTTCTACCTCAAACAAAAGTCCCACTTAGACATAGACCAGAGAGTTCTGCTCTCTCAGGTTTAATCTCAACAGGTGTGGCTAATAGGCAGACTTTGTACTTCAGGAATAAAAAAGTAGATCTATTTCTATCTCAAACAAAAAATCTATGGAGCCATCTAAGCTCCAGTTTCCATAGGGAGATAACTTATTTTATTTTATTTTTTTTAATTAATTAATTTATTTATTTATTAAGGATTTCTGCCTCCTCCCCTCAACTGCCTCCCATTTCCCTCCCCCTCCCCCGATCAAGTCACCCTCCCTCATCTGCTCGAAGAGCAATCAGGGTTCCCTGACCTGTGGGAAGCCCAAGGACCGCCCACCTCTATCCAGGTCTCCAAAGGTGAGCATCCAAACTGCCTAGGCTCCCCCAAAGCCAGTACGTGCAGTAGGATCAAAAACCCACTGCGATTGTTCCTGAGTTCTCAGTATTCCTCATTGTCCTCTGTGTTCAACTAGTCCGGTTTTATCCCAGGCTTTTTCAGACCCAGGCCAGCTGGCCTTGGTGAGTTCCCGATAGAACATCCCCATTGTCTCAATGTGTGGGTGCACCCCTCGTGGTCCTGAGGTCCTTGCTCGTGCTCCGTCTCCTTCTGCTCCTGATTTGGACCTTGAGATTTCTGTCCCGTGCTCCTCTGTCTCTGTCTCCTTTCATCACCTGATGAAGGTTAATATTCATGAGGATGACTATGTGTTTGTCTTTGGGTTCACCTTCTTAGCTTCTCTGGGAGATAACTTTGGATGCCCCTCAGAGAGTGGTTTGCCAACAGAATGTTTTGGTCTAGAATGTGAACATGACTTACTTTGTTCTAGCAACAGAATGTTTAAACTGTGGATGTAGCCTGTGATCTTCAACTGGTATGGTCATTTCTTGTATCATGTTAATGAAACCAAAAAGAAAACCAGGAGCTATCAATACAGGGAGAGATCTTGTCTATTACCTTGATTCAGTGACCAAAAGGAAACACGTCATAGATGAGTTTACTGTACCCATACTCTCTACAATGTGTGTGAAATCTTTTGACTTCAAATTACAATTTGAATTAAATGTTTACTATATTCCTCAGATTTTTATTACAAATTTGCAACACAAAATTGTTGACAGTGAAGTCAAATCTTATTTCTCAATTCTTTGATCTTACTATTTAACTGAGGAACATATTGAAGTTCTAACCCTTCTGACTTCCTCTCCAGAGTGCTATTGGAGTAAGGACATGAACCACTGAGTTTGGTTTATATGATTATGAGCATTGAACCCAGGGCTTAAGTATTCAAAGAAGTACTCTGCCAGTGAGTTCCATCTCAAGCTTCATTTTCCAGAATATTTCTCCTATTTGTTAAGCAACTTTACTTACATTGGAAAATGCCTTGATACACAGCAGCTGGAATGATGACTAAGCTGTTCAAAGTATCAGTTATTTTGACCCAGGATTCAGGTTCAGTTCCCAGCATACATGGAAAAGCACACAACTAGCAGTGACTCTGTTTTCAGGAATTCTGATTAGTTCTGACCTCCCTGGAACCAGAAAGATATGTCATAAGGATATATGCATTCAGGCAAAACAGTTGTACACATAAAATAAGTTAAATCTAAAATTTAAAAATTAAAAATATCTTAAAAGAAATTTATGTAATTTTTTCAAAATGTTTTGTAAGTAAAATACTCCAATACTTTCCCTAAAATTCTATGTTCTCTCATTTATCTTTTTATTTCTTTGTTAACAAATAACATAACTTATTAATAAATGTCATGTTATATGCTTAATTTGGATTTGCTAATATGTAGGTTCCTTATTAGTTATTATTAGTTCAGAAATACTGACCTAGCACATATAATTTTGTGTGCATGCATTTCAATATAAATGCAGTTTTCATGAAAAGAATAACTTTGGCACAAATATCACAATGTTTAAAGTAATAACTTGGGTGTCTTGCCAGTTGACTTTATAAAAGTCTTAACTTTTGCTGTGACAACACGCCAGTTAAGATGATTGTCCAAACTACTTTGATTAAAGAGTTCTCTATCACAGTTGCATAATGGTTTGGCTGCTATGAATATGATCTAGGCTAAATGAATTGGAGTTCAAGAACTTAATCAGCTTTATCTTGTTTATATCCAGGCTCCTCTCCAACTCATCAAGGTCATTTTGAATTTTTATTCAGCTTTTAAATGTGCTAATTGTCCTACCAAATTGGTGTCATCAGCAAATTTAATAAAGATACATTCTGGTTCATCACCCCAATCATTAATATTAAAAACCTGTAATAGTAGTCTACTAAGTAATGACCCTGAAATACTATACTGAGTACTTAAAGTTTCAAAGATGGTGTTGTACCATGAATCTCTTGACAGCTTGATATTTTCCTTTGGCTAAATACTTGATATGTTTTAATTTGTTAAATAATCATGTCATGTTTGTCTGTGTCTAAAAGCTATCATCGGGTATTTTAAACTTTGAAACTTAATGTAGGAGTTGTAGCTGCAGGGTTCACTTCTGCAATTAGCTAAATATCACTTTTATCTGAAGTATGCAAAACTCCTGTGTTCTGCCTGCCATCCCTCCCTCTTCCTAAAAGACAATATCCTATGTTGATAGCATCCTGTTCTCACTGAAATGTTAGTATATTGTATTACACCATTTTCTTACAGCAGTCATCCAGAGCATTTTCCAAGGTCTGTGGACTTCCATTCTACCTTTCTGTATACACCCGTTTACATGATATTTTAACTTTACATGTTGTGTGTCTAAATATGCAGAATTTTACCAAATTCACTTGGTGGTTGTTTTATCTAATTAGAAAATATTGTTCAATATGGATCTTACATAATTTCAATAAAGATATCATACGTTGCAAACGTATTTTGTTGACATAATTATTGAAAATACCAAAATGCTTACCATGCCAAAAATTATATTTCTTATCAATACCACAAACATCAAGATAAGCTTATTTAATATTATGACAGGTCATGACCATTTTGATGAATCTACAATAAAACTTCTCACTTCACTTCAAATGGTTATTAACAATTAATTACAAGGAGATAAAGCCTGATGAATGGCTGATGATGATGTGAATTAAAAACATATGACATACACAGCTGGTAGAATGTAAAAATTATTGCCATTACTTAAAATTCTACATATTCAACTAATATGGTTCAGCTACATACTTTCAGTATTTATTCAAAAGAAATGATGTGTTCCTACAAAAGAAATATCTTTATGTTTTGTCTGTCCTGGCAAAAACTAAGAGGAATATTTTATAACTTGTTTGTGTTGTGATAATAACTACACAACAAATTAAATTATTTGTAAAAATTAGAACTGTACTTATAATACTCATTACATATGAAAAATAATTTAAATGCATGTTTTCTAAAAGTGCTTAAGTTTACTTTTATAGCAAATATTTAAGTAAAAATATAAATAAAATATGTTCATGAATTTCAGAATCAGCAAAGATCTTAAAATGTAAAATATTTTCTTTTACAACATGGTATTTTTATTGATTATTTGGAAATTTCACATAAATATACTCTCTCCCAATCCACCCACCCTCATGAACTCTTTGATCTGTGTGTCTCAGTTTGCTTTCTACTACTGTAGGAAAGCACCATGATTCAAAACAACTTGAGAAAAGGAAAGGAGGTTAGGTGTGGAATCAAGGTAGTAACTTTGAAGCAGATTTGAAACAGAAGCAATGGTGGAATGCTGCTTACTCAACTGCTGTTCATGGGTAGCTCATTCTGCTTTCTTTCCTAACCCAGGACACCTGCCCAGAAATAGCTCTGCTCCTGTGGGCTGTTTTCCTCCTACATTGATCAGTAATCAACAAAATGCCCCCACAGACTTGTCTGCAGATCAAACTGATGGAGACAAACACTCAATTAAAACTCTCTCTTCCCAAATCACTCCAGATTGTGTCAAGTTGATGAAAACGCCACTCAGCACACTAGCATAATAAGTGGTATCAATCAATTCAAAACCATCTTTTATTAGGCAACCAGAAAGAATGCAGATGTGAAAGCATACCTTATGATTTTACAAATGTAACTTTTAAAGTATTTACGAAGTACGATTAAAATCATAAAAATTCTGAAATTATAAAGGGAGGTCTGAAAGTTATCAAATTTGTTTAACAGCCTTCTCCAAACAAATAAATAGAAAAGAGATAAGACAACTCTCTCTTATAAAAGAATATACGATATTTTCATCTGATTATTTGGTACGAGATAACAAATTGATGTCCTCTTTCCTGAGGATGATTATCTCTCCCACTCTCAGCCTTCTCATTATTCTTTAGTTTTCTGCAGTTCTTTATGTAGGACTGAGACCTCATTGGTTAACCCCTGTTACTGTGACGTGTCTATTCCTGTTGTCCTCGTATAGCTCATGTTTAGGAGTCATTTTGATGCGACATTATAGATATAGGTTGTTAAGTTACTGAAAGACACAATCTCATAGCGAAGTGTCTGATCCTAAGGTACTTCCAGTCTTTCTGAACCCTCCTTAACAGTGCTCATTGAGCCTTAAGTGCTGCAGAGTATTTGGGAAAGTATCTATTGGGACTGGGCTCTGCCACTCTGTATTTTAATTTGTTGTTTTCTGGAATGGTCTTTGGCAGTCTTAAAGAGAAGTTGAACAGCTAATAAAAAAAATGAAGTCATGAATTACAAAAATTTCAAAGACAAAAGAGAGCTCTATAGGAGGTTCCGGGGGAGGGAAAGGAAGGATGAAATGATATAAATACAATCTCAAAAATGAAAGAAAAATATACTATTGATTTCTAACAGTCAAGAAAACCTGATAAGGTTTACACATATCTATATAAAGGCTCAAATTTTTCACTAACATGAGCTTCAAATTTCTTTATTGAAACAAAAAAGTTTAATGTTTGATTTTAAATACCTTAATCATAATTGTAAGTTATATTATGAGAATATGATTGAATGTGATCTGATTTTTTAGTTATATTTTATTTGATATATAGGAAAAGTTTTATGTGGAAGAATTTTGAAAAATTCTAATGTCATAGAATTTCTGGCAGATATTACATTTTAATGTACATATTGAAGAAATTTTTAATTACTATTTTTTATGAAATACTTGATAATGTAGCAATTCATGTTCCCAATGATTTTGTGCATATCTTAGGTATGTCACCATAAAGAAAATATCAGAAATATACCAAAACTCAAATTTACTATTTCTGTTCTAATAGTTTTCACATAATTAAACATTCAATTTTTTAAATGAATATTTATTATCATTACATATTTCTTTTGTTTTCTTTTTTAAGTTTCTCATGATGGGGTTTCTCTGAGTTACTGCCCTTATTGTGCTGGAACTCTCTGTGTAGATCAGACTGGCCTTGAACTCATGGATATCCACCTGCTCTGACTCCTTAGAGCTTTGATGAAAAGTATGTGCTACCACCAGCCAGTTCATTTTTCAAATTGCAACATGCTAATTACATATATTATATTCAATTTATAATAACATCATGGTGACTTGTCTATGAATTTTAAAATTTTATAATTACTAATTATTTTTATGTTAGTTTCTGTATAGGAATAGAGAAGCTACATATTGTTCTTTACCCTCCTTTAAGGTGTTTGACACAGGGCTATTCTTAAGCCTTTGGGCTGACAAACTCATTTAAGGAGCAGAGTTCCCATCGCTTTACTAAACAGTTTCCCTCTATTTCTAATTGCTTTTATTTTCTCACACTCCCTGTTCCTTTTAGTCTGATCAGTCTCTTTATCTCTTTGTCTCTGTGCACATATTTATATAAATCTCAATTCGTAGATGCATTCAAGGGAATATACAGGGATATATTAGCAAGTCTATTGAAATTTAGAGTATAAAATTTTTCTCATATTCACCTTCATAATCATATGTAGAAAATGTGTTTGTAAATGTATACTTACGTGTGTGCTAATTAATACCCTAAACTACTTTACATATTGTGTCATCCTTACTATTTTGAAGGTAATCAAAAGTGAAATGGATTATTTCACTATGTACTTTAAGAATATGTATAAATATAAAATCACACTCATTTAAAATGAGAGTTGTTTTAAACAGAAATCACTGTCATTTTATATTTTCTTTTACTTTGTAATATAGGACTCAGATCAGTTCTGTATAGGCTAACAAAATGATGTAAACAAAGCTCCATCAATAATTATTAAAATTTTCATTTTCTTGTCAATTTATAAAATATTTTTGCTGAGATGAATTTTAGTGTACATGTGTATCATATATTTATGTATATATTTGGGTAGATATTCCTATTTTTGTGTATGTACGTACACATGTGTAGAGAATCTTGATGTCAACATTCAATTCCACAAAGTTGTCTTTTCTGAGTATAAGGTAGAATCACATGTGCATCAATATGGATATCTTCAAACTGAAATTAAAATTAGAAAGAATATATTTAAATGTCCATTGCATTTTTTGCGTCAATTTAATTTTGAGAAGGCAGTGAAGAGTACCCCATGGTAAACACTAGAATTATAAATGTGTTATACAGAAAGTAACTTGTAAAATTTCCATTAATATTTGGGCATGTTGATCAGCTGGTAACATTGTTCCTTAGCATGCAAGCAGCAGTGAGTAAAATTACCAGTGCAGCTAAGCATAAGTACATTGCTTTCGACTAATCTTCCAGCACATGGAAGGTAACAATACAAGGATCAACATCTCTGTCAGCTGTTGCTATATAGCATGTTAGCAGCCAACCTAGAATACATAGTACCCCTATGAAGACAACAAATAGCCACATTATCTGAAGTCAGGGATGAACATTCAGAAATTTGTGTGTGGGGGGGGATTAGTACTTTTAGAATTACCAGTAAAACTCTACATCAGAAATATTTAATAATAATTTTGAGAATAATGAAAAAATAAAAACAATTTTTTATTAATTTTTCACTCTCAAATTTTAGAAAATAGATTCTGTTTTTTTTTGTGTGTGTGTGTGTGTGTATGTACTTGCTTAAAGTTTCTCAGAATGACAGACAATTGTAAGATGTCATTTAGCAGACAGAGTAGTTAAATTCATTGCATTTGGTTTTCTCTGTCATGTACCAAGGGTTGTTGTGTTTGACCAATGCATACAGAGAGCAAAGCCATATACAGTGCACATCATTTATGGTGCATTGTATTCATGAAGATCATACTGAACTTCTGAATAGAATTACAGAGTAGACTGCTAAGGTCAGTACATTTCCTTTTAACTAGCTAGAAAAAAAAAACATATAGTGTGATATTAATTAAAATCTGCCCTCATGACCTTAAGATGAAAATCACCATAATATATGATTTTTGTCAGTTCTGCAAAAACATACAGAGTAAGTCTGTTACTATTGTGGCTGACAAATAGTAAGACTAGTGGGAATAAATATGGGCTAACATCAGGATTGTGTATTTATGCTAACATATGTCAATACTAATGTCTACCTCTTTAAAATAAGAATGAGATAGAGTATGTTCTGACAAATACATCTGAAAGCACAAAAGCCTACCCTTTTAAAAATAATTTTATCCAAAACCTTTTGTAAGTTTAATGGCACTGCAAAAAACAATTTTGGAAGAAATTGAAAATAATGTAATCATTGAATGCTACATTGAATTTTCAGTCAGAATGAATTATTGGACAGTAAAACTTCAATAATAAAAAGTACATTTTATAATATATAATATGTGCACCAGTTATTTATGTATAATAAATTCATTGATAAAATAATAATTATTTTAAATACAATACTGTGGCTTGGTGATTTAAATTATGCTAAGTTAAATTCATTGTATGCATTGAATGACTTTAGGTTAGCATCTCATGCATCTATAGTGTACTAGTTGGGTGTTTTAAGGGCTAGTTGGTCTACACTGACATATGCTGATTTGTCATCTGTGTTCTGTACCTCTATCAAAGTGTTCTGAGAATTTACCAGGACAAAATTAGTGTTCTATTGACTTTCTATAATAAAAAACAACATTTTTATAGTAGAAAAGGAAAGTGAATATTCATTTTGATGGGGAAAGCCTAGAAAGTCAGCTCTCAAAAATTTACAAAGATGAGAAACATACATTGGTTAAAAAGGAAAGATCAGTGTACAAGGGCATGGATTCAGAATTTTGACTACTAAAACAATTTAGAATAATGCTTATTTCAAATTCTCTCTCATACACATGTATCTGCAATGTTTTTTATTTTTATTATTTACTTTTTGAGCAGTGTGATATTTTTGAAATATTTATTCAATAGAGTAACATAAAATTTATGGAAACCCCACTCAGTATTTATTATATGTGTATGTAGGTTGAATTTCTGATGTGTGAATTTAGATAAAGTTTTATCTTTTTGATGCTCTACAGAAGAATTCATTTCCAAAAAAAATAAAAATAAAAAAATAAAAAAAAGAATTCATTTCCAGAGCTCCAGTGATGCTCTTGTGCTCTAGAATTGATGAAATTAATGTCTTACCTCCATGTCAGTCCTCAGTGTTTACCTGAGTACTAAACTTCTTCACATAACTTTTGTTGTGGATGTATAAACTGGGACTGGTTACCTATGGTCACTAGTTTTCTACATTTAGATTAGTTCTTGATCTCTGTAATGACTTTAACTGCTGAAAACAATAAAACTTTTAAAATAACAGTTGAGAACTCTATGTCTCTATGAGTATGATCATAAATATTTAGAATACTTTCATAAGATAATGATTTTAGAAAATGACAGTAGTAGGTACTTACAAGTTTGTGAGATCTCTCTAGCCTTTAACAGTCTGCTAACTTTACAGTGCTAGTCATAGATTTTTTCCTATAGTGCTGGACTTAACATCAAGGTAAATATTCTAGTATTGGACCAGTGAGGATAGATTGCCAAGCTACTAATTATTGTGGTTCATAAGCTTTACAGCTTGGTTACTCTACTGATTATTTCCTTCCTTGGCACCTGTCAAACAGACTTCATATACATTGAGGGCTATATCTCAAAGAGGAAGCTTTGAGTCAGTTACACCTTGGTTCAAACGTTACTCTGTTAAAAAAAAAAGTATACTGTATTTCAAAATAAAGTCTTATTCTCAAGCTTAGAGAAGCAATCAAGGACAATGAAATTATTGTATTGGGAGTCTTTTGGGTCTATCTAATCAACATTTCTCTTGGACCTGTGATTATGGATGGTTGTGAGCCATCATGTGTATGCTGGGAATTGAAACCAGATCCTCTGGAAGAGGAACCAGTTTTCTGAACTATTGAGTCATTTATCTAGCCCCTTTCTATGGCTCTTCAAATATCCTCAATATTATTTATTTTTTCTGCACCTATAAATCTTGTTATTGATCTCCCCAGTTAAAGTCATTTCCTAGTTCACTTCCCCTTTGATAGCTCATATGTCTTCCCACCCTGTTATCTAGACCTCTAGATGTTAACTGTGTTTAAATGAAA
This sequence comes from Microtus pennsylvanicus, assembly GCF_037038515.1. Classification (NCBI taxonomy): domain Eukaryota; kingdom Metazoa; phylum Chordata; class Mammalia; order Rodentia; family Cricetidae; genus Microtus; species Microtus pennsylvanicus. The sequence goes on from NC_134584.1 coordinate 22,825,562, forward strand.
TCTCCCATAAGCAAAGAAAACCAGCCTAAGATTCACAATTCCAGAGAACCTGGAAAAAAATGAGAATGCTAAGAAAGACATACATGGAACTAATCTACATGGGAAGTAGAAAAAGATAAAATCTCCTTAGCAAATTGGGAGCATGGGGACCATGGGAGAGGGTAGAAGAGGAGGGGAGAGGAAGAGAAGGGAGCAGAGAAAAACTTATAACTCAATAAAATCAATAAAAAACCTCAACACTAAAAATAAATCAAGTCACTTAACATTTTTTGTATTTTATAAGTGTCATTTTTCTTATGATATAACTACTAGAAACATAATTTAAACTTGTCATTATTAAAATCTTAATTAAGCAAAAAGGAAATTGATATAATCAATAACTTCAGAAGGAAGAAATCACATTCTCAATAATTTTAATAAAGTTCTCTTTCAAGTAAGCCTTCAGAAGCAATAAGCAATAAAATAATTTCAGTATGTAGGCATAAGCATGAAACATTTCCTATCACTTGATTAGAGGATATTATTTGATTTGGTTGCCTGTGTTTGTCTAGTCCTCAGAATAAGTGTTAGCAGCACTACAATTTAATAATACAGCACAATTCAAATTAAATTGTCTGTGATATACTAATAAATGTAGTGTCAAAATACAAATTGAGGAAGATTCTGTTTGAACAACTATATCTAAGAAGATAAAAGGTTCTTAATCCCTATTCAAATTAAAGCAATGTTTTGCAAAAATTAATATGTGAATTTACAAAATAAACACTTAAAGTTTTATATATTTTATGGTCATATTGCTAAGATGTTTATATACATTTTATTTATTAGTTGACATTTCTTTACGTGCATAATACAAAGAAAATATTTCTCATTTTGAGATATATTCTCAGACATTCTTTCATATTCATATTTAAATTTATTATGAGAGTTTTATATAGAGTTACTGTAATTAAATTTTCCATCTCACCCTTGTTCTTTCCTACAAATGCTCCCATAAGCCTCCCACCTTTCTAAATGTATAACTTCTTTTTAATATAAATAATATATTTATATATGATATACACATCTATTATAATATATCCATAAATATATTAATTAATATATTATCATATATTACCCCTCTCTCTCTCTGTCCCCTACATATATGTGACTTCTGCATCTAGTTGTTGTTTATACATACATGTGTTTTGGGAACTGTCCTGGATTACCTTTTGTGGGCTCATCCTTATTAAAGACTAATTCTACCTCTCTTACATGCATGAAAAAAATATGAAAGTACAAATTTCCAGAAAATGAATGGAACTGGAAAATATTATATTGATTTATATAAACCACTCACAGTAAAACATATGCACCATTGTCTCTTTCATATTTAAATGCCAGCTCTAAATAATTAATTAACATGGCATCACATAGAGTGACAGCATATTAAAAGAAAGTAAGAGTAACCACATATGAGTTAAAGAAATTTAAAGAAAGGGGGTTGTAGGGTATAGGTTCTCTGAAGGAGGGAATGAAGAAATGAGTTTGGGACTTTTCTGAAAAAAAAAAAACAAGGAGGGTTGTTAACACAGAAGGAGAGAATTTATATGATGATACATCACTTCTGTCACAATGTGCCCTTAAGATCCATTAACTAACAACAACATCATAAAACAAAACAAAACAAATATCAGGCCGATTCATGTGGAGCTTGCTTAGGAGATGTTGGTCAAGGGAGGCCAAAAGATGCAAAACAATGTAGCCTGTAGCTACTTTCTCAAAGGAGGGGATGTGAATATATAACATAAACGATATAGAAATCAGGAGTCCAGGGAATGGGATACAGCAGATTCGTTTAGTTAGCAATAGGCAAGAACATATACACCCTTTTAGCACCCAGGTTCTTCCACTCATTGACTTTTCATGGTCACCCCTCATGTGTTAGGCACAATCAGAACCTCTGACAGCAATTGTTGCCAAGTCCCTGGCAGCATGGCATGGTCGTTTCTCATTGGCTAGGCATGATCACTACCTCTGACAGCGCAAGGCAGACTTCTGGTTGATTCCTCTTTGGATGGTAGACCTTATCTTCCTTCAGTAGCCTATTTTAACCCCTTTGGTTTCCCTCTGAAAATAAAATATAAGACTTTATTGTTGAAACAACATATGTTAAGGACAAAGGACTTGGAAACTTCAACCTAAAACTGAGCCGAAACCCTCCTCTTCTGTAAGAATTAGCTTTAATATCACATTAAGTTTCTCTGTAAGCAGCCAAAGGTAAAACAATTAAAAGTTTCATCCATCTCTAATGTTGCTGAAAAACTATATGGATCTGAATGACAAGATACCCATGAGGTACGATAGCTGCACTTACATACTGGCTGTAACTAAAAGTCATCTCATTGATTCAGTTACAAGGAGGAAATTCATGTTTGCTTCTGTACACTTAGTCAAGTATAGATGCTTGGTGAAGTCATGGATGTTATAAAATAACATAATGCTGACACTTCATTGAACCAGTGTAATTTCTAACTGTGTTCTCAATACTTATTTTCACATCAACACATTTGTGTAGCTATCACCCCTTATATTTTTGTAAAATACAAGAGACAGATAAAGAAATATATAACAAATCAAAAGATAGAGAACAATGGATTTTGATATGTTCAGCAGCATGAGCACCACCAATACAACCCCCAAATCTAAGATTTCGGGACATTGTAGAGGGAGGGGGCAGAACATAATTGTAAGTTACAGAAGACCAGAGTTGAACATCTGCTGGGAGAACATGTCGTCTATATATGATTAAAGAAAAAAGCTGCACCCAGGAAATCTCAACAATATGTTTGCTTACTAGGACTTTAATTAACAGTAAAAACTCAATTCCTAACATGCATGGAAAAATTCTCGCTGGGCTTTGCCTAGAAGGCTTACAAATAAATGGTTGTCATAAATGGTTGTCAACAGGAGAAAAAGTTTTCTGCAGCAAAGCCATTAGAAGATGATTTTTTTTTTTTTTTGGTTTTTCGAGACAGGGTTTCTCTGTGGTTTTGGAGCCTGTCCTGGAACTAGCTCTTGTAGACCAGGCTGGTCTCGAACTCACAGAAATCTGCCTGCCTCTGCCTCCCAAGTGTAGAAGATGAATATTTTTGAAGAGGTCAGCTTAAAACACATATGAACAACACTGAATTATCTCGTGAGACTATTTCTAAAACATGCAAACACACACACACACACACACACACACACACACACACCAGATATAATGGAAGAAAAAGAGGCCATGATTTTGAGAAGGATCAGAAAAGGCACACAATGAATAGGAGGCATTAGAAGGAAGGAAATATTTATATAAGTATATATGCATGCTTGAAATTCTCACAGGTAAATAAGACTAATAATATTTTTTAAAATAATATTTATAAATTCTTTGCAATATTTCTAGTGAAGCACATGACTACCTCGATACATATGAAAACACCAACATACATAGAAATACCCAAGAACTAGACAAAAGAAAGAAAGAAAAAAGCCACAAGAAAGATGCTACCTACCTTGTGAAGACAAAATTACATCAAAAAAATATGTCTGCATAAATAAGTATATAACTTATTCTTTAGAGTATTGATGTTATTTGATTGAGCTCAGTTTTCTAATGAGCAAAGCTAAGGCTCCTTCTATCTCTGCTTTCCGAACTCCTCAACTTTCAACTTAAATTTTTATTGCATGTAAGAGGCATAAATTACTTAGTAATTAAGAAAGAGACCAATGTTGATGTTAAAGGAACTTTGCAAATTCCCTTAAAAATACATTACTAACCAAGTACATCTTAAATGGAATTGTTCAAGTGTTGTAGCATTGTAGGTTTGTCTTTTGATTTCTTTGCTGAGACATATTATATTAAGCTGTCTCTATAACATCAATAAAGAGACCCACGAAAGATCTGTTTGCAGAGTAGCATCCTCTGGCTCAGCCGGGTGCTTTCACTATTTTATGCATCCAAGCTGAGTTTTCTATTCCTGAGGTGTCCGGAATGTGTATTACTTTCATCAGAAACAGCTCAAATCCAAGGGATGTCACTTTAAAAATCACACTGACTATAAGTCATCTGCATTTAAGTGCTTGACATTTTGGTAAAATACAACAGCTCTACAGAAAAAAAAGTCTTCAAATATTTGACTTGAATCCATTTGATCTTTTTTTTTTTTCTTGTCTGTTTTTATGGGGCAAAGGTTCAAAAAAAAAAAAAAAGCACAGTTACTGTTTAATGAAAACAGCAGGCAATGCTTTGCACAAACAGAGAACAGCTCTCCAATTCCCATTTGAAAGACCTGAATTTTAAAAACACAATCTCTCCTTGGAAGTCATTCCACTTTTTATTCAAATTGCAAGCATTCAGGTTACCAACTGTTTGAAGAATTAAAACAGAATTTCAATTTGAAATTGACATAAGAATCCTTTTGTCTTCCAACTGGGAAAAGAAATTCAGGTTGAACAATTTCTATTCATAACACATAATTTCTTAACAACAAAATGTATTCTGTAAACCTTCATTTCTTTTCTTTCTTTTCAACTTTTCACCCTTTTTTTACTTCTTCATGCCCTCTGCCCTGATTTCCTCAGTTTTCCATTGCTTTCTTTTATCTATTTTTTAAGATAATATTATCAATTTCCCTGAATCATAAGTATTGGGAGGTATCAACTTCATAATCATCTGCTGCATAATTGTGTGTGACTGTCATGATATACACCATACACCATTCAATATACTACATATTAGTTTAAAAGAATTAAGATGAAATTAATTTTTTTTATTTTTCATTTTATTTCTTTTTATACTTTTTATTTATTCTTTGTGTCTTTCACTTTATTCATCACGGTCTCATTCATTTTCCTATCCCTTCATATCTACCTTGCAACTTTCCACACCAAATAAATTTTATTAAAAAAAAAAGAAAAGAAAAAGGTAGAAATAAAAAAGGGAAAAAAATCTCTTCATAGAAGCTGTAGTATAACATGGTGAAGTGACAGAGTAAACACTTTGTCCATATTTCTTTACTTGCAAGTGTTCGTTGCAAAGAGTCATTGGTCTGGTTTAAGGCCTCTATTTTCTGCTACTCTATCCATGTTGGGCTCTCACTGAGATTCCTTTTAGATAGCCTGTTGTTGCCCTGTGTTGTGAAGATCCTGTACCTTAGGGTGTTCAGGGACAGTTCCTTCACATGCTCCAGCAGAATATAGATAAGTGGATTTTGTGATGGGTCAACTCATAACACTGGTTCTGGGCCTGTGTAGTCACAAGGTTGATCAGTCTGCCAGATCTCTTGCAATAATAAACAATGGTCTATGCCCATTCACCGGCTCTCATGGTAAGTTTTTCCACACCTATACCATCAGGACCAGATCATATCTTTTTCTGTATGCTGCCCTTTCCTCCCCCTTCCTAGTATTGTTCCATCATGCCCCATTTTCCCCTTTAAACATTTATACCCTTTTTAAGGAGCATCCATATCTAAGGTCCTTCAATAATTCACTAACTTCTAATATTCTACAAAAAGCCGTTTGAATCAATACCTCTACTAGACACAATGACTAACAAATAAAGTGTAAAGTACCAGGAACAGGTTATGCCTTTTTGAGTAGCTGGCCAGTGAGTTCCCATAGATACCCAAATATTATGGGATATTGTCATTGCTCTTGGTCTCCCCCACCATGCCAGTCCTGGAGATTAGTGCAAGACCTTAATGCTGAAGGGAACACATAATTGAATCATAATAAATAGAAAAACCAAGCTGAAAGATTCATAGTACAGGCTATTTTTCATAGGGTTGGAAGATGCTATGTACACTATAAGAGTAAAATAAGTAAGTACTGATTTACTTAATTATAAACCCTGTGAGTTACAATTACCACCAAGATAACTGCTGATGAAATACTGAAAGAAACTTTGTGGGAGTAAACAACAAATCTTTTTTTTTAATACCTTCTCTCACATCCCTGAGAAGGGATCCCTATGAGCTGGACTTTTAGCTTCCCCATTACAACACATTCTGACTTAAGGTATCCTTCCTCCAACTTTTCCCATTCTCCCACCATCTCTCCTTTCCTCTTGTTCCACTGCCCACTGTCTCCTCACAGAAAAGAGTAAGCTTCCAGGAACATCAACTTAACACAGCCTAAACAAATGCAATAATAACAAGAAACAAACCCTCACATAAAGGTTCGGGGAAGCAACCCAAAGGAAGACATTGATCAAAATTGAAAGAGAAACAATAGAAATTAAGTTCCACTCAACAAGATGACACTCCCCCAAATACAGCACAATTTTCAAGATAAGAGCCTATGGTGAGACAATCCCTAAGACCTAGGAGATACACAACTAGTATTTTATTGTTAAATAGGCATAGTATTAAATGGATCATAATAACTTATTATTGCCCCCATAACTTATTATGTATCCCTCAAGTGTCTTTAGAGTGTTTGCTAATTGTAGTAGATAATGTATAACACAGAAACCCATGACTAAACAAAGAACACAAAATAAGAAACTATAATATTCTTAGCTCTAAATGGACCATATAGATACCAAATATTTCTTCCTATGATTTATGGAAGATTTGGAAGAGGAAGTGAAAAGAGTATAAGAACCACACTTGTAAGATATTCCAAAAAACAGTGCTTTCTGGACATATTAGGGAAGCTACACTTATTAATTCACAGTGGTTGCAACAACATGTGTAACCTGTATAAACACAAGAAAACCAAATCCCTGTGTTTATATAGAGAAAGGAAATTAAATATGAACTTCTGCTGCTAACCTAGGAGCTATAGGCAACTTTTAGCTGCTAGGAAAGAGAGAGACAGAGACAGAATTAGAATGTCAGTTTTTCTTAGTGCACCCAATGTTAAGTCAACCAAGTTTCAGTTAAATTCACTCATCCATGAATATTTGGGCATATGAAGTCTCAAAGGTTTCAACTTCTAAAAGAGACACAAAGATGGGGGGTTATGGAAGTGTATTTATCTGCAAAGAGTTGAAAGTGTGGTTATAAACATGGTCAAAATGAATTCTATAATATTAAGGGGAATAAAACTTCTGAATAATCACTTAATTGAATGATTAAATTTTAATTCTTATTTTGGTAGACATTTTATATTGTATGAATGTATATATTTTTCATTCATTTTAAAACAGCATATTTATTAATGATAAACCATAGTATTATAATAAGTAAATAATCTATATTATTTAGTATTTAGATAAATATAAATTTTACAGATAAATGTGTATCTAATTACGTATTTAAAATATAAATGAATTCAGTTATGCATTAGTACATTTAAATTTTCATAAAGGAAAACAAGTACATGACATAAATTCCATATGCATTTGTATTCAGTTTATCAGACATGTATAAAGACTTCTAATTCCAAATAACATGTAAATATACAAATGTATGGTAAAGAAGGTAAGGTGGTTGGGGATAAATAGCACTAAATATCTTTTGAAAAATGATATGGAAATATACTAACTGGACAGCAATTATAGTCTCAGGAAATATTAAAAATAAATGTTCCCATTCTTTTTTTTGTTTTGTTTTGTTTTGGTTTGGTTTTTCGAGACAGAGTTTCTCTGTGGTTTTGGAGCCTGTCCTGGAACTAGCTCTTGTAGACCAGGCTGGTCTCGAACTCACAGAGATGCGCCTGCCTCTGCCTCCCAAGTGCTGGGATTAAAGGCGTGTGCCACCACCGCCTGGCTTCCCCATTGCTTTATCTGTGCTTCTTTCTCTGTCTCCCCATTGGTCTGTCCCTTGGTCTCTCAACTATGTTTCTGTATCTATCTCTTTTTCTCTCACTCTTTCTGTTCATTCTCCATCTATGGAGAAATTGGTTACAAGGCACTACTATTGAATACATGGCAAACATTTAACCAAATATGGAGTAATGGAACTGGTCTCAAATGGAAACTTCACCCATAATGACTATAGTTCACAGTGCTGAAAACTACAATACAAACAACCGGCAGAAAAAGTGCTCATCAATTTCATTCAGTTGCCAACACTTTGAATTTTATTATTATCTAGTCTACAAGATATGACACTTTTTACAATGATAACACAGACATTGTAATTTCCATAACCACTTTTTGATTGAATTTAAGTTCTGTTTCATGAAATGGAACACATACTGCTCATTATTAATGAGTCCAAGAATTTGTAATCAGATAGGCTATGAGCACTAGAGAAAAACCTAATAGTATTATTCTGCTAAATGAATATAATAATAAAATGACTCCTAATGACATTCTGCTATGCCCATAGATCATACAACACTAAAACTTCTAATACAAGCTCCTACTAGCAATATAGGGTTAATTCAAATGGAGCCTAAAAGACAGGGAGTAGAAAATTATAAAGCTCATTCATAAATGGGATTCTGTATCAGGTTTCTACCATCAAGCCTCGGGGATCTTTTCAAAAGAGGGGGCAGAATGATTGTGAACAAGAGTTCAGAGACAATTTTAAGGAACCAGAGTTTTCTAGACACAGCAGAGAAGATACACATAAAACTCAGATATTATTACACCTTATTTAAAACTTGTACAATTTCAAGTGGACAAAAGTCCTGATTCTAATCCAGAAGCTATTGGCAATTGATTGCTGTGGGGAGAGAAAAGAAAAAAACTATTTCCTTCACTAGAGCAGCAATGGATATATCAACCTCACTCCAGGAAATTGCCATGGCCAAAAGTAGCTGGCCAGGACAAAATGAACTTCATGAGTTTTTTTGGTTTAGTTTTGTGTGTGTCTGTGCATGTGTGCATGAGTGTGTTTATTATGAAATTTTTTTGTTTTGGATATTTTTCTTTTTTAACAGAGATAAAGAAATGAAGTTTGGGTATGATTCTGAGGGAATAGTACACTGAATTTAAAACTTATTTTCATATTTTAATACTCTTTATAATGATATTTTTATTATTGAACATGAATACTGCTCTGGAGGGGTTGATGTACTCAGTGTTACTCCCCTGAAGAAAACTGATTTCCTTGTCCCAGCAGGTACAAATGACAGTTCAGTTGTGGCATTTACCCTGTGACTAGGTTTTCATTAGTTCATTCATTTATTTAAAAAAAACTATAACAATACAATATTTAATAACATAAAACAAATTATATTACAACAAAGTTGGACAGAACAAACTGAGAGAGAAGAACCTGAGCAAAGACACAAGGATCATACACCTATTTGCTAGCACTCATGAATCCCATAAAAACACTAAACCGGAAGCCATAATTTACAGGTAAATCTGGTGCAGACCAGGGTAGACTCTGTGCATGCTGCTTCAGTCTCTGTCTTCATATGAGCATTCATGTTTCCTTGGTGTCCTGCTTCCCCTCTGGCTTTTACACTCTGCCTCCTCTTCTGAAGGATTTCTGGACTCTAAGGCAAAGGATTTAACGGATATAGTCTTTTAATACACTTACATCTGTGTCTAGCTTAATAATTATTTTTGATTGACATTCAAGTTAATGGGATATTTTTTTTAAAAAAATTAGATCTTCATTGGAGACTAAGATTTTAAAAAATACATAAAAATTTTCACCAGAAATTGAAGGCGTAAGTCACAAACAATGCCACACCAGTTTGGGATTATGATTAATAGGGTGGTATTTATTTAAAGGGGAAAAAACTTACAGATCACTGTCCCAGGCAACAGCCCTCTACGCAACCAGGAAGGGAGTCTAGAAGTGGAGCAGGAAGTAAAGAGAGAGAGGAGAGGGAAGTGGCCACTTTTTTAAAGGGAGAGAGACCACGCCCCAATGGCTGGTATCTCAGCAGCTATAGGTTGGAGGAGCAGAAGGACCTCCTGCAACAAGAAATCAATTATAATTTATTTGAAGAAATGGATATATAAAATATTATGGCAAGGACCCCATTTTTATACACCACAATGAAGACTCTCTTCTAAAATATTCAAGACACAAGAAGAAATTCACCTTATATAAATCTAGTGCAGGACAAGAAAACAAAATATATGATATTAAGTCCAGTAACAATGTATGTTGTGTTATTCACAAACAGAGGTTTGAGGGGCTGTTGAACAGCCCATGTTGTTTTAGCAACATCCAAGGAAGCAGCTTACTATTAGGCAGTTGACCCTGCACAGTCGTAGCTTAGGCAAGAATATGCTTGAGACTATCATTCTTTCAATTTCTAAATAAAAATGTAACTTTGTTATTTTACATTAGTCAAAACATCAAGAAAAAGCATATATTTACATAAATAAATCCATTTTTAAACCATTTGACCTTCATACTGGGTTCTTAAAAACTAACTTGCCACTTGTTTAAAAAAAAAATCCAACACACCAAACATTATTGTGGTGCAATTCACAGCATAGAAATGCCAAGGTACTCGAACTGATTCGAGTATGAGCCAAGTATACTTGAAAAAGTTGTTTGATTTTCATGAAACTGATTTTCTCAACAGAAATCTTGGAGATGTGGATTTCAGTAAAGTAAATGAAATAATAATGTAATCACTGCTTGAAGAATATGATGGTCAACTAGGTGTCAATGCCAAGGTACAAACTCATATCATTAAAATGAATGTGTTTATTATATGACGTTTGAATGAGAAATTGATTCCAGATTTTAAAAAAAAAGAAGTTCGTGATATTAACTACCTAAAAGAAGTAGTGATTTTTTTTAAAAAAAATTAAATTAATATAATTAATCTTCATTAGTTGAAAAAAGTAATAGAAACAAAATTAGAGGATCCATAAAATGTGTTCATTTTATTTTACCATTGTGTTTTGTTTTCCGTGTTTTAAAGTATTTTGCATTATCTCTTGGCTAGGGAATACTTAAACTATTCTAACTTTACATAGTGTGTGCTCTAAATATTTTCTTATGCCATTACTTTATTCTTTTCCTCTTTTTGCAAGCTTCAGTATCTTTATATGTATATGGATAAACAATACAAATGCAGTTTCTTATTAAAATATAGTAAATTATGCTGATTTTCAGGTAGAGACAGAGATTCATATATCTCAATACTGCCAGATTTCCATATCCTAAATGATTCACTGGACCAAATCTTTTACTTGTTGCAACTATTATTGTCACAGAGGCTGGAATTTCTTGCTTGCCGCACACTGTGCCCTCGCGTCTGCGCTCTGTGAATTAGAACCCAGTTCGCAAGCTTCGGGCAAGGGACTGGAGGTTGAGAATACACACGCAGAGACAGAACGACACGCAGACATTTTTAACACTGATACCAAAGCACCCAGAATGTCCCTTTATTGTGTTCAGGGGCAGATTATATAGAGATAGCCACACCCCAGCCAAACCCACCAGAAACCACTCTCCTGCCATCAGGAACTCCTGAAGGTCTCGTGCTCAGAGCAGCTGTAGGAACTCAGATCAGGGGAAAACAAGTTGTTTACAAGAAATCCAGGACCTGCGGTCTCACTGCTCCCAACACTTGCTCACATAGCATTTGTTGTGGAAAAATACTGAGGTCAATTCCAACTTTTCAACTGATGAAAAACACTTAAGGCACCCATTTATTTCTTATTTAGTCTCTAAAGTATTCTATGTGAAGGAATTTACATAGTTGGTAAAATGATGGGTATTCTAGACCAAAGACTAGGTTAAGGAGCATTCTACTGCTTTCAGAAATAAATTACATTTTTGTAGAAATGATGTTAATTTGTATATCTTTGGATAGATGTACATCTGTATGTGTTTATTAGCATATTTTCACATGGATTTTTCATTAAGTTGCATCTACTGTTTATTTATATAACAATTTCTGTAGCGAAACACCTAAATTTCCAATTTTATGATTTATATGCACATTTAATGTATTTATTTATTTTTTTATGGAATATGTTTTTCTTTTGTCAGAACTTTTGAATAATGGCATAACATTGTTTTCATTTACCACAGTAAAAGCAGATGATTCAGAAAACTTCTTTTTTCATTGATTTTTATTGAGCTCAACATTTTTCTCTAATCCCCTCCCTGCCTCTCTCTCTCCTTCAACTTTCTCCCAAGGAAACTTCTATACATAGCCTCTCCCTTGATGTTTATAGCTGCTGTGAGTCATGACAAAAACTCGGAATAGAAATCACAGTAAGCAAAAGTGAATTATGTGGTCCTGCTTTAGCAGGGTTTGATGTTCTTTTATGTTTACCTTGATTCTTGGGTTCTTTACAAATTTATGGATAAAGGGTTATTACTTGATTTATATTATTTTAGAAATATTTCCTCTAAATTTTCTATTTTTCATGATTTGGTAGAACCCTTTTTCATATAGCCCATACTATTGTTTACCTAATATTATTTAGAAATAATATAATGTAATAACCTTTTCTACTGTAAAAGGTATGATTCCTAGTTGATATAGAATAACCTAGATTCACATTGTGTGTTAAAATCAGTTGACAGCTCTAAGGAAACCAAATCATACCACTGCAGAGTTTGTGAACAGAATTTAAACAATACTGATCAAGAGTAAGGTATTTAAATTTTACAACACTAATAATATAAGGCAAAATGATAAAAGTTAAATTAAAATATAACAAATAACACTAGCAGAATAAAGTTTTAGAACTGATTTATGCTATATGAAAAGCTTATTTTGCTAAAAATTTTCTAAGATATAATACTAAAATGTAATCATTAAGTTTCAATGTATTTACTGCATAAATGTGCACCTCATTCTCTCACAGCAGAATTATATTCTTCAATTTATTAACAATAAAGTCTAAGGCAAGTTGCTTTTTTCTCTTTTGAAATATTTTAAGGCAATAAACAAACAGTGCTGTATTGGAAATTCAACAAGAAGTGTTTATGATGTGATACCATCCTCTTTCTCTTCTATAGTGAGTTAGAGGTTGCTCTGCCACAGCCTTACTCTTTGCTTTCTCCTCTTCTGCAAAATTCATACCAATGATGCGCCATGTCATGCATTTCTTTAGGGAAACTTTCCCTGAACTTCTATTCATTCTTCTTTAAATAGAATAAAATTGACCTGTTGTCATATGGTTTTATGGTATTGAATAATAACCATAATCTAATACTATAAGAAGTGTATTATACAAGTTGATTACTATGTCTCATCTACTATTTATCCTGGTACATTGTGGAGTGTTCCTCAAATCCATAATATTTTTCAAATTCTTTTTTATTTCTAATACTCCATTATGTGAATAAAAGTTTTTATCTATTGTTTATTGATGATGTCCTAACAATAATAGTAGTGTGTTTTCACTAGCATAAGGGATATGTGGCTATCTTTTGCATACCACTGCTCTGTAGGAATCTGTCTGTCTATCTATCTATCTATCTATCTATCTATCTATCTATCTATCTCTCTGTATGCATGTACATATGTTCTTTCTACAGATGCTTCAAACAGATGAGGGTAGTGTCTTTAACTTGAATATAATTTTTATGTATTATGAGATAAATTGAAATCCATCTTTTCTTTAGTATTTAACAAAAATTCCAATTTATATGATATCCTTGTTTTCTTCAATTCTTTTGATATTATTGAAATAATATAAATTGTAGTTGTATCATAAACAAAAATTATACTCACATATCAAGTCAGTCATTCCATAAATGGTAATTGCAATTAAAGGTTCATCACTAAAGACTTTACATTTTCTCTGTAATCAATGACAATCAATGAGATATTTTTTGATATTTTCCCTAAACTCCAATCTCTGCACTTTGCCACAGCATGAAATATTATGAAAGTCATAAAACTATATACATAAAAGGTTTTATTCTAGGGAGGTGGATCCTAAAAAAAGAAAAAAAACAATGTTTTTCAATAACAAGAATGAAATTTTAATTCCCACACCCTATATAAAAAGCAGGGCATGGCCATATGTTTTGCCACTTCACTTTATTCATCTCCTGAGACCTAACTAGAGCAGTAGGAACTGAGTTCAATGAGAGACCCTAACTCAAGTAAACAAACTGAAGAAAGATAAAGTAGAAGACATTTCCTTCTGGTGTCCACAATATGTAAAGGAAGACAACTGTCTGTAAACTCATAATACTCTACACACTTAAAAAAATGAGAATAAAAAATTAAAAAATGACCCACTTTAAATAATATTTTAAAGAAAGTGTATTATTTTGGAGATTTAATTACACTTAAAGATTATCTGAACAAAAGATTCTCAACTTTTCTTTCTATATTCTAAAATTCTAACAGTCATTCCTTCATAGTATAATAATATGAATACCACCCAATTCATTATTTGATAATATGTGATATTAGATATTATATATTCCTATATATAACCTCAACTGAAATCAACAAGGTTAATTTTTCATTTTGTTTTGCAAAGAAGAATGATGAAGTCCAGGACTTTTAATGTTCTTTCTCTTTCATGTGGAATTCATAGTAAATACAGTCTAGGAAGTTGAAATTTAAGAAATTAGCTCTTATACTGTATTAAAAAAATTCTATTATGTTTGGTTTTGCATCCTTGACTAGCTTTGGGTAAAAAGAAAGATGGACTTAAAGTAATAGCAGTGTGCTTTCTTAAGCTTAATGAACTTGTGGTTCTCTTTGCAACCTTGGGTTCCTTAATGATGAAATCAATGCAACCAAGCCATTCTGTGCTCAGTGATTGAATTAATTAAACTTACTTTTATATTTCCAGGTTAAATAGACATACATAAGCAGTGTCCTTAGAAATAGAGCATCACTCCTATGACACAGAGGGAAGAGAATAGTGTGTTTCCCATTACCCAGATTTTAAATATATATATAATTACTTTATCAAAAGTCTGTCTTTGGGGAAAGTAAACTTTTCATGCATTTTAAATTTCAGCTACTTTTTATTAAAAGAAAAGCAAGTGTGTACTTGTTTATGTGTATCTGTGTTTCTGTTTTTTGTGTGTGAACATATGTATTTAAAACAGTAGATAAAAAGAATAATTATGAGAATAATATATGGGATCATATAAATGAATTATATCTATTTTAATTTTAATAATTTTAGTTTGATAGTAGTTGATTAATAAGAGTAAGAATTTAAAATTTTAAATTATAATTACAAAGACAGTATTTAATAATATGATTTAAGGACTCTTCATAGGACTCATTTCTTAAAAGTGTTACTACTACACAGGACCAAAACCTAGGTGGATTCATTTATATATATATATATATATATATATATATATATATATATATATATATATGTGTGTGTGTGTGTGTGTGTGTGTGTGTGTGTGTGTGTGTGTGTGTGTGTGTGTGTTTATGTGTGTGTGTATGCAAGTTTAAACCAAATATAGACAAATAAAGGCTAAAGAAACACATAAAATGGTAAGAGGTTGAAGCTACAATAAAAATGTATTCTAATTAAACAATGTCCAGGCCCATATGCATTCAAAGCAGAATACAAGACTTTAAAAATGAGCAATCAATAATCAACTGATTCATGCAACAGAAATAGAAGAATCAGTCTCCAACTCATTCTATGATGTTAGTATTACTTTTATGCCTGGCACAAGGTAAAAACACAACATAAAACAAAAGTATAGGCTAATTTTCCTTTCAACAATAGATGCAAAAATTATCAATAAAATACTGACAAATTTCATACAGGAATATTTCAATAAGAAATCTACCACAATCAAATTGGATTTATCCTAGAAATGCAGGCAGGGTTTAATATAAACTAAAAATGTAAGAAATAATTCAAATTTATTTAAAGAAAGAAAAGTATCACATGATTGTATCAATAGATGTAAAATTTTTTTTGACAAATCCAACATACTTCCATATTAAAGTTTTTCAAGACTGAAGGCACAGTGTGACTATTACTCAACATAATAAAACATACATATAAGAAACTAAGAGCCAGGGAGTGGTGGCACATGCCTTTATCCCAGTACTCAGAAGGCAGAGACAGGCAGATCTCTGTGAGTTTAAGGACAGTGTGGTCTACAGAGCAAGATGTAACACACACTCCAAAATTACAGAGAAACCCTGTCTCAAAAAAAAAAGAAAAAAAGAAAGAAAGAAAGAAAGAAAGAAAGAAAGAAAGAAAGAAAGAAAGAAAGAAAGAAACCAGCTAGGCATTGGTGGATTGGTGGCATATGCCTTTGTTCCCTGGACTGGGGAAGTAGAGGAAGACTGGTATCTGTTAGTCTGAGTGAAGCCTAGTGTACAGAGAAAACTCTAGGACAAACTACAAAGCTTTAGAGAAACCCTGTCTCAAAAAACCAAAAAGAAAGAAGGAAAAAAGGAAAGAAACCCTCAGCTAATATTATTTGAAATGGAGAAAAGCTTGTAAAAGTCCCACACTATTCCTATTCCTTTTCAATAATGTCCTCGAACAAGTAGCCACAGGTATAAGGCAAGTGAAAGAAAATAAACTTGTTTAAATTGATGGAATATTAAATTATTCCATTTTTTCAGGTTTTATACACAAAGAATTTCAAAATTTCAGTCAGAAAGTTTATATTAACAATAAAAATTATCATTGAAGCGTGAAGGTACCAATTTAACTGAAAAAAAAATTAGAGTCTCTTTTTATACAATATCAAATACACTGAGAAAGAGATAATGGACCCATTTCCATTTATAAAAACAGCAAAATTAGGGAATATATTGGAATAAACCTAACAAAGTTAAAAACCTGCATAATGAAAACTCAAGGACACTGGAAGACAGAAAGATATCCTATGTTCATGCACAGGTAGAATTAATATTGGAAATGACCATACTACCCAAAATAATTTATAAATCAAGTGCAATCCAAACCAAAATACCTGTAGGATTTCTCATAGAAATAGAAAAGTAATCCAACACTCTATAAAAAACTAGAAAATACTCTGGATACCTAAAGCAATCATGAGAAAAATGAATACTAAAGCAGGAATTGCCTTCAGACTTCAAGATATATAGTAAAGCTATAGAAATGGAACTAAAAGAGCATTGGCACATAAACAGGCATGTAGACAAATGAAACAAAAGAGAAGATAGATGGTAAGAACAGCTTACCTACAGCCACTTGATATTTAACAAAGAGGACTAAAATATTATGGAAAGAAGCAGCATTTTCAATAAATTGTTCTAGTAAAAAAAAAGATGTCTATATGCAAAGAATGGGAAAAAATTATCTACTATCTGCCCAAATTTGTATCTTCATTTTCTTAAATTCATGGAGTCTATTTATTGCTATCTGTATAATTTTAGGTGTGTGGCTATTCTCTGTAGCAGATCCAATATCCAGTGGCAAAACTCTTCAAAAAAATGTAATTATACAACTTCCAGCTCTGTTGTAGGCAGAGCGCACTGCCTTCTCGGCCCGGCTAGCTTAACCCCTGAAATAAACACATGGAAATCTGTATTAATTAAATCACTGCTTGGTCCATTACCTCTAGCCTATTATTGGCTAACTCTCACATCTTGATTCAACCCATTTCTAAGAAACTGTATGTTACCACGAGACCGTGGCTTACCTGGAAAGATTCAGCATGTCTGACCTGGCAGCTTCATGGAGGGCTGCTCTCTGCCTGCCTTCATCCAGAATTCTGTTCTGTCTAGTCCACCCTCCTAAGGGCTGCCCTATCAAAAGGCTCAGGCAGCTTCTTTATTCAACCAATGAAATCAACACAAATGCAGAAGGACCTCCTACCACCCAGCAGCTATCAATTAGCAACAGACTCTCACCTAGTTGGATTTCGTAGCCAGTTCTTCCCATTCTTCTATGTTGGCATTAAGATTTTACTAAAATGATCCTCAAGTGTTAGTGTGGACACTGGTCTGGTAACCTATTTTGAGATCAGCATTCTGAAGTCTCTTATTTCCTACCCCTTGACCAACTTGGGGTTTCTGTGTAAATCGATGTCTTTTGCAAACAGAAACTCCTCTGATTAGGTTTGAGAGCTTTACTCTGGTTCTCCTTTCTCAGGGATCTTTGGCCACCAATCCACTATGGTGGGGCACAAATGCAAACAGGGTTTGGAAAGCTGTAAATACCATAAAATATCTTTCCAGTATATGACTTCAGTAAAGCAATTCAACTTTATTAAAGACATAGCAGAAACTGGAAACAATCTAAATGCCCTTCGACTATTAAATGGATAAGGAAAATGTGATCCATTTACACAATGGAGTACTACCTTGCAGAAAAAAAGTGACATCTTGAATTTTTCAGGAAAATGAATGGAGCTAGAAAACATCATTTTGAGTGAGGTAACCCAGACACAGAATGAAAATTATCACATGTACTCACTAATAAGTGGTTTGTAAACATAAATCAAAGAAAATCAGTCCACAAATCACAATCCCAGAGAACCTAGACAACAATGAGGACCTTAGGAGAGACATTCATAGGTCTAATCTACATGGGAAATAGAAAAAAGACAAGATCTCCTGAGTAAATTGTGAGCATGGGGACATTGGGAGAGGTTTGAAGAGGAGGGGAGAGGGAGGGAGGGGAGCAGAGAAAAATGAAGAGCTCAATAAAAAAAAGAGTATGTGGAACATATAGGTTTGGTGATGGTTGGTGGAGAACCACCTGATTTGCATTAAATAGCATGCTCTTTTCTTTAATCTCAGTTAGTGACATCGCAATCTTATGATAAAAGCTGAAGCATGTTATTAATTACCATGTGGTGTGGATGGGAAGAGCATTTGCAGGGAACTATATCAAGGGTCATGCTTGAGATAAGTCAAGGCATGTAGACCAGGAGATATACTCCAAATAAAGGCAAATTGAGAGCTAGAAGTCTTGCTGGGGAAGGAATCCTTCATGTTGTTGAGCTTGGAGATAGCTGACAAGCCATGATAGACTGCAACTTCTGACCAATAGGGCCTCTGTACACTCTACTAACTTAAAGGTATGCATCAAAATATGTTTTATGCCTTTGACTTCATCAATATTTTATATAGAGACCCTGACCCAAAATAACTCATTGTCTGATGGTGTATCCCCATTACTGTATATTTATTTTATCTATGATTTCCTAGGTCATAAATCCTGCTGCCAACAGTACCCACCCTTAGTAGTTTATAACCAGTACACTGTTGTTCCCCAACATCTAAACAGATTATAGTGTATATTTAAGATGATGACAATTACTATTTGAACAAATCGTGTGCCTTTTCTACTAATTATGTAAGTGCTTTGTTCAACACCAATATCATATTCTGAATTTGATTACATACAGTTTTCCACTTAACAATTTATCCATTATTGTTTTCCAAATGTATAAAAGTAATAATTAAGAAAATTAATAATTTAGTGATATTTTTGTCCAAAGCTGTATTTTTGTCAAAGCAGCAGTGTTTGTATGATTGCTATAAACAGGAGGTGATATTCAAGCAAATGTTTTTCTGAGTAAAGAATCATTTAATTTCCAGAATAATTGAGTCCTGAAAGAATCACAATAAGTTTAAGGCCAACCTGGACTACTTGGCAACTTTGTACATCTGTCAGTTAGCGAGCCTATACTTGGTATATAAAATCACCCAAAGACCATTTTATATGTGATGCTTGGTATATTAAATAATTTCTCACTTTGATAAAATACTGACAATATTGAAGGCTACATCTCACTTTCTCTTCTGTTATGTTCAGTGTGGTCAGGTTTATATTTAGGACTTTAAACATTTGGATTTGAATTTTTGCATTGGATAGATATGGTTGTATTTTCATTCTTCTACATGTTGACATCCAGTTATGCCAGCACCATTTGTGGAAGATGCTTTCTGTTTTTTTCATTGTACAATTTTGCTTCTTTGTCAAAAATCAGGTATTTGCTTTAATATTTGGGACTTCAATTCGATTCCATTGGTCAACCTGTCTGTTTTTGTGCCAATACTAAACTGTTTTTATTAGCTTTATAATAGAGCAAACACTCTCTCAACTTCATGACTTCCTTGTTGCTATTGCATATTTTCTTATTCTTTAATTTAATTCTGTCATTTTATGATAATTACAATATATTGTAAGTTTTATTATTAAACAATTACGTTCTTAAAATATAAACAAATATTGCCTTCTTTATTACATACGTTATTGCCACTGTAGTAAGAGAAAAGTAATCAATATTAAAATTTATGAAATATAAATAAAAACACAATAAAATTTGAAATGATGAGATATTAAGATAAGGAAAAATTTAGTATTGCTTAATTTTACTTTTATGCACTTATATCTTTGAATGTTTCGATATTACTAGCATGTGTTTTTAAAAAAAATGAAGGACGGTCTCTATTACTTGATATCTGCTCAGTACACAGTTGAGTTTGGAGTCACAGAATGTCTTGACATGTATAGGTCATATATGAAAAATAATTGTATTTAATAGAGTATTTAGTAATTTAATGAAGAAAATTGGAAAATAGCATTGAAATAATGTTTGTCATAGATTGACTTCAATTAGTATTTTACATTCAAATTCTGACTAGCTTGTTGTAATTTTATTTTTTACAATTATAGAAATCATGCATCTATTGAGAAACGGAACCTTAAATTATCAGCAGATTTTGTTCAATGGCCCACACATGCCATCTTGTGGTGCAACAGCTTCAGCTCACTTTTATGCACATTCATATGTATATGTATGTGTGTGTGTGTGTGTGTGTGTATTACTTTTAAGTTTTCAAATTAAAATTTGAGGCATCAAGTAAAACATCATTAGTTTAGATTCCTAATGTTTGCTATAGTGGTATTTGTAGGTGAATATTGGTTACTAGCATTTGAGAATTTGAATTTTAAATAATACAAATTAAATCATGTAGGAAGATAATATTTAAATTTCTGAGTAGTATAATTTATCTTATGTGTAGCTATTTATATATTTTCTATTTTGTCTTCATTTTATCAATAAACATTTTGACCCTAAAATAGTTATAATACTTTTATTCTTGAGGCATATAATACTCATTCACATTTCAAAATTGAAAGGAATAATTTAGCCTTAAAAATTGTTTAAAACTGAAATTAACAATTTTAACAAAGTCAATTTTTCACTGTTATCAAGTTGAGTTTTCAAGTAATTATTTTTCATAAATTATTTTATCTGTGTCCAATAAAACCCATTGCTACCAACATTATTTTAATAGTGAATATAGTATACAGCACTAAAAACGTTAGATTTTATTTGAAAAAGTAAGAAAGATATAACCATATGAGAAGAGTAAAATAATATAGTAATTCTGAAGAAAATACCAAAATTATGATAGGAATTTTTATCACATGACACTATTATTAGAATTTATGCCCTGGCAATACTGAAGCATGCATGGACCTGGTTCTGCTGAACCTGCCCATATTGAGTGCCATTGTCTAAGACTATGGGGACAAATAACTACATCTCTTCCTCAAGATAGTACCAGATCTCATTACAGATAGTGGTGACCTAACATGTGGTTGCTGGGAATTGAACTTAGGACCTTTGGAAAAACAGGCAATGCTCTTAACCACTGAGCCATCGCTTTTAAACTCAAGTCTTTCACCTGTGACATTGAATAAAAATATGAAAATGTATAAGAGCAAATTCCTAAAATATGATAATAAAGGTCAAAATTTATATGAGTGATATGAATATTGACAAAAGAAATCAACTCATGAAATGCTGTTGGAATAATAAAAAGAATATAATTCTATATTATTTCAGTGAAAGTCAACCCTACATTAACCGATAATAAATAAACACAATAAGGAAAACACAGTTTTAAATGTTGCATTACTGTACTCAAATTCTAATTTAAAAGCAAAATATGGAAATGATGTAAAAATCACAGACTGTATCTAATTCAAGAGGAAAACATACAAGAAAAATTGTCTTCAAGAAGTCAGAGATCGAACTGACTGTGTACCCTTTCTTATCCCCATCTATTGAACTAAAACACAATATATATTAGAATTATTCAAATCCAGAGCTCAGTGTGGCCACAAACAGCTGTTGTTCTCAGAACGCAGAGGGCTAAGATGAGTGTGCTTTGTCGATCTACAGAACTGAGAGCTTTTGAAAAACTAAGTGAAAACTGGGGAGTCAGGGAGACTTGGGATCTTGAGATCCATCCAATGTCTGAATGTGCTCTGAAGCCTAGGAGAGTGCTGTGACTTACGGTACACACTCTCTTGCTGGTCTCTTAGTTCAGATATTCCCCGGAGATCTACTACCCAACTGTCTCTAGTGTTGCAAACTCAGAGGGTTCCTGGACCTTGGCTCTCACTTTAGGCTCCTTATGAGGACAAAGAGATTTTCTTGAGTGTGCAGTCCTCAAGCTTTCACTACTCCGCAACTCCTCTTTCTACAGCTTTTCTTACCTACATAATGTCCAAGTACAGGACATAAGACTTCCAAGCTTCTAACTTTTCATGACTTTATTTTTAAGTGTACCCCACCCATCTGTTATCTTTTTCCTTTTTTCAAATCTCTCCTAAAGAAAAGGAACTTCCCAGTTTACAGGATATCTGTGACTAATTCTTCTCAGAGTTGAGTCGGTTTTACATTATCTGAGCAAATATCTCTAACCCTTCTCATTAGGTTAACCTACAACAAAAAATCATTAGAAAAGATGTATTGAAGCTTTAAAAGACTATGGAGAATCTATGGTAATATATCTACCTGACAAAACTGTCTGTATTAATACATAAAAAGAGAATACCACACATAATAAAAAACCCAAAGTAATTTATAAACATAAAACTAGAAGAAATACTCGGGATTAAACTGATATGGGAATATTAGGACGTTGCAGAAAGCTTCAGGAGAAAATTGAACCTAAGACAAGTGTTAAGATAAAGAGGAGTATGCCAGGCAGTGGTGGTGCGTGCCTTTAATCCCAGCACTTGGAAGCAGAGGCAGGCAGATATCTATGAGTTCGAGGCCAGACTACAAGAGCTAGTACCAGGACAGGCTCCAAAGCTACAGAGAAACCCTGTCTCAAAAAAAAAAAAAAAAAAGATAAAGAGTCTTAAAAAAGACTGGATTCAAAATATTAATATTTACCTTAAAATAAGACTGAAATATAATAGTTTCATTTCTTCTATTGAAAGTCAGACTAGCAGATGATCCTTTTCTTTGCTGCCTCCTAGAAATATACTGCATTATCAAAGACAGCCAGTCATTAACTTTGAGGAATAAATCCTAAACAAACGATCCCAGGAAACATGCAGTCCTTGCTGTTCTAATGTGTGACGAAGTAGTCTTCAAACAAAACCTAGTTAGAAAATAAAGAGAGCCATTTTTTTTTTGTAATTTAGGGATCATTCCATCAATAGGATCATTCCATCAATAAGATATTTCAACTATAATCATATAAACTCTGGCTAAAAATAGACAGATCCAACTTCATACCACGAATATTACCAGGAATAAAGTCACAGGTAAAACCCAAGACAGCAATAGTGGATGACTTCATTATGCCCTTCTCTCCAACAAGAAAACCATCCAGACAAGAAAATAAGAAACATTGAATGGAATGACATTATAAACAAAACAGACATTTACAGAAAATTCTACCGAAGCACAACAGAAATTTCATTCTTAACAGCAGCCATTGGAACTTGATAGATAACAAATCACATATGAAACATAAAGCAAGTTTCAGTAAATAGAGAAAATTTTAAAAATAAATCTTGTATATTATTCCCTAATAGTTGAGTAAATCTGGACATCCACACAAATAAAATACCCAAACTCATAAATATTAAATGAATTAAATGAAGTATGAACGGATTACTGCCAAATTAAAAGTAATAACTTTGGGAATTGAATAATTTAAAACAACACATGGTCTAAACCCAAGAGGTATGATGAAGTCAGTCTTAAGGGGGAATTAGATACCTGCAATTCCTATTATATAAATCAAGAAAGATCTCAAGTTAACAAGTTAAGGGTGCCCGTTATTGTACTAGAAAAACAATACCAAACCAAACCCAAAGCAGTAGGCAGAAATAACTAAAATGAAGGCATAAAGTAATGAAATACACTGAAAGCTTCAAACACAATTGAGTCAATAAAATGAAGAGATAGCTTCTGAGAAACCAAATAACAAAAAACAAACTTGAGAACCATATTTAACCTAATGAAAATAAAATGAAAGCATATGGGCAGAGTCCACAAAGTCTATTAGCCACGGCTATCTAAGAAGCAGAACTGATAGAAGATTGTTTATGATATTGGCCTATATGACTAGTCGTTAGTTTAGTAATTGACTTTTCACATTAGAAAAATGAGAGTTTGTCATTGCTTAGGCTACGAAACTGAATGTTTCATCATTCCAAGTCTTGCTTAGAAGACATGAAGGATTCCTAGAGAACTGTGGTCTTCAGTCTTGGCTGGAAGCCTAAAGAAAGATGTTTGATTATCATCAGAGAAATACTACTACAAAGAGTGAAGACAGGTAGGGAATAGAGCCTTCCACCCAGTCTGACAAGCAGTTTGACCTGAGGGGTTCTCAGTGGAAAAAGAGAATACACCATACACACTGATCTATGACCTTCTTACCCATGATCCAGCATGTTGACAAACACACAGAGATAAACCGTAAAAGAGAATTAAAAGATAAAAAAGAAAAAATGAAATGAACAAAATCGGAAACACAGGAGAGGTATTAATTACATCAGATACCAAAGAAATTCAAAAGCATATGGAGACATATCTTAAAATTATACTATATTAGACTTTTAAATGGATAAATTTCTGAATTTATATGCCTAGGAAAAGTTAACCTAAAGATGATAACAAATATAGACAACTCCATAGCAAGCAATGGAATGGAAACATCAGTTAAATTTAAAAAGAGCAAATAAACCTCCAGTCAGAGGCTCAAATAAATTAACTCAAATCTTCAAAGTTGAAGTCACAATACTACTTTTCAAAATATTCCATTAAAAAATAATAAAAATTACCATTAACTGTTTTATAAAACCAATACTATCCTGATGCCATAAAAAAATAAAGGCAACGCAATAATGCAAAAGAAAATTATAGACCAATCTGAATGATAGATAAAAATGTTATTAAAATTTTAACAAATTCAATCGAGAACTCATAGAACATATTACGTATTTTTATAACTAACTGCTTTTGTCAAGCCTCAGTAAAATAGCCATGACCAAGGAAAGAGATAGTCCTTAAAGGTGGGGACTGCATACAGCAGGCATAGTGATGGTGAACAAAGCTGAGAACTGTTTAAGGCAGAAACTCCAAATGGCTCAGGCTTCAAATTCATAGGTCTCTGCATCTAGTGACATATTTCCTCCAACAAACTCACAGTTCCTAAGCCATATAACGAAGTGGTGCTCAAATCTTCAAATTTGTGAGCCTATGGGGACATTCCCATTCAAATCACCAATATCAAAATTAAGGTGTTTTGTTGTTTTTCAGAGATAACACAGTGGATTGATATGCATAAGTCAGAAATCATAATTCATTCCATAAATAAAGAGTTAGAAACCACATGTTCTTCCATATGGTTTGGACAGTAAATTATTGTGAAGAAGTTCTTATTTTTTCATTTATTTTAGTTATCATGAAGAAAAAACTTTATTTCTAAATCATCTGAATTACTCTGGCTGTAATTTTACACAACACCATTAGGTGGCAGCCTCCTACACAAAATGAAAACAAGTTCAATATTTCATAATGTAAAATCTGAAAATGAAATACTTGATGATGCATACTATATAGATTATGATAAAGATTGGAAATTAGGTGTACTTTTAGGTATAAAATACTCACTACATGTATATTAAATGAAAATAAATTTAATCTCCCAGGCTGGGATTTCTGCCTCTGTGCAAAGTGCTGCTAACATCAGTAAAGATTTTTCTGACACAACTAATTAAAGCCAACATTGGCTTTTCTAAAGTGATAAAGATTTGTTGGAAGATGTTTAAACACCCCATTGCTTTTCTGCTAATACAATAAACATGAGCCACTTCTTCAGACATTTTGTTCTTGTCTCTTCTGTCAGAAAGTAGTTTTCAACACACATCCTGAAAAATTTCATTAAATACATAGAGGTATCTTTATCTTACAATAAAAGTCCTCAAATTTTCCTTTCATTAACCTCTACTTTTATTTCTTTTCCCAAAACTAATTATTACCTAATAGACAAATATACCTGTTGTGCTTTCATGTGATAAAAAACAAAACAGTATCAATCACATACTAAATATATAAGAAATAACACATTATTTATACATCGAATTAAACACTCAGATTTGAGTTCAGCAGATGATAAGTCAGTACTAAGAAATGATAAAATAAGAAATGATAGAGAAAACAAGTAAAGGATTAATAATTGGATGAGTCAAAGGTAGGATCACCATTGACTGGAGACCACCAGAGACATTTGTGTCATGACTTAGTATAGTCAGAGATGGTTTGAAAAGACATTTAGCCTTTGCATTACTCACACAGACTTCTCAGTTTCAAATTCATAAGTAATTTCCATTTGTCTTTGTACATGATACATGGGTTTGCAAACATGTCAGGAAAATGAATCCTTGCCTTCTCTTTTGGGAAATATTCTTGAAATTGGAGAGAAATTATAGGGATGTGGTAGAACTTATAAAAATGTACGTGTAGGTAATACGATCAAGAACAATATAAGTGGCATGCCTCAAAAGATCTTTAAGAGTTTTATACTGACAAAATTCTTAGTTATTTTTATTAGATAAATCCGATTTAAAAATTACAGGTTTTCATCTTTTCTTCCTGTTAATCTACTTAGGCCACTCCTTCCATAGCCCAGGTTACCCTAAAAAGTCTCCCTTTCTCCTTTCCCTCATTACTGCCTCAGAAACATGTTAATTGTCTCTCTGTGTTCATTGAGTACAGCTGCTGTTCTTCACAGCAATGGAGACTTCCCTCAGTCTTTGGAGAGAAACCTACAAATTGAGAACAGGCTGGGTGGTTTGAGGGTTCCAGTGGGACTCGTTTGGCCAACAACTCAATTAAATTTAACCCAGTCATGAAT
This sequence comes from Microtus pennsylvanicus, assembly GCF_037038515.1. NCBI lineage: Eukaryota > Metazoa > Chordata > Mammalia > Rodentia > Cricetidae > Microtus > Microtus pennsylvanicus. Next base: position 22,852,535 of record NC_134584.1, read on the forward strand.
TGGAAACTTCATTTGGTGGTATACATGTCCAGTTGGGGGCCAATCTGTCCCATTATTTGTTTTCACTAGAATATCTTCATAGATATCATATGTCATATGATTCTATTATATTGTTCCAATACCACCACTCAATTGACCATTAATTATGACTGGCCCTTCTGATATTCCCCTTGACTCCTCCTTCCCTTTGTCTTTTCACTTGGTCCTCTCATTCCAGTCACTACCATCCATCTATAACCTTTTCTATTTCTGTTTTCTAGGCTGATCTACCATCTGTCTACACACCCCAGTCTCTTTATCTGTCCACAACCATTTTGGTTATCTTTGAATTAACATACACACATATGATACATATAGTCATATATATACACTATATATAAACATATATATGACTATATAATATATGCATATATATAATATATGAGAATACATACCACATTTACCTTTTTGGGGCTCTGTTACTTTGCTCAGAATGATAATTTTCAAGTTCTATCTATTAAAGTGCTTAATTTTATGTTTTTAATTTTAACATTTGTATAACATTACATTCTATAAATGTTCCATATTTTATTTATCCATTCTTCTGTTGATAAACATTTAGGTCGCTTCCAATTTCTGACCATTATTCAGGATTGTTTTAACTACACTATTTTGTTTGTTTGTTTTGTGTATTTGTGTGTGGAAGTATATGTGTCTTTGTGTTAAAATATGATGCTGAAAATTTTCTTTCAAGAACTATGAAAAACTGTTAGAATTTTTATGTATATTGCATTGAATCTGTAGACTGTTTTTGTAGGGTGACCTTTTTTATACTGTTGTTCCTACCAACACATGGGAATAAGGGATCTTTCAATTCTTAGTAATCGTCTTCAATTTCTATCATCAATGATTTAACATTTTTATCATACTAGTCATTCACCTAAATTTATTTTATATTATTTAAAGTCATTGTGAAATGTGTTGTTTCTCTGATTTTCTTTTTTCAATCATAGTTTATACATAAAAAGGATAGTGTTTTTGTTTGCCTCTTTCACCTCTTTCACTCTTTCTCTGAGTGTGTGTGTGTGTGTGTGTGTGTGTGTGTGTGTGTGTGTGTGTTTGAGTTAATTCTGTATCTACCTACTTATAAACTATTTATCCTCTCTAGGAGTTTCTGGTAGAATTTTTAGGGTGATTTCTATATACTATTATATATAAATAAATAATATTTAGCTTCTTCATTTCTAATTTGTTTCCTTTATCTCCTTCAGTTGCTTATGGTTTTACATAAACTTCAAGTACTTTACTGAGTATATATTCCTGATTTTAGTGGAATTACTTTGAGTTTCTCTCCATTTATTTTGATGTTGGCTCTAGACTTGCTCTAAATTGCCTTTATATGTTATGTATATGCCTCATATCCCTAATCTCACTAGGCATTTCATCATGAAGAGTTTTGGGATTTTTTTTTCTAACATGTTTTTCTGTCTGTGATGATTTTGTCTTTCAATTTGTTTATTTGGTGGAATAAATTTATTAATTTACATATGTTGAACCCTTCTGCTTGACTTGAATGGAGCCTACTTGATCATCGCATATGTGGTTTTAATGTGTTCTTGGACCTGGTTTGCAAGTGTTTCACTGAGCATTGTTGCATTTCTCTTCAGAAGGAGAAATGGTGTATGATACTTTCTCTTGTTGGGTCTTAATGTGATTTGGGTATCAGGGAAACTGTGGACTCATAAAATGAACGGAGCAATGCTCCTTCTGTTTCTATGTTGTGGGATAAATTGAGGAGTACTGTCTTTAACTCTTCTTTGAAAGTCTAATAGAATTCTGCACTAAACTCATCTGGCACTAGTCTATTTGCTTGGGAGACTTTTAATTAGTCTTACTTTTTCACAACTGGTTGTAGGTATGCATAAATTGTTTATGTGATCTTGATTTAACTTTGGTAAATTGCATGTATTTAAAAAATTATCCGTTATTTCAAATTTTCCGTTTGGTAGAGTTCAGTTTTCAAAATATATGATTTTGATTCCGTGGATACCCTCAATTTCTGTTGCTGCATCCTCCTTTTCTTCCGTAAATTTTTACTTTGGATTGTCTTCCTCTGCCTTTTGGTTCATTTTGAAATGGGTTTCCTGATTACATTGATTTACTCCAATAACTACCTTTTTGTTTCGTGTATTCTTCATATCTTTTTTTATCTGTTTGTTTCCATTTTGTTGATATCATCCTTAAATTTATTTATTTATTATCATCAATTTCTTTCAGGAATGACTTTTTTTTGGTCTAGTATAGAAATTCTCTTTTAGAACCTCCTTGAATGTGTATCATAAGTTTGTTTTGTTATATATTTATTTTCATTCAATTATAAAAATTCTTTAATTTCTCCTTAATTTCTGTTTTAATTTCTTTTTCATTGAGAGAGAGTTGTTCAGTTTCTATGACTTTGTAAGCTTTCTGTCATTTCTGTTGCCAAGGATACTTAGCTTTATTCTGTTGCGGTCTGATGGGATGCAGGATGTTATTTTAATTTTTTTGCATCTGTTAAGACTTGCTTTCAATCTGAGTATATGATCAGTTTTGGTGATCAATTCCATGAGGTGCTGAGAAGAAATTCTTTGCTTTGGTTTTGGATGAAACAGTTTGTAAATTTCTATTATGTCCATTTGGTTTACAATGTCAGTGATTTCCAGCATCACTTCATTTCATTTTATTCTGAATGTGTACTGGGAAGAGTGGGGTATGATTGTTTTATTTGTAAAAAGTTTATTAATTTTATTAGTACATATTACTAACAGTAATATTAATGGAATAAATATAATTGTCCAAATTAGTGATATATTCATTTGAGATATTGTATATTATTGATTTCTAACATTTCCATGAATTTCTAATCCTAAATATAGACAACAATTTTTCCATGTAGCAGAAATAGACTCTTCGTGGTTTACTAGAGCTAGGTAGCTCCTTTATTAGTCATTCAAGGCAAATGTTTCCTGTGCTATAGATTTTTCCTTCTATTCTTCCAATATTCTTTCTAAATACATCACTTGAAAGTAATTTAACTAACTACCAATAGGTGACAAATTGTGTTTAGCGGTATATTACGCATATTTGACATGATATAATGCCAAGGAAACATGACAGTGAGTAGTAGCCATAGAGGCAGCTGTAAGAAATTGAGTGTCACATTGTCCACTACAGCAAGCAAAGAACAGAGACTACCCTGGAAGTCTGGCAGAGTTATATATCCTCTATCACTAGTTCCAGTGATGTACTTCCACCAGCAAAGCTCCACTTCTATATTCTCCACAACATGCCAGAAACAGTGTCACCAAACAAAAACCAAGTGTTAAAACACATTAGCATGCCAGGTGGTGGTAGAGCATACCTTTAATCCCAGCAATCAGGAATCAGAGGTAGGCAGATTTCTTTGAGTTTGAGGCCAGACTGGTCTACAGAGGAAGTCAAAGAATAGCTAGCTTTACACATAGAAAGCCTGTCTCAAATAAACAAATAAAAACAAGGTCTACACATTGAAACCCTTTCTCAAACAAAAAGCAAATAGCTAAAAAAAAAAAAACAAGAAAAAATCCACATTAGATTATACAAGATTTTTATCATTCAAAGCACCAGAAGTATTACTATAAAAATGGATGTGACAAATACAATAGAGTAATTCACAGGAATTCATCAATGGGTAGAATGAATGTATAGTAGAGTTACAGTTTTTATTTATAACTCAAAACATCCTTATAGCTAAATTGTTTTACTTAAAATATGATACTGTCAAAGAAATCTATTTAAAAACAAATTTTACACTCAATATATTCTCATCAGACACTGTGGAGTTTATCGGAAGATGTCAATGAAAAGTAAAAATTTATTTTAATGAAAGAAAGAATGCAATAGGTTACAATTACTAAGTTGCTGTAGACATTTACTTTGTGATTTCCTAAATTAATTAGTTATATTTAGTGAAAATGTGGTTTATTTATGAATTAATCATCTCATGTAACTAGTGTTTTAAGAGACTGTAATATCAGTATTCCTGTTGCACTTAGAGTTTAACTTTAGTTTAAAAAATTTATCAACCATTCTTCCATTGAGGGACATCTAGGTTGTTTCCAGGATCTGGCTATTACAAATAATACTACTATGAACATAGTTGAACAAATGCTTTTGTCATATGATCGGCATCTCTTGGGTATATTCCCAAGAGTGGTATTGCTGGGTCCAGGGGTAGGTTGATCCCGAATTTCCTGAGAAACCGAAACACTGATTTTCATAGTGGTTGCACAAGATTGCATTCCCACCAGCAATGGATGAGTGTACCCCTTCCTCCACAGCCTCTCCAGCAAAGGCTATCATTGGTGTTTTTGATTTTAGCCATTCTGACAGGTGTAAGATGATATCTCAAAGTTGTTTTGATTTGCATTTCCCTGATTGCTAAGGAGGTTGAGCATGACCTTAAGTGTCTTTTGAACTTCTTCTGTTGAGAATTCTCTGTTGTTCAGTTCAATGCCCCATTTTTTAATTGGGTTATTATATGTCCTTCAATGGAAGAATGGATGAGGAAAGTGTGGAATATATACACAGTAGAGTACTACGCTGCGGTAAAAAACAATGACTTCTCAAATTCTGCATGCAAATGGATGGAAATAGAAAATACTATCCTGAGTGAGGTAACCCAGACCCAAAAAGATGAACATGGGATGTACTCACTCATAATTGGTTTCTAGCCATAAATAAGGGTCACGGAGTCTACAATTGGTGAACCTAAAGAAGCTAAATAAGAAGGTGAACCCAAGGAAAAACATATAGTTATCCTCTTACCTATGGAAAGTAGACAAAATTGCCGGGGAGGAAAGTGGGATCTTGGGGGGGGCTGGGTTAGGGGTAAGGGGAGATGGGGAGAGAAAGTGAGAAGGGTAGGATGGGGGAACTTGGGGAAACAGGATGATTGGGATAAAGGAAGGCTGGATAGGGGAGCATGGAAGCACAATTCTTAGTTTTAAGGGAGCCACCTTAGGGCTGGTAAGAGACTTGAACCTAGAGTGGCTCCCAGGAGCCCAAGGCGATGTCCCTAGTTAGTTCCTTGGGCAGCTGAGGATAGGGAACCTGAAATGACCCTATCCTATAGCAATAGTGACGAATATCTTGCATATCACCATAGAACCTTCATCTGGTGATGGATGGAGATAGAGACAGAGACCCACACTGGAGCACTGGACTGAGCTCCCAAGGTCCCAATGAGGAGCAGAAGGAGGGAGAAGATGAGCAAGGAAGTCAGGACCACGAGGGGTGCACCCACCCACTGACACAGTGGGGCTGATCTATTGGGAGGTCACCAAGGCCAGCTGAACTATGACCGAAAAAGCATGGAATAAAACCGGACTCTCTGAACATGGCGAACAATGAGGGATGATGAGAAGCCAAGGACAATGGCTCTGGGTTTTGATCCTACTTCATGTTCTGGCTTTGTGGGAGCCTAGCCCGTTTGGATGTTCACCTTCCTAGACATGGATGGAGGGGGGAGGACCTTAGACTTTGCCCAGGGCAGGGAACCCTGACTGCTCTTTGGACTGGAGAGGGAGTGGGAGAGGAGTGGGGGAAGGGGGAGAAGGGTGGGAGGAGGGGGATGGAAATGGGAGGCTGGGAGGAGGGGGAAACTTTTTTTTTCCTTTTTTTTATTATTGAAATAAAAAAACAGACCTATAAAAAAAAAAGAAAAAAAAACACATTTATCAAGCAGTTCTTTACCCCGGATTCTAGTGAGCATCCCAGAATTAGTCTGAACAATCTAAGCTCTTCAGATGAAATTATAAGGCATCATAACAAACTTTGAAATTTTAAAATGACAGATTGGTTCAGAAATAATTATATAGTTTGTAAAATGTTGTTAAAATATCTGTATATACTCTAACATAGTAAGTACTATATAATCTTTCTTCCTCTTTTTTTACATTTGTCTTTGTTCTTCATTGCATTTGCCTTTTTTACTAATAATATAATTATGTCTTACATAATAAGTAGTAAATAGACTGTTGTAACCTCCAATAAATTAACTATAAAATTGTAGGCAGCTATGACAGGCATTTCCTCATTTTCTCTTTATTCCTTCTATGTTCTCTTTCCTGGAAATTCTATGTGAATTATGGTTCTGTAAAGCACACCAGACTTCTCAGGAGATGCTGTTTCCAGAGAGATTATTCACCATATTCATATGGTGACAGAAGCCCAGCCTGTATGTCCCATCACTTTCCAATTCCTTAAAAACTGAATTAGACAATTTACTAAGAATTTATGAAGATGCCTTTAAAATATGTGGTCCCATCATTTCTTGGAGAAAAACATGGAGCAGTGGGATATTTTCCTTTGCCTGTACATTATCACAAGAGAAAGTAGGCAACAGTTCAGAAAACTGTGAGTCAAGACAAGATAAATATGCTGCTTCAACCCCAGGCTAACAATAAATTCTAACAATCCAGAGGAATTATGTCTGCGACGCAAGCCATTGTGTTTATCTTTCACAATCAGCCATCAATTGTGTCTAATAACAATACAACTTTTCTTCAAATAGGGCAGCTGTGTGGTTCTATGAATGATGAAAATCCACAGGGCTTCTAGGAAGCCAGACCATTCTAATAGCAACTGATCTTTTTATTTCTTTTAGTCTTCTGGATTCTTGGTTTGCTCTGTATAACTAAGATACTAGTTCTGCTCATTCTAGGAATCTTTTTTTTAAAAAAAAAAAACTTTTCAAATTATATTTTCTTGCTTTGGCATTGGAGCCACTATGAGCACAAATACTCTGCACAACAAAATGTTAATTTTGTTGTACTGATAAGCAAGATAATTTTGGTCATGAGAAAAAGAAAGCAAACTAGATTTGGCAGAAATTAAAGTAGTCCCGATTCAGCAGTAACCTTACACAAAATCTAGATTCCTTTGTAATCAAGTCAGACAAACTAGATTTGAGTATAATTAGATAAGCATAATTAAATTCTCCATCTCTTAGGAAACATCAAGATGCACATATAGAGCGTTCATTATTTTCTCTTGGGTCCCCAGTCATAGCAATGAAAATCTATACCCAAGAACTCAGGCGGGTCTGCCACTTGGGCAGCTTTCTTATTCATTGAAATTCTGCAGAATTAACTTTGCTGGAAGCTAATTGCGAAGTTTAACAAAAACATGTGCACAAAATTTTCCACTATTGATTCTGTGATTCATCCAAAATTTTATGATGTAGTCATTTATATTATAACTATAAATCAAAGTTCCATAATAATAGGGAAACATACTATATTTATTGTTCATACTTTATCCTGGAGAACAATAGTATTTTCCTGCTACATTTCAAACAAAACCAATCAAGTTTGATCAAACATGGCTACTCATTGTAACACATTTCATGGTTGCCTTTGAAAAGGTTGTTCTTTTTGTGTGCTCATCCCTCTCCCCAAAGCACAAATGCAGCCCCTTCTACTACAGAAGCTTCTGATTCTGTTTCGTTTTCACTAAAGGTATTATTTCTTCCAGCCCTTATATTTCAAATCGCAACTTGGTAGTAAATTAGAAATATATTCATATATAATTATAAAATGCGCTCTAGGTCTCTGGACTATCTGATCTCTTGTTCCTGACTATCTAGTTTGGTTATTATCTACTTGAGGACTGAACTTTTCTGGAAAGGAAAGAGACTGGAACATGGAGACAGGTTGGGGGATGGAAGGACTAGAGGGAAGAGAAACTGTGTTTGGGATATATCAAAAGAAAATAGATTATTGTTTTATAAAATATATGTCAACCACAGTTTCCTTTTTCTCCTCAAACTGCACATTTTGTGTTTTTCCATGCTCACCTTGCTCCTTTTCATTATAGATTGGCGTAAGTGTGCCATTAATAACCAAGCAACACAGTCACTATTAGGCTATCTGAAAATTTCCTAGGCCAAAACTGTTAATTCATAATTCTTCAGTTTAGCCCTAGGCAGATTGTTTTGTTTCTTGTTTTTGTTTTTCTGTACAAGGGAAGAAAGCAGCCACGTTCTTGGTCAAAATATTACAATAGTATCTCTAGGCCTTCTACTCTGAAAACTCTTGAGTTGGATTCTCATGTTTCAAATCACACCCTCAGCACCACTACCTTCAATGCTCCTATTGTGATGGCCCTTTATACTTCACTTAAAGCATTCAGATGCTTTTCTAGTCCAAAGTCCCAACGTTTTCTTCCAAATAAAATCATGGTTGGTCTCTCACAACAATACCCACTTCCGGCACCAACTTCGGTTTTAGTTAGGATATTATTGATCTGAAGAGACAACATGATCACAGAATTACTTATAATGGAAAATATTTCATTGTGACCTGTTTACAATTCAGAGGTTTGGTCCACTATTGTCATATGGGAAGCAAAGCAGCCTACAGATAGACATGGTGCTGTAGAAGTAGGTGAGATTTCTGCAACTGGATCATCAGGGGGCAGGAAGGGAATGAAACTGGACCTGGCCTATGAGTTTATGAGGAACATTTTCATTCAAAACAGCACAATAATTATCATGTACACTTTGAATGTTGCTGAGATCTCCTTTAATTGTTATGGTAAAGCTATGTGATTCAGGATCCACTTGAGATGGATACTCTGCAAGATGGTAGTTTGGGGAAACATATATATATAAGCCTTCATGCTATGTCAAGGGGATTCTTGACTACATGCATATCTTTGTATTGCTTGTCATATATTTGTTACTAAAACAAAGGAGATTATCTTCATATTTTAGTCATATTCAGAGCAAAATATGAAAGATATGTGTTATTTCATATCTTTGAGGCAAATAAGAGTACTTTTCATTTACACAGTCCTTTCTTTTATACCTATATTATGATTATTTGTCATACATATCAAAAAGTTGTATTTTTTACTTTAATATGTATTACATTGTTTTGCCAAGGAAATTTGGTGGTATATAGAATTTTTTAATCAAATAACACACGAAGACATGATTAATTTTCAGTTTTTATCATATATGGAATATTAAGGTAATAGAAGTAATGTGCAAAGTTTAAAAAACATCTACAAATGAGATGAATCAGGTTATTAGTAGCATTTTTTCAGATACAAGTACATTATTTTTATTTACTTTTAATTTTTAATCTTCCCACAGGGAATATAGAACACAAATATATTGCATGATTTGACCCCTCATTAGAATGAGAAACTTTGTCTTTTTCTAACAAATGCACTTATTATGCCCATTATCTAGAGATTAGTAACGAATGAAACAGCCTACCTTAAAACAAGCCATTAATAAAGATTTTTGTATTTTGTATTTAATACAAAACAAAATCACTTGATTTTACAAATACATATGGATATACTGATTGTAATTCAGAAATCGTCATCCATAATTTGAATAGTCAGCATGGTTAAGGCATCACCATCAACAGGCTATTGTTACGCAAATATCAAGTGTATAAAAGACATGCTGCACAACTGTAGTTATTCCTAATCACTTAAGCACTTGAAGAATTGGCAAATTGGAAATAGATAAGCTTTAGCTAAAAATCACACTAATACAAACGTTTCTCATGCAGTTACCTCGCCCTGTCCCCCTTTATAAACGTGAAGCAAATCACCGCAAAATGCCACTGGCATCCCTCTAAGGCTAACACTGTAATTACGCATTGGAACACAGAAAAGAAGTTCAGATGTTTCTAGGATTAGATAATTGGGTACAAAAAATACAGGGGAAATGAAGACAGTTCCACCATTGGTACTAATGTCAGAATTTATTTTTTAAAACTCTTTTGAGAAATATAGTGTATGTCAGTAAGATCCGTAGCTCATAGAGAGGAAGGAAAATGATAGTGGATGAGAAGAGAAGCTAACCTGTGGCAGGGGCTAACCTGTGGCCTTCCAGGTTCTGATAAATATTTAGACTCTCTCTTATTATAAGTCAAATATGTTTTAATAAAAGATTACAATGATGAAGACTGCTAAAGTCTCTGTGACTGTTTGGCATATGCATTATCACATATATATGAGCTTACATTTTTTGTAGAAGTCTAAACTGAAAGGTGTTTTATTGCTGTATACTTTATCAACTGAGGTTACATTTCTTGCTGAACTCATAGATCAGTAATGGTGGCTACTTGGATATTCTAAAATTAGCTTGACTACTCTGGGTATCTCCTTTGTATTTTCGGGATCTCTCTAAAGAAATAGCATGAAGAGAGCATACATATTTAAATGCATTATTAAAAAGAATTATGCAACATGATCAAAGTAGTTCAATAACAGTTGTCAAACAATGGGGTTAGTTAACTCAGAAGAATAAAGCCAACTGAATAAAAATAAGATAATCTTCCTTGTTTCATGACTTTTTTTTAAAATCTAGGCTGTCACCAGAAGGTTCTATCCACATTTGCACCCTGTTTTACCCTATGAGAGATTTTTCTATATGTAGATAAACCCCAACCTGGCCTAGTTGATTTCTCACTTGAGGCTCCCTGCACACTTGATTTTATGCTATGGAAAATAACATTGAAGTTATTTAAATTTACACAGTCCTATCCTTTCTTTGCTTCTACTGTGTTGAAATTACTGCTGCTGCCACAACATCCAATATCTTATGTGACTTCAGAGAATCTTAACTCATGTACTCATGCTTGCATAACAAACTCATCATCTACCAATCCATCCATTTCCTCACCAAAAATAATGTTTAGGAAATGTAGAGATTGGATTTTTCTTTTTTAATTTTCATAATTTCTGCCATTATTTTTAATGTTTAGTGGTGTTTCATCTGTAGGTATGTTCAGCAGTGGTTTAAATGTTTTTTTTTCTTTCTGTCTTTTTTTAGAAGCCAGAAAAAACATCCAGTCATCTGGGATTGAAGTTATAGAACATGGTGACCTTCCATATGTGTCAGAAAAACCCAGTTAGTTTCTTTGGAAGATAACCAATTCAACTTAACCACTGAGTAATCTCTCCCACCCCGGTGAGTGAAACATTTTGCAAAACTGTGTTGGTGTTGTTTCAGGGATGGGATTAGAAGCTACAAAATTTGTTTGTATCTAAATACACAATTATTTTCATGAAATTAAGATACTAGGTATTAAATAAGTCACATACTGTAATATAAATTTCTGTGGTTTTCATTTCTTCTTTTACCTGTATCTTCTGTTTGTATTTCTCAGTTCTTCTTTCTGTTGACCAGAGCATTTATTATCATGTAACAGACAGATTGGTGACCAAACACATCTCCAATCTCTCAACAGGTCCTTGCATTTCTGTAATTCTTTCATTCCTTTATGTATTAGTTAAGTAAAATCATTAGAAATCAGTCACTATGAGAATATTATCACATATTTATTGGTTAATATATTTTCCGAGTGCTTCTTGGAATTTAGGTGTTGTTCAAAACATATAGATAGAAAGGTAACCAAGGGATTAAGTGATAAAAAAAATTTTATTTCCTGTGATGGAAAGAAAATGATGAATATCTAAATATGATTTATATGCAAGTTGAACTGCAGTATACTCTGGAAATCAGTTATTGTAGGGCAAAACTTGTAAAATATAAGACGTTCAAGTGGCCCATGATATTTAGAGGAAGTATGTCAGATCTATTGGGAATCATTAGAAAATATATGAAGTATAGTTTTAGACTTCCATATTGATCCAGAGAAATAGGAGATGCATATTAGTATCACTGAATAAAACTCATGATGATAATACATGTAAATGATGTATATGGATGAGGCAGATCTTCTAAATGCTAATAAAACAAGAGTTTTGCATGAAATATTTCCAGTATTGAGGGAGGAAATCGTTGAAATTAATAGAACATTTTTTTTCATAAATGTTCCAAATGCATTTAGATAATTGTTGATCTTAGTGTCTGTGACATGGGTGTTCTGTTCAAGAAGTTGTCTCCTGTGCCAATAAATTCGAGATTATACCCTAGTATCTATCAAGTTCAGTTTAGCTGGTTTTATGTTGAGTTCTTTTATTAATTAGAATTTGTGTTTTATATAAGATGATAGGTATAGATAATTTGCATTCTTCTACATGAAGACATCCAGTTAAACAGGCACCATTTGTTGAAGATGCTTTTTTTGCCGTTTTATATTTCTGGCTTTTTTATCAAAAGTAATATATCCATAAGAAAGTGGATTTAAATATGGGTCTTCAATTCCTTTCCATTCATCAAACCTACTGTTATTAGGCCAACACCATCCTTTTTTAATTACTACAGCTTTGTAGCACAACTTGAAGTCAGGGATGATGATACATCTAAAAGAAAATATTTTGCATTATAGGATTGTCTTAATTTTTTCATTTTTTCTTATGAAATTGAATATTGCTATTTCAAGGTCTGTAAATAATTGTTTTTTGAATTTTAATAGGGATTATATAGAATCTGTGGATTGCTGTTCCCAAAATGGTAATTCTTACTCTTTTAATCCTATTGATCTATGAATGTCGGTAATCTTTTCATCTTCTGATTTCTTCAATTTTTTTATTTTATTGATTTTTATTGACCTACTCATTTTTCTCTTAAAGACTTGAAGTTCTTGTCATATAGGCCATTCACTTGCTTGATTAGAGTTATGTTTTTTTATTATTTGTGACTACTGTGGAGGGTGCTATTTTCCATATTTCTTTCTCAGTCTACTTGCCATTCGTATATTGGATGGCTACAGATTTTTAAAATTATTCTTGTTTCCAGCCGGCCATTTCAGTGAAGGTGTTTATCAGCTATATGGGTCTTCTGGTAGAATTTTAGGTGTTACTTATGTCTACTACCATATCCTGAAACATGATTAATAAAATCTAAAAATCAGAAATTGTGGTTCAGCTTGAAAATCTGAAAAGCAAAACAGTCAGCCACTTCCTCTTACCTCAACCTCAGTCTGTAATGGCGAGTGTGCCTCTAGGAAGCTCAGAATGAGACTGTCTCTGAAAGCTGTCTTTCCCCATCTTACATTCCTATCTAGGGATAGGATTAACAATCATATACCAATGGGATTAAAGGCATGAACCACTCAATTTCTATGGCAACTAGTGTGGCTACTGGAATTAAAGATGCATGTCATTATGGCCACTGAGATTAAAGGTGTGTGTTACCATAATCTGGTCTATAAAACTGACCAGTGGGACTGTTTTAGTCTCAGATCTTCAGGTAGTCTTTATTTATTAAAAAAAGTGAAATACCATTACAATATTCTCTGTGAATAATGATACTTTAACTTCTTCCTTTCAAACTTGGATTGCTTGACCTCCTTTAGTTAGAACTTCAAGTACTATATTTAATAGATATACACAGAGTGGACAGCCTTGTCTTGTTTATGATTTCAGTGGAATTGCTTTAAGATTCTCTCCATTAAATTTTATGTTGTCCAAAGACTTGATTTAAATTACTTTTATTTTGTTCAAATATCTCTTGTATTCCTAATCTCTTTAAGACTTTACAATGAATGGATGTTGAATTTTGTCAAAGGCTTTTTCAGCATCTAATGAGATGATTGTGTGTGTGCGTGTGCATATGCGCATATGCATTTCTTTATGAAGCATACTTGATCATGGTGGTTGACTTTTTGATGTGTTCTTGGGTTCATTTTGTCAGTATTTTATTTAGTATTTTTGCATCAACGTTCATAAGAGAAATAGGTCTATAATTCTTTTTTTGTTAAATCTTTGTGTAGCTTGAGTATCAGGTGTACTGTGACCTTATAGAATGAACTGGGTAATGTTTCTTCTTTGTCTATTTTATGGAATAAATTGAGGAATATTAGTATTAACTCTTCTTTGAAAGTTGGTAGAATTCTGTGCTAAAACTGTACCTGGACTTGTTTGGTTTAGACACTTTTAATGACTGCATGTCTTTCCTTAGGGGTTATGGATATATTTAATTTGTTTATTTGATCTTGCTTTAACTTTCTTAAGTCTTTTAGATTTCTCAGTTATGTGTAGAACTAATTTTGAAGCATGATATAATGATTCTTCAAATTTACTTTGTGTCTGTTTTGCCCTCCTTTTCCTGCCTGATTTGTTCATTTATATTTTCTATCTCTGTTTTTTCTTTAGTTTAGATAAGTTTTGACTATCTTGTTGATTTTTTCAAATAACTATCTTCTTGTTTCATTGATTCTTCAAAGTGAGCCCTTTGTTACAATTGTCTTGATTTCAGCTCTCAATTTGATTACTTCATACCGTATACCTCTTGAGTGAATTTGCTTCACTTTGCTCAAGAACTTTGAATAGTTTTTAAGTTGCTAGTTTGAGGTTGCTCCAATTTCTTTATGAAGGCACTTAGTACTATGAGCTTTTCTCTTAGCATCAATTTCCTTATTTCCCAGAAGCTTGTTATGTTGTGAATTTATTTTCATTGAATTCTTAAAAAGTATTTAATTTCTTTATTTCTGCCTTGAACCATTAGCCATTCAGTAGGGAGTTATTCAGTTTCCCTTGGTTTATAGACTTTCTGTTGTAGAAATCCTGCTTTTATCCATGGTGGTCTAAGAGGAAACAGGGTCATTTCAATTTTTCTTGTCTTTTTGAAGGTTTTCTTTTTCAACAAGTATGTGTTTAATTTTGTAGATGTACCATGATGTGCTAAGAAGAAATTGTATTCTTTTTGGGGGGGGGCGGGGTGTCCTTTGACATCTGCTAGAGGTCCATTTGAATCACAATACCTCTTAGCTCCATTATTTCTCTGTTTCGCTTCTGTCTGGCAACCTCTGATTGGTGATATGGGTTATTGAACTGTTGTTCATTTAATATGTGAGGTTAATTGTTTGATTTAAGCTTTAGTAATGTTTCTGTGAGTACCCTTGTTTTTGAAACATAAATATTAATAATTGATATTTTTGTGGAGTTTTCTTTTGAATAGTATGAAATGTTGTTATCCATACGCTCTGATTAATTTTGGTTTGAACACTATTTTAGTAGATAGTATGATAGCTATACCATATTACTACTTAGGTGCATTTGATTTGGAAGTATTTTCAACCCTTTACTCTGAAGTAATATCTGTCTTTGATGCTGAGGTTTACTACTTTGTGTATAGCAGAAGAATGGATCCTGTTTTCGTATCCATTCTACTAGCCTGTGTCTTTTTTACTGGGGAATTGAGTACACTGATATTAAAATATAACAATGACTTATGATTGTTAGTTACTGTTGTTGTGGTGGTCTTGGTAGCATGGTAGTTGTGGAAGTGTCTGTGTTCCTGTGTATATGTGTCCATTCTTTGAATTTTGCCTGAGTGAGATTGATTGTATGTTGCATGTGTTTTCATGGGTGTAGTTAATATGCTTGGAATGGAATTTCCTTCTAGTTCCTTCTCCAATGCTAGATTTTTTGATAGATATTGTTTAAATTTGATTTGCGATGAAATTTCTTCTTTTTTTCCCATCTATGCTGATTGAAAGTTTTGCTGGGCATAGCTGTCTGGGCTGGCACCCTTCTTTTCTTGAAGTTTGAAAGGTATCTCTTAAGGTCCTTCTGTCTTGTAGAGTATCCATTGAGAGGTTGGGTTTAATTCTAATAGGTCTGCCTTTTATGTTATTTGACATTTTTCTCTTTTAGCTTTTAATATTATTTTTTTGATCTGCATGTTTAGTGCTTTTCTTATTATGTGGAAAGGGACTTTTCTTTTCTGGTCCAATGTATTTTTTGTTACATGAATTTCTTATATTTCAATAGGCATGTTCTTCTTCAGGGTAAGAAAAGAATCTTTTGATTATTTTGGTAAATGTTTTTTTATGGGGTTTTGAGCTGGGATTCTTCTCCTTCTTCTGTTCTTATTATTTTCACTTTGGTATTTTCATATTGTCCCAGATTTCCTGAAATGCTTTGTGTTAGGAATTTTTTTATATACATTTAACATTCTTTGAGCAATTTAATCTATTGCTTCTATTGTATCTTCAGTACCAGAGATTTTCTCTTCCATATCTTGTATTCTATTGATGATGTTTGCATATGTAGGTCTGTAGTTCCTGTTTGCATACATGTATTTTCTTTTTTGCAGATTATTTTTCATTACTTTATAAATAATACCAATCATAATTTCCACTTCCTCCCCTCTTCCTACTTCCCTCCTGCTCCTCCATCCCCCCCCCCAGTCCTAAGAGAGGGCAAGGTACCCTGCCACATACCTAGATTTTCCATTTTTAGATTTCCCTTAATTCATGTTTTCTTTATTGCTTCTATTTCCATTTTCAGATCTTAACAGTTTCTGTCATCTGTTTGTTTTTTTCCTAGCTTTCTTGGTATTCTTTAAGATTATATTTATTTTTTAATTTCCTCCAATTTTTTATTTCTCTTTCCTTTGGTTTCTTAAAGGGAGTTTTTCATTTCATCTTTTAGGTCCTCTATCATTTTCATAAATGTGGTTTCAAGGTCTTTTTTTCTTTGCTGTTGTTCTTTGGTCGTGTTGTGGTATTGAGATCTTGTTGTTAAAGGAAACTGGAGCTCTGGTCCCGCCATATTGCCCTGGCTGTGGATAATTGCATTCTTACACTGGAGTTTAGTCATGTGGGTTTAGGATGATTGAAGGTGTAGATGCTGATTTCTGTGTTTGTCTGTTGGGTGGCCACTTTATTCATTGTTTTCTGTGTTTTCTTGGTCTTCTGGTCTAGGTGGCCTGGATGCCTGGTACCAGATCGGACTTCAGATCATGTAGGGAGTTATCCCGGCCAGCAGGATACAAACGGGAGTCTCTGATAAAGCCAGGGGAGAGGAATGGAGGGTACAAGAGACACAAGAAATGATGGCAAGACAGGGTTTCTGATCAAACGGCGTTTTATTATTTTTCAGAAGCTGTTATATAGCAAACGGGCAAAGGGGGAAGGGAAGGTTGTCAGGAAACTCCGGTCTGCTGGAATTCTGGTCCGGAGACATTCCTAGCTGTTAAGTAAATACTGAGGGTCTGTGATTGCTGACTAACAAAACAAAATGCTAATTGTTTCTGAAGGCTGGTGCCTGCAATTCTCCCTAGGAGATAAGATGCCAGGTTGACTTCCTAGACCTTGCAGAGAGAATAGAGGTAAATATTTTTCTTTACTTGTGAGCTTAAGATGGCTGTAAACAAAATGCAGATCTCAAAATGCAGGTCTTTGCTTCCGGCAGGGAGTCTCTGTCCAAGTTGGAAAATCCAGTAGGGTGTCTCTGTCCAAGTAGGGACTGGGCTTCTGGTGAATCGCAAAGGCCTTGATGCAGTAGTGGGTCTCTGCCAGAGTTGGAGAGTGGGATATCGTGATGAGGAAAGGAATGGCTATTGGCGGCACTCATTGAGTGGAGAATGTCTGCTGTTGGACCACATATCTGTGACCATGGTTGCAGGTGTGCACTCTTGACAAGCAAGGAGAGTCTGCCTGAGTTCTCCTGTTTTTCTTACTTGCTTAGCCTGCACCTATTTTCAAACTGTTGTGTTCTGCACAAGTTCTGATTGGTGTGGCCTGCACCTGGGCAGCAGTAGTCCAAATGAGTTTTGGTCAGGGCCATGGTAGTTAAGTGTTTAGTGTGGAAGTGGGGCGCAGTGGAATGGTTCTTATGTAACTGAATTTAGAGTGGAACCATTCCTTGGACCTGAGGATCACACCTCTCCCTTTGATAGGCATGGCCAGCACCTGGTCTTCAGACTAGCACGGCCTGCTCCTGGGCATCAGGATTCGCCCTGAGTTGGGGCACGGGTATAGGAGAAGGTGATATGACAGGATAGGCAGGAAGTGGAATGGATCTTTGGGAACTGAATCTAGGAAATGGGCAGTTGTGAGCCAAGATATTTTATTAAATTAAACATTTTCACAGTTTCGTCAAGCAAGTTGTTTTCTGTGGTGATTTTTAAGAAATACTTTACATTGATAATTACATGTTTATATTTTTACTTTTAAAAGATGATGTACCCATCTTGACAATCCGTCCTTTCCCACCAGAGCAAAAGGCACAATGATCCAGATTACTTTAAGAATATTTGATATTTTTTGCATATATTTGTTGCTTGTATGCATATGTCTGTGAATGAAAATGTCTAAAATGTCTAAAATGAAAATGTCTAGAGAAATAGATCCTCATGAAGGCTTGATTTACAAGGGGTTCTAGTTATCAACTTTTGTTACTGACAAATAAACTCAAAGAAGACCCAGCTCTATAGTTGCCAATAACTTTAAAATAGATTAATTCATAAAGGTAAGCATGATTTTTCTGTTACTCTATTATTAAATATTTAAATTTAAACTTAGAAATTACTTATTTAATTTATTTAAATATTACTGACAAATAAACATTTGTTAAGTACCTAGTTACAAAGCTACAAAGGTATAAAAAAACATTGATAGCAGAATCCCATTTTTAGGTTTTATATTCAAAACAAATTTAGACACATTTATGGAGAAACATAACAAACTTCATATTATATAAGATGTTACTAGCTGTAAATTTAATAGAGAATTAGTTACAAGGAGGAAAATTTTCCAAAGAGTCAATTCCCAGTGTTCATTGACAGAGCATCAGAACTAATGTGGAGAGGAGGTGTTACTTAACTCTAGAGGTGAGGCCAAAGAATTTGTTAAAGTTGTGTAATTCATGACACACATGTCCATAAAAATGAAAAGTATCTGGTCTAAAGATAGAATAGTACAAATGCAAAGAAACCATGCCAAGAGTCCGATCAAGCCAGGTATGAGGAAGCTACTCTAATCAAGCTATTTTGGGAGTCATGAAGAGATGAATGATGTAAGACATATGCCAGGAAAGAGACTAGTTACAAACTGAAGATCAAGTGATTGAACTTTGACTAAGACAGGGTTATAGTTTGTAAAACTAATTCTAAAAGCACTGGATTGTACAAAGAGTTCTCCAATTAAGCCAGAAATGTACCTGAGTGGCATCTCTTGCTAGTTCATCTATAGAGGTATATATATACAGCTGTAATTATATATTTTCATATATATTGTCCATACATATGAATGGCTGTGGTACATAAAAAGGAATTTTCGCTGTGGTGTGGTATCACCTAAAAGAGATGAATGACACATCTGTGTTTTCTAGTTTGCTGATGACTCTTTCTGTTGGAGAGTGCAGATGTTATTTCCTTCTTTCTCTTATCTAGGTAGGCCTTTCTCAATAAATCCACTAATCACTGACAAATAGCAGTTATATAATCTACCACAGATGGTATTTTATGTGATGTATCCATCAAGTCCCAAACTATGTCTGCTTTTTTCTTGAGCATGAGGTTACTTCTGCAAACCTTTTAGGTACAATTGAGAAATATTGCAGCTATCTACCCTGAAATATAGCCAATCTAGAAGAGCTAAATAGTGGCATTTAGGTTTCTGTGTTGGAGAAATAGCTCTGCTCTGTACATCTTTACTGATGACAATATATTTTCTTTGGCTGTTATTCACAAATGACACATTGACTAAGCTGAAGAAGAAATAGAAATAACTGGCATGGGTCAAATATTCCATTTTTCCTATTGATAAGTCTTATTTTAATAGCTTCTTGTAATATCTGAAAATATAAATATTACCCCCACTGTATTTATAACATTTGAAGTCAACTGTGACTGAGGTATAAAATTGATTTTTTCTAAATTAAAATTATTGTTTATCTAAACTGTAGACAATTAGTTCAATCTAAAATATTCACAATATATGACATACTCCACATTAAAGATAGTGGTTAATGATGTGGGATTCTGTAAATACCATTGACTAATACACAAACTGTCTTGAGTCTGTGATAGGATAGAGCTGAGCTAGGCAGGAAAAACTAAACTGAATGCTAGGAGGAAGAAGATGGAGTTAGAGAGAAGCCATGGAGCTTCTGGAGATAGACACTGTGAACTTTACCAGGTAAACCACAGCCACGTGGCAATACAAAGATTACTAGAAATGGTTTAATTAATATAAGAGTTCGCCAATAAGAAGCTAGAACTAATGGGCCAAGCAGTGATTTAATTAATGCAGTTTCTGTATGATTATTTCGAGTATAACCTAGCCAGTCTGCCAAGAACCAACAAGTGGCCTTCTCCAACAGATTGCACATAAAAACCTAAAAAGCTTAAATAGTAATCCTAGACACAAAAGAACAGAGTGAAGTCTGGTTTGGTAGAGGCATTTTCTTTGGTGGGCTCTGTTTGCTAGAAGCAAGCAGTGGCATGGCTCTTTAAGAGACGCTTTCCTGATTCAGCCATAGCAGAAAAAAAAAAAAAGTCTCGAAGTTTTAAAAAGTGGCTTCCTGGGTTGTACTGCCAGTGCGAACATTGGCTCTTTCTGGAGACTAAACATTTGGATGGGGTTTGTGAGAAGTGTGTTGCGGCTTCCTTGATGACAATGTGGACCAGCTGTGTGCCTGGAAGTGGGGTGGTGTGTGTGGCTCTCAGAAGCGTGAGCAGCTCTGCCATGTTGGGATGGGAAAAGCAAGCAGGCAGCATAGTAACTCCCCTAGAAATTGTACAGCTTAGATTCTTAAGCACTGAAGAATATAGCAATGAAATATCTCCAATGATATATTGTTTTGTCTGCAGATCAGAATATTACTCAACTTTCATCAGAGAAGGCTCTGCTTACAGTATGTGGTTATTGGATACACAAATGGATAATGTGAAGAGTATGACAGACTGGCAAACTCAGCCTTAAACAGGATGTCTTTAGCAAACACTTTCAAGGCTCAGAGATCTTTGTTGAACATAAGGTATAAAAACTGTAAGATGCAGAGATGGTGGATGACTCCAAGAATTGTCTTCTGGACAAAAGAGATATGATAGGCATATGAATTTATGAGGACTGTGAAAGCATGGTCAAGACTACACAAGTTCATTCAGAGAGAACAATTACTTCTTTTGGTGTGATTTGCTAAAATATAATCTAAAAACATAAATAACACTTTTTCATAAAATATATTTCATTCATGTTGTTTATAAAATATTTAAAACAAACAAAAAGAAAGGATATTTAATCTTGTTAAACATGGGGGACAAAATGGAATGCTGATCAAAGAATGTTATAAAATTATCAAAGAACCAATAGAATAAAAATGTAATTTCTTTTCATTAATTACATATATCACATAAGTAAATTATGAAATCTCCATTCTTATATGTTAAAAATATCAATGTAATAATAAGTAAATTTATGCATATGTCTAACTTGAGAAAAAAATGACAATAGTGAGTTCCTAAAAACTTTATAGTTTTGAAGTAAAAAAAGTAGACAGTGCATAGGATGTTTCTTTAAAAATACAAAATGCTCCTTTTTTTCTGATGCATTGTGGTATTTATTTTCAGTATTTATTGCTAACACCAAGCACAAAGTAAGTTTTATTTTCCTAATAAATTAAAATTTTAAAGGAGAAATCAAAAAAAATTATTGAAAAAAATAATAGTTATCACTGTATTTCATGGATGGTTGATTTATGCATTGCATTTTATATCCTGGGCATACAATATGTACTTTGGAAAATGAGGAAAGATGTACTCACTTCATAACTAAATTTGCTATTTTAATATATGTGTGTGTATGTGTCTGTGTGTATAAAAATTGTATTACTTTTATTAATAAAACATATAGTCTAATATTACATGATTTACCAAAGATCAAAGAAGACTTTCTAAACTGATAAAGCAGAATCTGAATTCAAGTTTGATGGTAAAGATACTCTAAGTTTTCTACTTATATCGAAATTTCCTATAATATGCTATCTCATTATCAAAACAGAATATGTTCTTAAACACACACACACACACACACACACACACACACACACACACACACACACACATTTCCTTTTCAAAGGCAGTGTACCAAATCATGAACTATGATAAAATGTTAAAATGAAATATTGTTTTATTCCTTCCATGCTACATTGCTGGGGACATTATGCCTAACAATGCTGGACAGGATTATAAATCATACATGGAGATTAGCTAAGGCTCGCCAATCATTCACTGTCTGAGAGCACTCTCTTGACTGAGGATAAGATCTAAGTAACACGACTTACTGCACTATTATATAGATGTATAAAGTACCACATTACCATAGCGAATAAGGCAGATGGCAGATGTCCCCAGTTATGCATGATGACATTAACATGACAAACTTCATATCAGTACCACAAGTCATCGAAAATTCTATTACTTCATTATTGATTAATTGCTTCAACTTTAGATTTACTTGAGATGAACTTGACTTATATGCATACTTTGTCTTTTTATTCCAGAGTGTCCTACCTGTCAAAAAGAAGCAATCTGGTGATTTTGTTACAATAGAAAATGCACAGTCTCACATTTGTCCTTGTTACAAACAACACACATGCAACACTGTTTCCACCCAAACAAAGACAAATGACACATGCAACAAGAATCTCTTAAGTGATTTCTCTATGATTACAACTATGGGAAAACTTTTACTTATGCTATCTTGTTAAACATTTGTTTATTACTTTCATTCAAACAAAATTTAACAGAAGAGAAATACTATACCCTATATATTCGATAATGAGCTTGAAAATATCAAATATGAGTAAAAAGTAGACTTGAAGGATTAATATTATCTGTTGATTTATTTTATTAAACTGTGTTAAAATATAATTATTTGATTTTGTAGTTGAGATAAAAGAGATATACAAAATTTTCTGTAATCACTAAAGTTTTAGGTTTCCTTATTCAAAGTAGACATGTTCTCTAATATACTATGAAAGTAGCTTACTATTTATTTTTTTCTGTTTACTTCTTAACTATCAGTATCAAAACCCACTTAAATATGTAGAAACAGATATTAAGGAACAGCTGGCTATGCTTCTGTACAAATTTCTAAAATTGTTAGAACAGGGAAACAAAGTAAATTTAGAATGGCATATTTATATTTCATATGTTGAATGCTAGTAGTGATCCATAATTTATCTACAAAGAAATGTATAAGTTTTAATTTATTACTCTAGTAGAAAAATACCTCAACTTTTTTGTTGTTTGTGAGTTTGGAGTGGCAACATGAAGATTCAGAGAAGTACCCAGCAAAGTGCTTCAGCTTTAAATTCAGATGGCGTTTTTAAGCACCATTGTTTACTAAGCTTCAAATAAGACCATCTTTAATTTCATTATATCAATGCACATATTAATTAACTACCTCTGCAGATCATATATATCACCCGATAGGAACTTTCATGCTAGGTTTTCTTATAACTTCTTCAGTTTTAGACAGTTTCTAATAATTGCTCTTTGTAGATGGGTATATATCTTTGTATGATTATTCTGGTAAATGATAAACATATGAAGAATATTGGAGACAGTCTTTATATTTTCTTCCAACACTTCCACTGTTCTTAAGAAGAAAATTTCTACGATTCAGCACAGAAGTGTTAGAATGTGACACTGGTTACCTATGTGTCATCATCATCACCACAATTCCTAACATCAGCGGCTTACGGGTAGAAAAATCTTTTGATCAAAGATTCCAAGGTATCGGTACATCATAGCTGCTTATTTCCACGTCCTTCAACACACCATCATAACTGTTTTTTTTTGTGAAACACAACTCTCTTTCAGTTTGTGAGGAACAAAACACACACAGTATAAGAAATGTCCATGGAATCGATCCTACCAAGTTGACTAAGTAAACCACTTTTTTTTTTCCCCAAGGAGATCTAATTTCCTTCCAAAGCAGTGAGTGACTCTCACTAGATTCCAAGACAGGGTCAGGGAAATTCTTGTATAGACAGTTCTTATCTAAATTATGACATATTTATAATACTTTAAGTCTTAGATTGAAGAAAACACTCTGGTGGTAGACTGTCTTTAGGGTAGTCACAATTTCATCCTTGATAAATATCCCTCCCAATAATATATCCACTCTAGAGTGGATCTTGATTAATTAGCTTGATTGTGTAACGTGTTATGGGTATTTCTGTGAATTTTTGAGTTTATTCTCAGGAAGCACTTATTTTTCAAAGTAGTGTAGCTTTGAACCAGAGATATTAGTTCAAAATGTGATCGTTTATAACCACTATTACATATGGCCAAGAACAAGGATTATTAAAGAATATCCTACAAATCAAGCCTTGCTTTGCTTCCTGCTACTGTTAATGAGGCTTTATTGACTTATTTATCAATTCATTTTGTATAATATATGAACCTTTATAGAGCTCCATGTCATATTTCATAACATCTTCAGAAAATTGCTTTGCTCAACTGCCAACTGAGATGACCCTGGCACACAGGTTATACTATGAAAGGCCTAATTAACGACGCCCCCATTCAGCAGGAAGCAGTTTGGAGAGAAAAAACTGCGCCCATGTTCCCAAATATAGTTTATAAATGTTCTTTTACATTTAAAGGGGGATATGATATAGACATGAATAATTTGCATTAGTATAGATTTTGCTTTATTGATAGAGATTTACGGTCAATTTTGTTATATGTATAAATGTTTCTGATGTAACTTTTACTTGATAACTGTTTTGTTATATGTAATTTTGCTATGTTAAGGTTAAAGCCTTTCTTTTTTGTTTAAACAGAAAAAGGGGAAGTGATGTGGGAGTGTCATATCAATCTGTTGATTTCATTGGTTAAGCAATAAAGAAACTGCTTGGCTCATTGGTTAGGAGATAGGTGGGAGGAGCAAACAGAACAGAATGCCGGGAGGAAGAGGAAGTGAGGTCAGACTCCACAGCTCTGCTCTCTGGAGCAGACGCAGGAGAGACGCCATGCTACCTGCTCCAGGGAAGACGCACGCTATGAAGCTCCGACCCAGGATGGACTTAGGCTAGAATCTTCCCGGTAAGCGCACCTAGGGGCGCTACACAGATGATTAGAAATGGGCCAGAGCAGTGTTTAAATGAATACAGTTTCCGTGTAATTATTTCGGAGCATAAGCTAGCCGGGCAGGGCAGGCGGCTGGGGGTTTTGGGGACGTAGCCCCGCCGCCGCCCCATATTACTACATATTTTTAGTAAAATCAAGGTTTTTCACTGCATAATCAGTTTAACACAGTCACAATTCAGGATGCAGATCACTATTCTTATGTTGTTTTAAAATGTTAAATCTCAAACAGCCTGGTGGTCTATGATCACATATATTCTCTATAGTTTTCATTATCTTCTGTAAAAATTTAGCAAATATTTTGTGCTATGAGCCTAATTCTATATTTGCTATATTTTCCCACTCCTCTGCAACCCTAAGCCACTTTCCCCAATTATCCCATCCCCTCTTGCACATTGTTCCATGAAACATAGATGTTGACATTGTGTTATAGAAGGAATGGATCAATTATGGATGGGTAACACATGTTCATTTTAACGTTGTTGCCTCCCAGAATTTGAAGGCAAGACATTATTGCTAAAGAAACTACAAACTAATGACACAGGACTTGAAGATGTAGCAAAATTGATATAGAAGCCTGTCCCTGATGACTAGGTCTCATAGTATCTAGAAGTGCTATGTAAGTTTTAAAGGGAAAAAAATAGTTAAAAATCTTATTGAGCTGTAAAACTTATGAACCACAATGATATCTCATGTATGAGAATATGCAAAGAGTACAACAATGACTCTATTACCTTGGGAGAAACCAACAGTAATTTTATTAGAGATAAGACCCAATCAATAGGAACGAATTCATGCCTGTTGCTGGAAACATAGAGAGCTATCTGTGGATGTTTGAGTTGTAGATCCTAGAAGTGATTATACTACTGCTGTTTTTCATTTTACAACACCCTAATGCTTTATGAATACCTGTCCTTATAGCCACAGATAAGTGCAGCTTTTGCTCAATCTGAAAAGAAGCTTCATTTTATAGCAAATTGAGAGTATCATAGAAATACAAACCTGATCATATTACAGAGGATGTTTATATTTTTGACTAGTCTATGAAGTCAGATACAGGCTCAAATAGAATATAGTCATTCATCTTAATGATTGCCATGCAGTTGGCAGGCAGGAGAATTAAACTACACCTTGTACCATCATCATGAGCACTCTACAGAAGAAATATGCTGCCTTATTGGCTGTGAGATTCATGTGTAGTCACTGTGATTCATATCATATCATTTTCATATTATTTGATGACTATATTGTTCTTTCCTACATGGAGTCTGACAATTAGAGATTGGAATATCATCCTCGAAAAAATATTCTACCTAAAAGAAATTAAGAAATCAAATTTTGGGTATTTACCTGGTGAAAAAAAATCACAATAAAATAATTTCTTCAATAATTCTTAAGAAAGGTTCACAACTTGTAGTGGTCCTGAAACCTGAGAACAAGATAAATTTCTATCACTGCTTTTATGAAACCAACTCTAGCTATAAAAAATAATTTTGACATTTTTTTTAAATAGACAACATATTCTTTTATTTCATTTCCCTAATTTTGACATTTTTATGACTATTTAGTGTGTGTACTTTGGAGGCCACCACGTGCACCATGTGCACTTGGTGAACTATGAAAAGTGCACATCTGCTCCTTAAAGAAACTAACATGGTCTGGCTTAGTAACTTTTATATCATGATTGTTCCTCTTCCAAATACCAGAGACCCTGTTACTGAATGTCTATCTGTGTCATGTAGCCATTTTGATTTTATATAGTTTACAAAGGTGTACTGTAGCTCTGCCTTCTAAAAGTGGTATCAGCATTTACATAATTAAAGCTGCTGTATAGATGTAAAAATATAATCACTGAATTTACAGCATTGTTCTTGCATGTTGTACAAACATTTTTCTAACTTTAAATATTAGGGCTCCCTAAAATGATTACAAAAATGCTTGCCAGAGACACATGTTTCCTTTTGATAGATAATAAGACTTTATAATAATTAAATTGAAAGGAATGGGAGATTTTAGGTGTGGAACTATTTATTTTCAAAAATAATCTTCCTATAATTGATTTCTTGAAATACAAAAAAAAATAGTCCATTTTGACTGACTCTTGGAATGTAATCTTTTACTTTTATCAACTATTTAATGTACACTCCAAGGTCCACTGCATGGACTTTTTGAATATTTAATTAGCTTGCCAGTGTGCAGAAACAGTTTTACCAGTAAAATAAAGCAATTCAACTTACAACTCAAAGTTGTTTTAGTTGCAACTTTAAATGTATAGTATTAAACAGTGTGCGATATCACCTCAGTCTACAAATGGGAGATTTTTTCCTTGCTTAACATTTTTGTTAATTATAATCTAATGGAGATATGTTTGAATCAATTATACTTCAAAGTGATTTTAGGCCTGGAAATGATGCTAGACTCACCTCGTTCTCAACAGTTTAATAATAGCATAAAATTGAAATATAATTCCTATTTGCATGGTATTTTAGTTAATTTTTGTGCAACAACTAATGTAAAATTTGTGGCATGAAACAGTACAATTGTGTTTGGGCATTTCAGATAGTTTCAATTTGTAAATACTATCCAGTGGATTAGGCAATGATTCAAGACAAATAATTGCTGAGCAAGGATGAAGATCAGAGTTCTGATTACCAACACTCACATAAAAGTTCAGTATGACATCACATATCTTCAACATAGGACCTGGAACGTCTAAAACAGATAGATATGAGCTTTCAGCGAGCATACCCTTGACTATTATGAGGAACTCTATCTCAAAAACGTTTACACCTTCCGTTGGGAAAGACACCAGACAGTAAGCTCAGGTTTCCAGCATACATAATCGTGTAGTCCCATGTACACAAACATAAATCATGCCGACATTCACACCTAGAACTATGAAAAAATTTATATAATGGCTGTCTTTCAATTTACTATCTCTCATAGATTATTAGAAGTGAGGACAAGTGTAAAAATGTACTTGGAAAGAATTTCTCATATGAGGTCTTTATATAAAAATATGAGAAATTAATATTTCTGAACAACTTATATCTCTATTGGCAAACATAGATTGGATATAAAATTGAAATATGAACTTTCATTACAAAAATAAAATTATAAAGCTATTTACTTAAAGTTGTTGACTAGAAACACATAAAAAATGCATTAGATAGCATTTAGGAAAGTCATGTTCAAAATAATTGGGCTTCATTTCATGTCTGCCTATTATTTATAAATTTTTAAATATTACACATCATAAATAACTATGTCTTTTAAAACAATAAATTATTCATGATAGTAAAATGGAAACATTAGTAAATACTTCTCTATGCTCCTAATGAGGCAAATGAGAAAAATTAGACTACATTTTGACGCAGAAACAAATGTTGTATGTTTGCCATAAACAGTTCTCTAGATTTGTTTTCTCCTGCTTCCCCTAGTCTATCACTCTTCATTAACAGTCTGTGTGCAACACTTTTAGCTAACATTGTTCTCTCCATTAATCAATTCTGATAATTGGAAAAAGTAAACTGTTAACATTCTGACAATATTTCTTAAAATTAATTATTTTCATTAAAGCAATTAATTAATAAATATTGTCAGATAAGTCACCTCTATTTTATTACATATTTCTTTTATACTTATAACTAAGAATATATACATATCAAAAATGAAATTGAACTATTTAAAATGTAGATTAGTTTAGTGTCTTGTGTGTGTGTGTGTTTGAGTGTCCAAAACACAAGGCCATCATGTATTGATCATAGAACAAGAGTTTTATTTTGAGTTATTGGTCAGGATTTTCCAAGAGACTCCCATACCATTATCAGATACCGCTATTGGCCTAGGTGGCTCTCCAAAGTTGGAATATGATAACTGAATTCTCACAAGACTATGAACTTAAGTTCCAAAGCCCCGAGGATCATAAGCTGGAATTTCCTTAGTTTATTTCCATAAATTTATGTGACCAGTTCTATATTTCAGACAATTCTGATATAATAGAGCATCAGGTGCTTACCTAGAGAGAGGGATTTTCATTAGAACAAAACAAAGCCAAATGGGAAGTAGTAGTCAAAGTATACTTTTCATCTTATAAGAAAGCTGAGATTCTTTCTGATGGACTGTGTTTTATTCTATTATTTACTTTGTTCAGCATGGAGAAGCAAATGCCTCAGTTTATTAAAGCACTCAATCTTATATACCTCAGTATATCAGAATAATAATAAAGAGCTGCTGTTTTAAAATGCACCAGAGAGTTAATCAGATATTTTTGATTTATAATTTGGAAATTAAAATGTTATGATTTAATAAATAAGTCTTTGACATTTTACAATAACTGAGATATAGATTCCTTCAATATTTGATTGATCCATTATCATAAATCAGCTAATCAATAATTAAATTAATAAATGACAAAGGAGTGGATACAAAACAAAATTACAATAAAAGAAAACATTTTATCATTTCATGATACATTTGTAAAACTTAATCTAAACTGTTATTAATTCTCACTTTTCCAATTGTCATGACATTTATTGCATAGTAAAAAAATGAAAATGTAACTACATTCACTGAAACTAATGCACACACCTGTGAAAAATAGATTCTTCTTGCAATAAAATTAAATGAAAATAATTCTAAATCTCTTACACATGTTTTATGAAATTAATTTCTATTGTAATTTTAATTTCACATACTGCAAAAATCAGCAAATTTTATTTTTTTACCATATAATTTCATTTCTAAAATGACAAAAAGCACTGGAAGGAGACTTTAATTAATTTTAAACACATTTTTAGTTATCTAGAAAATATTCCACCGACAATAGAATCTTGAATATGAAGGAATAAAAATTTTAGTTTGTGTCCAAGAAAATAAGAAAATATACTTCAAATTTTATTCCCGGGATTAATTAAAAACAGTCATTTAATGAGTCACTTGATGGAAAAGAAAAGAAGTTTTGTTGTTTCATCCATTGAAAAGTAACAGCAATATGATAAAGTAGAAGAAAATATTTAAACTAAATTATGAGTCAATACAGATGACATTAAACTAAATATTCTGTAAGGAAAATCATCAGGAAGAATATATAACTATGCAAGAATACAAACATAAATATATCACTACAGAAACCAAGTATCCTGGGTTGGGTGATCAAAACAATATTAAGGAAATATTATCTTCTACTTTGTATAAACAGAGGCAAGAGAAAGGATTCAACTGCTACTGAAAAATATTAAACAGACTGTTGAGTAGTCAAAGCCACTCACTAGCCTTTGAAACAAGTACAAAAGGGCAAAGACTGAGCATTTGTGTGATTTTTCACTTTTTTGGGATTATTGTCATTGTGTTTTGATTTTAAATCTAGTTGGTTTGTAATAAGTTTAATTTCACTTTTGTAACTGATGAATATTTATTTCACTTGTATAACTTCCTATGTAACACTGCTATACTCATGATGTTTATGCACTCAAACTCATCTGGACATCAGGATTATTTGTCTATGATATTAAATTTAATTCTTCAAGAGAAGACTGTACATTTCTGAGTGTGTCTGTATAATATATTTCTCCAACATTTTGGGTACATAAACAAATTTCGGTATCTGTAATTATTTTCTGAAGCTTTGATTTATATCTAGTATCCTTTATTCATCCTAAAACATTCACTTAAAATTTCCATAGTGTTTATGAGTAGTGATAAATACTTAGTAGTTCTCTTATATTTTTATATACCATCATTATATTCTGTTGCTTCCTGAATTCTTGTTTTTTATACATACTTATTTTCCATCATGACCACAGTGTTTTGTACACATCTCCTCCTATTTCCTCCACCTCACCTCCTCTCTGGTCCCACCCTCCCCTGTGCCCCTCAATAGTCCTCCAACCTCCCTTGTACCACCTTCTACTAGTCCTCCTTTTCTACTCAGGAAAGGGTAGGCCTCCTATGGATATCAACAAAATGGCAAATCAAGTTTCAGAAAGACTTAGGACTTTCCCCTCATTTTAAGGCTAGGCAAGGCAACCCAGTATGAGGAAGAGGGTTAAAAAATCCAGCAAGAATCTTGACAACCTCTGCTCGCACTGTTAGTTGGCCCACCAGAAGACCCAGCTACACAAATTTCACATGTATGCAGAGGGCCTAGGTCAGTTTCCTGTAGGCTCCCTGGCTGTCAGTTCAGTCTCCGAGTCTGCATGAGCCAAATTAGTTGAACTTGAAGATTTTCTAGTTTTTGACCCCTCTGTCTCCTATAAGTATTTCCTTCCACTTTTCAGAAGGATTCCAAGAGCTCTTGCTGTTTGACTGTGGGTCTCTGCATCTGATTTCACCAGTTACTAGATGAAGTCTCTTTGATGAATATTGAGCTAGGCATCCATCTATGAGTACAGCAGAATATCCTTAGAAATCATTTCATTCATTTTTTTCCAGTTGTTGGTTCTACCCTAGGACTAGTCTCCTGGCCATAAAGTCAGTGTAGAGCATAGAATCCTACTCATGGGATGTTCTTTAAGTTAAACCAAACATTAGTTAGCCCCTTCAATATGCTTTGTGCCTGCATTTCCACAGCACATCTTGAAGGTAGGGCAGATTGTAGGTAGAGGGTTTTTGTATGGGTTGGTGTCCAGGTTTTTCTTTCTGTAGCCTGCAAAGTACCTACTTCTACCAAAGAAACTAGAATGTAAGAGTGAATACTTCAAGCCGGCAAAAGCCTGCCTTTTCTACATCCAATGAGTTCAATGAGTGGAAGTTGTTCTCAGCAGTGTATCCCCACTGCCAATTTTCAGAGGGTGATGTTCAGTCCTAGCATCAGCCTGGTTTGTTTAGAGATGTCTCAGGTTTCCCTTCGGTCAACAATTCAACAGGATGTAAACCCCCTTTCCACTATTGGAAGCCTTGTCTGGCCAGAAAAGTTAGGCAGTTCAGATTTACCAAATCCCACATAACTAGGAGTTTTTACTACTGTCACCTTTATGGAGTCAAGGAAGTTTCCACTGTATTAGGTTTCCATTCTACGTTCCCCCAATGCCTTCCAATTCCACCTGTCTCTCACTGCACTCTCCTTCCATCCCTCCCTCACCTGATCCCTCTCATTTGCACCTCTGGTCCTCCTGCAGAATCTTTTTTTTTTTTTTTTTTTGTCTCCTTTCCGGGAAGGTCCATGCTTCCCTCCAATAGCCCTGTTCTTTATGCAACTTCTTTGGGTCTGTTTGCAGCTTGCTTATGATTTGTGTGACAGCTAAGATCTGCTTATAAGTGAATTAACGCCATATTTGTCGTTCTGGGTCTGGACGACCCTCACTTGGTATAATTTTGTCTAGTTTCAACCATTTGCCTGCCAATTTAGTAATACAATCTCATTTAACCACAGAGTAATGCTTATTGTAAAAAGAAGATTAGGTTGATTTTAAGTATGTTTCAGGCACTTTGAATGGAGTCTATAGAGATTTCCATGTTCAATAAAAAATATAACTGTGTTTCTGTTACTATGGTAGAAATTCTGTGCTTTTTTGCTCTGTAGACAAAAAAGCAGGAGGAGAGCAACCCCATGGCAGTACAAAAAACAGGAAGAAATTATATTTTATGGTTTGTGAGGTTAATGTGTTTGTCAACTTATTTATTATTTATAAATATATATTATTGATGAATAAATTACTATTCATTGGTGATAAGGCTATTTAGTACATCCTTGTTTGTCAGTAAAATTTTATTTATTAATAAGTTGAAGATTATTTTAAACATAAACATGATATAGAGTAAATGTCATTATTTAATCAGATATAAATGTTTTATATAAGACTATGGCAGTAACTGAGTAGTTCAGTACACAATGCAACTATAATAATCTAGAGTTTTCATTCTCTGTTTCTCCTTTAAATAACTATCTTCTAATTATAATCCAGGGTGTTCATTGTCTTTTTCCCCTTCAACTAACTGTCATCTAATCTACATAATGCAAGTGAGGTTAAAGTTTAATGCTAACAATATGACGTAAGTAATACTAAGAGATAATTTTATATTTTTAAATTTTTGTTTCCTCTCAGTTTTGCTCTTTAGTTGCTTTAAATGTATAAAGTCTCAGAAATACCAGCTCATTTAAAACTTTCCTGTCATATATTTTTTTATAAGTCAACCGTATAGAACATTTTTAGGTAGCATGGTTCTGTCTTTTGCTATGATGAATGAGATGCATTTTCAATTAATTGGAAGTGAAACAAAGATTATGAAAAATGAGATCAAGAAAGACTGATTAAAATTCTATCACTAGTATTATTGGTGATAGCCAAACATTCAACAGTTAGTCATTTTTTTTCTAAAAATACTTATAAAACTCATTAGAAAGTGATGTTATATAATTAATTAATTAATTTTCAGGAACACTTTTTCTAATTTGTATTGCTATGTTTTGTTTTAATTAATTTGTAATACATTATCTTTTTCTCATTTGCTTCAAAGATAAACACGCAGATGAGGAACTATAGTTTTTATTGCTATATTGAAACATCTGTTGCAAATAATCCTACGATAATATTTTGCAATTACAAGAGTTATAGCATGTAGCCGGGCAATGGTGGCGCACGCCTTTAATCCCAGCACTCGGGAGGCAGAGGCAGGCGGATCTCTGTGAGTTCGAGACCAGCCTGGTCTACAGAGCGAGTTCCAGGACAGGCTCCAAAGCCACAGAGAAACGCTGTCTCGAAAAAAACCAAAAAAAAAAAAAGAGTTATAGCATGTAAACCTTTTCTCAAAAGCCACTCAAAAATTACTTAACACAAAGTTAAAATAAAAACAATAAAATATAAGACCATGGGAACAACAATGTGTGTCACATATCCAGCTCCCAAGGTTCCTATATGAAGCAATGTTGTAAACATTTAGGATTTAAAAATTTCAGATATTTTCTCCACTGAGTCCTTTCATTTATATACCCTAGTTTTAAAAAATGTCAAATAATCTGGTGGGTCTGAATATTTTTGAACATATCAAGACTATATATAACTCATTGATATTTTAGATTTGATGCTTAAATATACATATATACCACACATATAATGAATATTGCTGTAAATGTAAATATAGATGTTTATGTTGCAGCATTACACTTGGTTATAATCTCTCATCAAGTTTGCAACAATATAAATTTTACACGGTCAAGAATACATTTGAGAGGATGGAGAAATGACTTAGTAGTTAAGAATTTATACTGCTTTTGCGGATTGCTTGAGTTGGGTTTCCAGAATCCTTATCAGGAAGTTTACAACACTTGTAACACCAAATGAAAGAGACAATGTCTCCTCCTGAATCTGTATACACCTGCAGTCATAAGCACATGACCCCTACCAAAATATATAATTAAATACAATGAAAAAGAATAATATTAATAAGAGCATGCCATTGTGCCTTTTGCCTGTGAAGTTAATATGTATGTTTTCTATATGCATAGATTATTTAAAATATTAAGTTACATAACATTCTTTTAAGTTTATTACTACTAAACAACTTGTGGATATTATCAAGTGGCTTTGTTATGGTACTTGAGAATGAAATTGAGAGTTTAGACTCTTAGTAATGGAGAGGGAAGAGACATAAATTCAAAAATTATGCTTTTATCTCATCAATATGCACAAACTGACCATTTGTTTATGATATATCTTCCCTAGTGGTAAGTTTCTCTTTTTCCAAAATGTGATTCGTCCTCCTTTGCTTGCAATAGATCTCTCTGTAGTCATATTTGACAAAGAACAGAAGAGGTTGAGGTACCTACTTTACCCAGCAATTAAAAAACGAAGACAGACACAATCCCTGCCACTGAAGGGATGCATAGACATTGCTAGAACAAGGTAAAAAGGGAAGGCAGGAAATTCACCAAGTAGATACCATTAATTCGATTAAAGTCTAATCTCCATATGAGCTGGAGGTCTTCCCACCCCTTGGGGCTGTTTCCCTACTCAGGAACTCTGTAAAGCTTGTCAATAAACTCTAAATTACTGCTGAATTCTTTTTTCTGATTTATTTTTCAATGAATGGAGTGTGTGTGTGTGTGTTTATGTGTGTGTGCCTGTGTGTATAAAATCTCCATAACCTATGGAAAGGGATAAAGAATTATGGTACCAAGAAGGACGATCCTAGATCTACCATACATGTGTTTAGAAACTAAAAATACTTTTTATGACTAAGGATAAACACTCAAACTCAATATTTACACAGAGGAAATAAGAATGCCTCTGTATGATTTCTTTTCTCGGTAAAAGAAACTATTAAAATACTAAGTCTACAAAATAAGTAACATCATGGTTTCATATATATATGTTCTCTGTCTCTATAAACTTTTGAGATGTCTACACAGTTTAACATATATTTTTAACAGCTTCTTCTTTTATACATACTTCCCAACATTAGTTTGCTCTCCTCAACACTTCCAAGTTCCATGCACCTTCCTACTCCAAAAGATCTAGTTGCCCTTCTTTTCCCTCAGTAAAAACTAACACACATACTTTGTTGAGTTTAGTTTGATATTGTAAGTTTAAATAGCACTTTGTGGCATGGGACAGGATTTCTAGGCCTATGAAGAGTCATTTTTCAACTTAGTATAAAAAGCATTCATGCATTGATGCATTGGTATGGATAGATAGATGCTAGATAGATAGATAGATAGATAGATAGATAGATAGATAGATAGATAGATAGATAGATCAGGTTGAAAGCTGGACATAACAAAAAAGCTAACTATTTAATAAAGATGCATCTGACAATAGAAATAAATCATCTATTTTATACAGAGAGAATAGATTTAGTTTCTTATATTCCTATTATCTGCTTCATTTTATATCCAGATTTCCCAAGTCATAGTCTACTTTGCTCTGAAAGTTCATCAATTTTTGTGTAATTAACAGTTTTACTTCACTTTAGGCTCTCATCGTTCCCTGTACACACTCATTATTATGGTTGTCAATTACCTTCTTAACTGTATGGTTTTAATAAAGGTGGTTCTACTATTAACAAATTGCTCAAAAGCGACTAATAGCTCTCTGGAGAGCACTTGTCTCATCCTATATCTCCCAACTTATTCAAAGGTCACATTAATTATATCTTCCTTACTGAGAGGAAATCAACATGTCAGTTAGAGGGACTCATGACTCTGCTCAGAACAAGAGGAATAAATCTTTAATGTTGACTGTCCCTGAGTAGCCCTTTCAAGAAATTTTCTCTTGTAAATGCAATCAATCCGAAAATAAGAATAAAACTGGTTGTAGTTTAAAGACTTACTTTTTTTCTGAAAACGCTAACTCATTATTTGTTGTTAATTGTTACAGTAAACTATTATGCTGTCATATATTTTTTAGTAAAAACATGCACAGTGGTATTAAGACACTCTTGACAAGGTTTCTCTGTGCAAGTAGAGTGTTTCCTTTACCATTTCCGTTTTCAGGAAAATCTGCATGTAAGTTGATTTCCCAGAATTTTCTGTCCATGTCATTCAGAGTTTTTGGATATTTCCTTAGGAAATAATTCTGAGGAATCAGGGAAAGATGCAAGAAAAGTTCTGGAAACTGGACATATCTAAGTAAGAGTAAATGACAATAAAATTTTTATTTCTGAGACTAATTATTTTTGTATTTAGATGCACTAAATGTGCCATTAAACTAACTTTCTAACTCATTACACTCTTATTGTTAATAAATTACACAAGACACACTATTTTCTCATATACTATAGACTTCAATAAATTGTTGATTATGTAAATTAAGAAGTATACTCATACATACACTTGCTGTAGTAAATAGAACTAATAATAACTGTTTATCTAGGGCATGTTTCAAGCTTTAGCAGATAGTACATAAAGGACTAATCATACAAGTGGGAGAATTTTAATCTAATAGTGAAACATGTTTCAGTCACATTGGAGTCAAAATACTTATTTGGTAACTAATTCCCAAAAAATAATGGAAATAAAAAAATCAGTGGAAGAGGGACTGAAAAAAATGAGACTTCCTGAGAGAAGCTGAGAAGATGGACTCAGATCAAGCAATCATGTCTCTCAGTATGGAAATATCTCTGTTCAATGTCCTGCCCCATAGTATTAAAATTACTCTGGGAACTTTCCAAAATCATATCTCAGACCATTGACATAGTGTATATAGGTCACCTTCTAGAGGTGGAGAAAGATTAAAATCAATAGCTAGTATTTACATGTAGACTGCTATTTTGTGAGCTTATCAATTATTTTCAAATGAGATGAAATGTAGCCAAGTAGGCAAAAGCACATTCTCTGACAAAAAAAAAAAAAAAAAAAAAAAACACTTAAGGCAAAAATAAAATCAAACAAACAAGAACACCTGACATTGTTTAAAACAGTATATATTTTTGAAGAGGTTATACTCTCATCAAAAGATTAACATGTATGGAAAGAACTGCTTAGGAATTTGAACTTTTAGCAAATGATACTTTCGTATCTTTTGAACAAATGTCATTAAATCAAATTCTCTTGAGTAATTCCTTTGTATTCATGGTGTAATATGACAAGTTACTCAACATTTCTGAAGCTAGCTTTGAGTCTTATTTCTTAATATCTAATAGGTTGAAAGCAATAGTAAAACTGTGAGGTAAGAAGATGGATATGATAGGCACCTAGTTAATATTCAAATGAAACAGCTAAGCTGGATAGACATATCTTTTTTCTCCATTCCATTCTAAGACTTTCTTCTATTATCTATTGTAAATTTGAAGCTCATAATTATCATTTATCTCAAAATCTAATAATTGTAGGGCATAGCTAATCTAATTTTCACTTTCTTATAATGAATACTTAATTATATCTTAGGCTAAATGATTCATAATTCTTTTTGATGCATCTAAATCTTACTTCTATGATATCTTGAACCCAATTTTAACTTTACTTGTATCCATAATAAAACACTATAATAATATCTTCATCAACACAGCAGTCCTATAGAGTTCAAGCATGTTTTTCACCCCAGGGTAGATTGGACCTCATATCTGTATTTATTCAAATGCTAATTCATTTCAAAGAAAACATGGAAGACAAGAAATATCTCTCCAGCTCCTGTTTTAAGGCAAGAAAGAAAGTCTCATAGGATAACTTATATAAATAATTGTTTAACTCAATTAAAGTTCATTTATCATTAATGAATGTTATAGAGGTAACCATCTGCTCTTTGTCTGTGAGGTACCTAAAAGTAGGACCAGGATCTCTCCCTAGTACATGAGCTAGCTTGTTGTAGCTCAAACCCTATGGTAGGTTATCATGCTCAGACTTAATGTGTGGGGGACAGGGGTTAAATCTTGTTCCAATTTAATGTGCCAGAATTTGTTGACTTACAATAAGAACCCTTACCAATCAGAGGAATGGAAGTGGGATGGGTAGCGGGGAGGC